>NC_143396.1:232124214-232432714 GCF_052110815.1 Crocodylus siamensis | reverse complement strand
TCATCTCCCAGCAGCTATGCTGTGTTGGGAAACAGGAGGAAGGGTAGCAGGGATTGGCCTCACCCTTTGCCAAGTCTGGAGCACTTTTCTTCTCCAGGTCTTAATGCATATATGTCATGGCTGCTCTCAGCTACCCACTCACCCTAGCTTCAGTGCTGTGACCCCTATTCTTGAAAATCCATCGTCTCTGGAAGGAACCTCATACTTGGGGATTTGTATCTTAATACTTATATTTGTTTCCTACCACATGTTTCTTTATCTGGCCACGGTACAGAGATGCTACAGATAGTTAAAGTCTAACTTTGCGTAAAATCAACTTAACATTTAATAAATTCAGCCTATTTTTCACAAAACTGGCAAAAAGAATCATCAACCACTGAACTATAGAAAAGGTTTTGAAAGACTTTGATAATTTGCATCTGGACTAACAATGCACTGGAAAGGGTACCTAGAAAAGTTGTGGAATCTCTTGTGCAGGCAGTTTAAGAGCAAGTTAGACAAATACTTATCTGGGCTGGTTTAGATGAGTATGCTCCTTCCTTGAGCTGGGGGTTGGACTAGATGACTCCCTGAGTTCCCTCCTATTTTTCTATGTTTCTATAATGTGTCAAGTTACCAATCAATATAAGATGAAAAGACTGCAATATAAAACTTTAAAATGCAGAGGTCATACTGGATAATTAACCCTTTACTGCAGGGTTACTCAGAAACAATATTATATAATCTTTATTTTCCAGGTGTCCTATATCTAGAATAGGAAAGATTTTGATACCTGGATATGCTTCTGTTGAAGATGGCAGATGTCTGTCGGAGAAACTGATCCAGTCGTAGAGCTTTTTCCAGATATTGCAGATAGAGGGGCTTTGCCAGCTCTGTGCAGCTGCCATCCTCCGTGGCACCCAGCTCTGAGGCCATAGAACAAACCTCTCCTCATGCACAGATGCCTCCAAACACACAGCTGCATGAAAACAGAGTGCACTCATTATCATCACCTCCCTAGGTAGGGTTAAAGAGAAAAAACTAAATGAACTGACAGAACCTACTATGCAGGCTGGATAAAAATCAACAATTTTTTTAATTTAATCTTTTTTTTTATTTTAAGATGCTTTTTAAAAATAATAAGCCCATATATAGTTTTAATGTAAGATATGTTAAAGCTCAAAGATAGCATCATAGAATACAGATTATAACTTCTAATTACATACCATTTGAGACAATATATTAAAGTAGCCTTTTTAGAAAAGTTGTATAAATAGGTCACAAGACTATGGACTATATTAGGGGCCCAATCTTACAGGGTTCCCAGAGGCTCCTCTATAGATTAGTAAATATTAAAGAAAACTAGAGGTGCACCAATATATCAATCCCATATCATATTGGCACCAATATAAGGAAAATTGACATTACTGGCAATCAGCTTTGTTTGGCTTATGTGGCCGATAATGTTGCCAATAAATGCTCGGTGCATGCGCACAGCATGCAGGTGGCCAGGAGTGCAGATCAACAGTGTGGAAAGCCGCATCTGGCTGGTAAGTCTGTTGTGGGGGAAGGGGCGGAGGGGAGGGAAGGGGCATGGGAAGAGTGGGGGGTGGGCAGATTGAGGTCCCCACAGTAAGGGAGGCAGGGAGGGGGGCTGGGGCAGGCCTTGCACAACCAAGGCAGGGGCAGAGCTGCAAGCAGCTTGTCCCAGCAGCACGGGAGGGAAAATAGGGTGCTGTTCCTGCCGCTGTGCACAACCCAGGAGGTCATGAGGTGTTTATGCCTCCCAGATCTGTGTGCAGGGAAAAAGCAGGCTGCTGCTGTGGGCTGGGGGCAGCGCCGGAAGGACTGAACCAGGCTGTGCACTGATCTATCAGTGCCATATCAGATCGGCACTGATAAAAGGAAAATTCTGATATAAGCTTTCGGCTGTTTTTGGCTGCTGTAGCCAATAACATACTGATAAATAAATTCTGTCTTCTGGCTAGTGCCCTCAGACGCTGCATGTACACAAGCAGCCACAGCATGCACACAGCCAGGAGCACAGCTGGGTAGCATGGAGAGCAGCGCCCTGCAGATAAATCTTTGCAAGGGAAGGGGTGTTGGGGGGGGCAGACTGAAGGCCCCACGGTGAGGGAAGGAGTGGGGCAGGGGCAGGGGCAGGGGCAGAGGTAGGGGCTGGAGCTGAAGGCACTGCCTAGCCAGGGCAGTGAATGGGCCCCAGGGCCGAGATTGGGAAGGAGCTGCAGACAGCTCGTCCAGGGGGTGCAGGGCAGGGGGGCAGATTTGTGCATGGGGCAGAGGTGGGCTGCCCACTGTAGGCTTGGGGCTTTCCATCCTCCTGCCTTTGCCCCAGGAGTCACTCGCTGGCTCCATGTCCCCTGCCTGTCTGGCGGCAGTGAGCTGTGCCTCCCACCGCCAGGCAGGGGACACAGTGTGGCCAATGCATGGCTCCCAGGGCAAAGGCAGCAGGGAGGAAAGCCCCAAGCTCACAGCAGGCAGCCCGCCTCTGCCCTCGCCTTATTTAGCTCCACTCCTAAAAGCAACCCCGCACTTAAAAATAAATGTAGGTATAATAGTTATGATAGTAGTGAGAGAACTTATTTGTATAGCATCATTATTTCAAATATGCACAGCATCTTATTTAATCTGAAAGAGCTACTTATGACTTAAATATGGCAACATTCAGTTGTAAGTGAATTTGTTTAAGCTTGAACTTATGTCTGCTCAATTTAGTCATTGAATGTAGCAATATTTTGATACAACTATGGAGGGGATAGTCTCCCCCGAGATCTTGTGTTACATAAAGCACACAACACAAGTCCAAAGAATAATTTTGAGAAATCTTGGAAATGAAACAAATATATATATATATAGAAGGTTACACAAGCAGAACTAGCATTTAGTGTTGCGCTCTTTGTCACATGTATTCATGTGCATGATCTGAAGTGGATTCTCCATATTTTCAAAAGCTTTTAAAGCAAAAGAGAGTAGGTGATTGGAATGGTCTAACTCCCTGGGCAACACAAACCACAGGATTCCCCTTCATTAACTCCTGTTACACTTGAGCCAACATGCATTTTAGGAAAACATCCAATCTTGTTGTAGTCATGGAGATCCATCACAACCCAATAAAATGTTTGAATGATTAATTTATCTTCAGTTAAACTTTTTCTTGCCTAAACTAGCGTAACTTCAAATTTCTGTTTGTGTAGGCCAGTGGTCTCCAACCTTTTTGAGTAGATCACTTTTTGAATTAATCTTGATCTACTGTGTGCTGCCCCCACCCACAGGCCAGTCTGTGGGTAAGGGAAGGTGGGGGGGGAGATTGAGGCAGAGGGAGAAAAAAGTATTTGGGGGCACCCCCCAGCAGATAAGCCTATGGAGCAGTGTGGGGGGAAGGGAAAGGGCTATGGGGGGCCAGGGCAGATCAAAGCCCCAGCGGTGAGGAAGGGAGCCAGGCACGGGAAGGAGCAGGCGCGAATGGGCCTGGCTTAGCCAAGTGGTAGGACAAGTAGAGGCCCGGGGGGACAAGGATCCAGCCAATCGGGATCCACCAGTTGGTGACCATTGGTGTAGGTATGTATAAATCAAATACCTCACCCCTTAACTTTCTATCTGATGAGCCAAACAGATTGAGTTCCTTGAGCATGTCATTTTTTTAGTACTTCTCTGAACCTCTCTAACACCCTTGTTAAAATGACGACACCAAAATTAGACACCACATTCCAGTAGTGGTTTTACTGCAATGTCAGCTGCAGGGGAAATACAACCTCAACTCCTACTCAACATTTCCCTTTTTATACAGCTGAGGATTACAACAGCTCCTTTAAACTTAGCATTGCCCAGGAAGATTACATTTAGCCGATTATCTGCTGGGATCCTAAAGCTTTTTTCAGAAACAGTACCTCCCACCCCCATCTGAAGTCTATGTATTTTGCTTCTAGTTGTAAGGCTCTACATCTGATGACACAGAGATGGAAGTTGTTTGTTCATACCCATCTTACCTAACAGTCCTGATTGCTCTGTATTAGGGACTTGTCTTCATTATTTACAATTTCTACAGTCTTAAGGTCATTTGCAGATTATCAGCAATGATGTGAATTATTAGTATTTATTACTATATTATCATAGCACCTGGAAGCTATAATCATGGACAAGGATCTCACTGTAATAGGTGCCATGTAAACAAAGAAATGTCCTGCCCCACAGAATTTACAAGCTAAGCTTACAAACAACTAGGGGAGCACAATGTAATAATGCTGGTCAACCTGACAGACAACTGTAACAATGAACTGTCATATTTTGTAGGCACTGCAGCAGAGGAGAGATTCGACTGAGAACAATGAAGTGTAGTTGTGGATGCTTACAAGGAGCTCCTTGCTAGCATGAAAGGAAACAGGAAAAAGTGCTGCCATCATGGACTGCTCACAGACTAGAGCTGACTTCCTGATAGTGAGAAGTGAGAGCTGGAGTCCGGACAGGCCACCAGAGCTTTGAAAGTGAAGCAGCTTATTAGTGAAGCTTGCTAGAAAAGAAAAGGACAGCAAACAGATAACAATCAGAGAAATGAGACAGAAAAAAAAAATCACTGGATATAAGGATGACAAGATTGCATTTGTCAGGACTACAGAAAAGGATGTTACAATAACTAAGACATGAGATGAAGACACCCTGGGCAGGAGTTTTAATAACACAGGTAGAAAGGAAAGGCCCTATCTTAGATATGTTACGCAGAAATAATCCCTACTACTTATCAGCACAGCTCTATTAGATCTGGAGAGCTGACAATGATAATGGCAGGACAACTGTACTGTTCAAAGTGACTGAGAAAAGAAGCAGCAACTAACAGCACCATTTTTACCACCCTCAGCTTGATCATAAAATCCACAGGGTGATGTCAGGAAAATAAGCAAACAGTTCAGTCAGAACAGAAGGAGACAGGTCTGAAACAGAGACAAAGATTTAAGTAATCCATATCCAGGAAATGGTCGAATATTTGCTTGTAGGTGAGGTTATCCAGAGATAAGGTACAGAGGGACAAGAAGAGAGTACCACAGAGTCCAGAAAACTTCCAAAGAGACTTGGAGTACTCATGAGGAAGATCCTCTAAAGGACATGTTAAGGGAACAATAAGAGAGGAAGGAGGAAAACCAAGAGATGACAAATGCACAGAAGCCTTCAAGAAAACCCATGATCATCTGTGTCAAAGGAAGGTCCCAACAAATCAGGGAGATAAGGATGGAATATGCGTTCTGAGATTTGGCTAGAAAGGTCATTAGAAAAATTGGTGTGAGGCTTGAGTTGAATAACCTGGACATAGGCTGGTCTTGGATAGAAAGGGGGGAAACCTCTAGTGACTGTAGACTATCTGATCAATGAGCAGTGTGGGCCAACCTTTCTGGCAGGTGTGCCCCAAGCAAGACCTGCACCCTCCCCAAGTGCCACTCCAATCTCTTTTCCTTACCTAATCTGTTGCTCTGCTTTCTGCTCCATGCCCTATCTACCACTGTGTTCCCTGCTGCCTCACTGATCTGCCACATGTCACACACACAGGTTGCCCATGCTACCTGCAGCACACATGCCATGGGTTGTCCATCCCTGAGCTTAAGGATGAAAGGCAGGAGAGATGGGACAATGGTCAGAAAAGCAACTGAGCTGAAGTGTGTTCAGAGAATCATAGAGCTGGAAGGGACCTCAAAGGATCAACACATCCAGCTCCCTGCATGAGCAGGAAAGACATCTGGGGTCAGACAACCCCAGCCAGGTGACCATCCAGTCTTCTCTTGAAGACCTCTAGGGTAGATGACTGCACTGCCTCTGGGAGGAGCTTGTTCCATAGTCTGGACTCCCTAGTTGTAAAGAAGTTTTTCCTAATGTTCAGCCTGAAACTATCTTCCAGGATTTTGTGGCTGTTGTTTCTAGTTTCCCCCCTGGGCACCCTGGTGAACAGTTGTTCACTGAGCCCCTGATATATGCCTCTGATATAGTGGTAAGCCGCAATGAGGTCTCCTCTCAGCCATATCTTGGTGTCATCCATGAACTTGGCCAATGGGTTTTTCACCCCCTCATCCTGGTCAGTGATGAAGATATTGAACAGCACTTGGCCAAGTGCTGACCCCTGGGGTACAACACTGCCCACACCATGGCGCTTCTCAACCTGTGGGTTGCGACAGTAGGTTGCAAGAATATATCAAAAGGTTGTGATAAACTTTAAAAATGAATCAATGAACATTAAAAATGGATTCTCCTTTAAAGAAGAAAAACATGGGAAACTGTAGCTTTTCCCTTGCAAGCAGGCTTTCCAGCCTCAAGGGGCTGGTTGCCTCCCTCAATGCCCCATATACCCCCTGCGGGTTGGGAGAGGGGCACTGGGTTAAGACAAATGGGTCCAGGTACAAAAAACGTTGAGAACCACTGGTATAATACATGAATTAAACTAATGGCTCTTCCCAGAAATAATGTGTTATTTGTATAATGGAAGCAATTAAATAATAAATCCAACAGAAAATAGAAATGTATCGAAGTGGGAAATCACACTATTTGCCATATGTATCCCAAAGCACTATTCCTGAAAGCTATCTGTAATATCCTCTCAGACCTACAATAACTAAAAATAACCAAAAAGAGAAAGCCTATGTTACATTTTCCCATTGATGAGTATTATGGGATGCATATCCAATTCTTATGAGATACTTATGCTATCCAATTACCTTTCTTTCTTTTTTGTACTCTGGGACATTTCATTTTCTAATTTAAGGCAATATCCACTTTTGCATTTATGTTAAAAAGAGAACATACATTTTATTAGATGGCAAGTATAGTTTATATTCCCCTTACAAAATCTGTGTTAAAACAAATGGAAAGTTACATTATACACCATTTCTTAGAATCTTAGAAAATTAGGGTTGGAAGGGACCTCAGGAGGTCAGTCCAACCTCCTGCTCAAAACAGGACCAGCTCCAACTAGATCATTCCAGCCAAGGTTTTTTCTACCTAGGTCTTAAAAACCTCCAAAGATGGAAACTCCACAACCTCTCAGGGCTCCCCCCTGGGGCAGGGGGGTGGATTTGATGACCTGTTTAGGTCCCTTCCGACCCAAAGTACTATGATACTCTCTGGGTAACCTGTTCCCATGTTTTACTACCCACCTAGTAAGAAACATGTTCCTAATATCCAAACTAAACTTTCCCTTGCTGTAACTTGAGACCATTGCTTCTTGCTGTGTCATCTGCCACCACTGAGAACAGTCTAGCTCCATCCTCTTTTGAACCTCCCCACTTCAGGTAGTTGAAGGCTGCCATTAAATCCCCTCTCAGTCTTCTCTTCCCTAGACTAAACAAGCCCAGTTCCCTCAGCCTTTCCTTAGAAGTCATGTTCCCCCAGCCCCCTCACCACTTGCACTGCCCTCTGCTGGACTCCATCCAATTTGTTTACATCCTTTCTGTCGTGGGGGCCCAAAACTAGACACAGTAATCCAAATGTGGCCTCACCAGTGTTGATCAGAGAGGAAGAATCACTTCCCTCAATCTGCTGGCAACACTTTTACTAATGCAGCCCAGTATGCCACTAGCCTTCTTGGCAACAAGCTTATTGTCCACTGTAGCCCCCAGGTCCTTTTCTGCAGCCTAGCCAGTCAGCTCCCAATTCATGGGATTGTTCTGTCCCAAGTAGAGGTGCACCAATATACAGGTGCCATATTGGATTGGCACCAATAAAAGGAAAATTAACATTATGGGCTATTGGCATTTTTTGGCCAGTGTAGCCAGTAATGTACTGATAAATAGAATATGCCTTCTGGCCGAGGCCTCCAGATGCCACATACGTGCATGCAGCTGCAGCATGCACACAGCCAGGAGCGCAGTCTGGCAATGTGGAAAGCAGTGTCTTGTGGGTAAATCTGTGAAGGGGAGTGTGGGGGGCAGATAGAGGCCCCCATGATGAGGAAGGAAGTGCGGCAGGAGCAGGGGTTGGGGATGCTATCCAGCCAGGGCGGTAAATGGAACTCAGGGGATGACGACTTATCCAGGGTCATGGTGGGGAGGAAGGAAGGAGGTGGTTCCCTGCCGCTGCACACACCCCTGCAGGAGGCATGTACCTCCCTGGATTTGCATGCAGGTGGAGACAGGCTGCCCACTGTGGGCTCAGGGCTGTCCACCCTGCTGCCTTTCATCCATGTACCTGAGCCCACGGTGAACAGCTCGCCTCTGCCCTTGCACCATTTGGCTCCTCTCCTAAACGTGTCCCCACACTTAAAAATTGTGGTGGAGGTGCTTGAACTAAGGCTCATTTGATGAGCTTTAGTTCAAGCACCCCCATCATCATTTTTAAGCGCCAGGGCACTGATCCCCTGGATGAGCTGCCCACAGCTCTGTCCTGCTCTCTGCCCTGGCCCTAGGGTCCCATTTACTACCCTGGCTGGGCAGCACCCCTAGCCTCCACCACACCCCTCCCTCACTGTGGGGGCCTTAATCTGCCCCCCCCGCTTCCCTTCCCTACCCCACAGCCTTTCCCCTGCACAGACATACCTATATGGCACTACTCTCCACACTGCCCAGCTATTAGATCAGCTATTGCTATCAGCCAAGAAAATCTCTATTAATGCACCCCTAGTCCTAAGTGAAGGACTTTGCACTGGTCCCTTATTGAACCTCAGAAGATTTCTTTTGGCCCAATCCTCCAATTTGTCTAGGTCTCTCTGAATCCGAACCTTACCCTCCAGCATATCTACTACTCTCTCTATTTGGTATCAGCTGCAAACTTGCTGATGGTGCGCTCTATGCCATCTTTCACATTGTTGATGAAGATACTGAACAAAATAAGCCCCAGGATGGACCCCTGGGGCACTCCACCTGATACCAGCTGCCAACCAGACTTCAAGCCCTCTGAGCCCAATGATCCAGCCAGTTTTCTATCCAACTACAGTCCATTCAGCCAGCTGATACCTTCCTTATTTTGCCTGTGAGAAAGTCGTGGGAGACCATATCAAAAGCCTTGATAAAAATCAAGGTATACCACATCCACTGGTCTCTCCACATCCACACAGCCAGTCATCTCATCATAGAGGCAATCAGGTTGGTCTGGCATGACTTGCCCTTGGTGAATCCATGCTGATTGTTCCTAATCATGTTTCATATTTTCATAGATTTTCATAGACATTAGAGCTGGAAGGGACCTCGGGAGATCATCGAGTCCAGCCCCCTGCCCAAAGGGCAGGAAGTCAGCTGGGGTCATGTTCTCCTCCAAGAGCTTAGAAGTGGATTCCTTAAGGATCTGTTCCATGATTTTTTCCAAGGACTGAGGTGAGGCTGACCAGTCTGTAATTCCCTGGATCCTCTTTTTCCCTTAACTATGGGTACTATATTTGCCCTTTTCCAATTGTTTGGAATCTCTCCCAATCGCCATGGGTTTTCACCTGAGATGACTGCAGTGATCCTACAATCACATCAGCCAACACCTTCAGCACCCTCAGGTGCATCCTGTCTGGCCCCATGGACATTTACATGTCCAGCTTTTCTAAATAGTTCTTCTTCTGGCTGAACAAGAAGTAGGGGTGCCAAAGATGGCACTTAAGAATAATAAAGAACTTAACCCAAAAGCTCAGGTAAAAGATTTAGCACAGGGGTTAGCAACATATGACCCATAGGCTCGATCTGCCCGTGAAACCACTAGATTTGGCTCACAGAGCCAAAAACCTTTGGCTGTGCATGGGTTATGGCCATGCAGGTGGGAGCTTTCTTGTATGTTGGTCCCTTGTTGCTGCCACTTCTCACTACCTCTGGTACCCTGGCTATGATGCAGACGCAGCTTCCAGCTGGTTAAGAGAGCTGTGCTAGGCAGAAGCAACCTAAGCAGGGTGCGGGGCCCTGCCCCAGGATGCAAGGAAGCTGGCGGCAGATTCAGGGGAGCGGGGAGGGGGTGGCAGGGGGGTGTCAGTGCCGAGCAGTTGGACATGAAGCTGGCGGATGCTCCGCCCGACTCCGGGGGCCCCCCACAGTGCAGGGACTGGGGCAGTTGCCCCGATTCACCGTCCCCAGGGATAACCCTGGTGCTGGGGCTGGGTAGCTTCCAGTTGTGCTCATGCTGCAGTCAGAAGGCTAGCGGAGAGATGGAGGGGAGGAAGAACAGGGGCAGCACCCAGCTGCTAACCCCTGGTTCACTGCCCACCAACTGGGATCTGTGCCCATGCCACAACCGGGAACTAGGGCGAGAGAAGCAGCAGTGGTTGGGATGCAGCTCTCAACTACCTGGCCCTGATGCGCCTACAAAGCCCCCTGTGGCTGATGATTTGCTGAAGCCACTTGTTTTGCACTGGACCATCCTATGGCTTGTAAAGGTTACCAGACACTGATTTAACATCACATAACCTAAGGTTTCAGACAGAGGTAAAGTGCTTAAAAAAATTACAACATTTTACAGCTGATCGATGCATCTCAAGCAAAACAGGGAAACACTGGCTGGAGCTTACCTGGGGGCCAACACACCAGAAAGCTCTGCAGATTGGGACACTAGAATAGCAACTCTTGCATGAGGCTGAGGGAACAGTTCTCCTTTAGCATGACAGTCCGCAGAGGGTCTCAATAGGACTCAGTTGCCTATACACTAATGCCAGGAGCATGGGGAACAAGCAGCAGGAGCTAGCCCTCCTGCTCTTGAGTGGGCATTACAATCTAGTAGGGATTAGAGACCAGGTGCAACTCCTCACACGAGTAAAGCACAGCCATAGAGGGGACCAGGCAAGGAAGAAATGTAGAGGTGTAGGTCTCTATGTGAAGGAGCAGTACACTTCCTTGAAGGCCAACATCAGCTCCAAAGAAGAATGGCGTGAAACCCTCTGGGTCAAACTGCAAGCTGGGGGGAGGGCTTAGGAGGTGCACAGGCCAACTAGAGGTAAAGTGCTCCTAGACTTGGTCCCAGCCAAGTGACCGACTTAAATACAGAGGGTACCCTGGGTGATAGCGACCATGAAACCATCATGTTACAACTGTTCGTTGCAAGGCAGACAAATCAGACAGCAGGGTTGAAGTTTTGGACTTCAGAAATGCAAATTTCAACAGGCTCAAGTCACTAGTAGGAATGGTGCTATGGGACCAGGGACCGAAGGCGAAAGGAGTGCACAAAAAGTGGACATTTCTTAAGGACGTGATCTTTGAAGCACATAGGAAGTCCATTCCCATGCAAAAGAAAGGTACCAGAAGGGCTGGGAAGCCCTCTTAACTAAGCAGGGAAATCATAGTCCTCCTAAGAAAGAAAGAGGCATACAAACAATGGAAGCTTGGGACAGGCCCCAAGGAGGACTATACAAACAACGACCTGCAATTGTAGGGAGCAGATTAGAAAAGCAAAGGCAATGACTGAACTTAAATTAGCAACAGGAATCAAGGACAACAAGTCCTTCTTTAGGTACGTGGGGAACAGGAGGAAAACAAACAGGAGTGTGGGGCCATTGCTCGACAACTGAGGACAGCTGGTTACTGGCACTCAAGAGAAAACTGAACTCCTGAATGACTACTTTGCTTCGGTATTTCACTGGGCCAAAGGGAAATTCATGCCAGATAGGGTACAGAATGAGCAGGGCAGGAACAATTGCCTTCCTACTATTGTCATAGAACTGGTGCGTGATCAATTAAAGAAATTAGACACATAGAAGTCAGGACTGAATGACCTACATCCAAGAGTGCTGAAAGAGCTGGCCAACATCATCACAGAGCCCCTGACGAAACTCTTCCAAAACTGGTGGCATTCCAGAGAGGTCCCTAAGGACTGGAAGGGGGCCAATGTTGTGCCCATCTTCAAGAAATGAAAGAGGGAGGACCTGGGTAACCACAGGCCAATTTGCCTGACCTCTAATTTCAGGGAAAATCTTGGAAAAATTAATTAAGAAGTGTGTGTGTGATAGGCTTGCAAGAGGTAGGATTCTGAAGGACAGCCAGCATGGCTTTGTCATGGGAAGGTCTTGTCTTACTAACCTAATCTCCTTTTATGATCAAGTAACTTGCCACCTGGATAAGAGGTTGACGCTGTATGCCTTGACTTCCAAAAACCCTTTGATCTGGTATCCCATGATGCTCTTGTGATAAAATTGGAGGATTGTGGGCTTAACTGCGAGACAGTTAGGTGGGTATGACACTGGCTGTGAGGTAGGACCCAGAGTCCTAATGAACAGATCCCTGTCACCCTGGCGAGAAGTGGCCAGCGGTGTCCCACATGGGTCACTGCTTGGTCCAGTACTTTTCACCATCCTTATCAATGATTTGGATGTGGAGGTAAAGAGCTCACTGGCAAAGTTCGCAGATGACACCAAGTTATGGAGAAGCATGGTCAAGCTTAAAGATAGGCTACAGATACAGGCTAATCTAGACAGACTAGCAAGTTGGGCAAATCGGAACCAGATGAAGTTTAACACTGAGAAAAGTAAAGTGCTCCTCCTGGAGATGAACAACCCCCTACACACCTACAGGCTTGGTGGTGCCAAACTGACCAGCACCACAAATGAAAGGGACTAGGGGGTTATAATAGACCACAGTATGAATATGAGTTGGCAGTGTGACACTGTAGCCAGCAGGGCAAACAATATGCTGGCATGCATCAACCGATGCATCGCCAACAAAACCAAGGAAGTAATTCTTCCGCTGTACTCAGCATTGATGACATTGCAGCTGGAGTACTGCGTCATTTTAGGTGCCACACTTTAACAAGCATGTGGTAAAGCTTGAGTCCAGAGAAGGGCCACCCATATGATCAGAGACTTGCATGGCTGTGCTCAGTGGTGGTGCTGGGAGCAGGGGTTGGGGTGTGGGAGCTACGGGCTCCCCTGCAGCCCCACGCCCAGCACCGCCGCTGCAGCTGCCCAGCCTGAATGCAGCCCGGCCATGAACAGCCCAGCACTTCCCCACACGCACATAAAGGGGCCTATGCTTCCCCCCACCCCTGCACCCTCTGGACAAGCTGCTTGCAGCTACGTCCCCTGCCCTAGCTGCAGGCTGGGCTTTGCGCCCTGAGCCCAGATGCATGTGCCCCCAGGGCCTCCGCCCCTTCCCTCCCCTACCAACTAAGCACCTGGACTTGGGGGGAGGGAGGGTGGCGTGCACACATGCTCAGCCCCTGCAGCCCAGGATCAACTTCAAAAGGTTCCGAGATCCACCAGTCAACTGGCTGATGAACACTGTGCCTTACAGTCTATGAATCTGTGAAACTACTCCATCCACTCCATGTAGAGTACACTTCCATAACTTTAAACTATTTCATTTGGGTTTAATTTTACAATAGTTAAGCTCCACTTTGCCATTTAGTTTCTGAAACACCTTCATAACTGTTTGGTCCATTTGCTCCTGTGATGACAATCTCATAATACAACCATATTGTGTGCACTAGACTACATCACTTCTCTACACAGCTGCCCTGCTTTGCAACACGGGTATTCCTGTAAGTCAAATTTTTAGGTTGCTGTCACAGCAACTTCTGTACTGTGAGTTGCACCTCTGCATTAATTGTGAATCTGTGCCCACAAAGATTCAGTGATCCAAAACAGGTGATATGCATATTCACCATGCACAAAATTAGTACTGTAGGGCAGATGTGGTAAGATTTCAAAGTCTGTGCAAAGTCTTGACAGTTGCCTGTGCACTGTGCAGCCTCACACTGTCTTGGAGAACACCTTGCTCAAGCTTTCCATGACATTTAGTCTGACTAGCTGGCTTCAGATGGTTTCGGACAAGGCAGCAGTAGGTAGTTGTTGATCATGACCCTGTGCTTCTATGCAATACCAAAACCAGATGAGTCACACTGTCAGAGGATGTGTGTACACACAGGGTGGCAACAATATGTGTTTTCACTGCATGCTCTGCCTTTTCCTCTCAGGATTGTAACAGTGGACCCAGGCCTTGTACCCAATGTTAATATGCAAGAGGCACCCCTCACAATCACCCTATACATTGCAGAAGCTGGACGTGCACTACCACACATTGTCACATATGCACATCCGTTAGTTTGGCAGCCAACAGGCACACAAGTTCCAGTAATTCAGGTGATTAAGCCATACAACATGGATACTGTCAGCGCTTGTGCCTACCTCCACCACTAGATCGCGAATACTCATTCACCTGTTTGTACATACAGCAGCGTCAACCTTAGCAACGCTGTTCTCCATCATGGCTGTGTTGGGGCAAGTTGCCTGGGGTTCAATCACTTCACACATGTGGCTTTTTGATTCTCTCCACGATTCAAAGATCTTCTGCTAAGCCATGAAGGCATCACTGTGCTGTGCCCCAAACCTATAACGAATTTCACTAGGTGGCACACCTTCAGCCCATGAAAAATGAAGGACAGAATGCTGCTCTTTGGTGCATATTAACAGCTGTGCTGGCATGCTGCTGAAGTGCTTGCTAGCATCACACGTGTCCAGTGCGAAATAATGGGTGCACTGGACCATGCTGCCACCAGTGCTCCCAGCTGCTGTGTAGTTTCCCATTTGTTGCAGACATACAGTGCAGGCAGCCATTTTGCCCTTAAGTTTCTGAACACCCTTGTACTTCAGTTCAACTACTGTGTGCTCTCCCAAGCAGTAAATCCCATGAACTTTTAAAAGTTTAGTGTTACATCTATCCACAGCCTTGAGAGAGGCAGAAGTGAAGTTGTGCCAAAGGGTTTGGAGTCCTAGCTAGCCTTAACTTAATAGAAGTAACCTTGATTAACCTTTAAGACACCACAGTGGAAGATTTAAACTGTAGTACCCTTCCCTCCCTTTCTCAACTGAATGGAATGAGCTGGGGCAGGGGGGAGAGAGTTTTGCTTTTAAATCAGTCTATTTTAATATGTAGCTAGTTAGTAAACAAATCTTAGAAAAGAACTCTCCAAGGACACATTCAGAAAGCAGCTAGTCATGTTTCACAGTAAGGGCTTCTGGGTTTTGGCATTTATTTCCATAATCCTACAGCCACCAACATCAAACATACTGCCTTTCTGGAAGTGGAGAGAGTGTTCAGCTTTAAAATGTAGAATTTTCCAGGTTAAACAAATATTTACTAGCTATTGCTGAACTTGAATGCAATGTGCTTTTGCAATAAACAGCAATTTAAACCCAAAGCTCTACATACATGCATTCACAATTTAAAAATATGTTTTACTGCAGGAACAAAGAAAATTGTTGCATGTCTAATTGTAACACTGGATCCTTCAATAGCCTTGTCTCACTTTTTTTTTTTTTAAACCCAGTGGGATCTCTCCTCCCAGCTGAAGCCCAAAGGATTGCCTTTTTTCCCTTTACACCTAACACTGACGCCAAACATCATGGTAACCCAGCCTCCCTAGTGCAATGCACATTTATCCTACAGCTTAACTGCTATAAAATCCAAAGCAGCCAATCCATTTTACACCTTAGTCAGATGGATAGGTTGCTTTTGAACAGCAGAGATTTAAAAAAAAAAAAAGACATACCGTATAGTCTATCCTTTTTGTAATTAAAATATTTTATTAAGGGTTGCCAGATCGATATTTTCAGATTGTTGGGAGTTTATTAATTTCTTAATTCCTAATGGAAATCCAGATTTTATATACAGATTTTTTTCTGTGCAGATTTCACTTAGCTCAAAATTTTATCCAAAGGCAAATCCAGGGCTCTGTAAACATTGTCACTGTGTGATCATAAATGCAAACACAACTGATAAGCAAATAACCCAATGGTTTTCAACCTTTTCAGAGTCACGGCACCTCTCATTAAACTCAAGGAACCCCTTGAAAGTGCCCACTCCTAGTTTTCACTCATTTTTTACTACAGAAAAATAATAGAGCAATTCTTCTCTTGCAAAGAAACCAGAAAGATGGCAACTGGTCAGAAGTTTTTGGATATTATGGATTCCTATCTGAGATGACTAGGTTTATCTTGTGAATCATGTATAGGCATTTGCACATCTAATAGTACTAATATTACCTGGCACCCCATCACACCCTTAGAAGGATCTTGCTGCACCCTGGTTGAGAACTGCTGAAATAACAAATGGCATATTTGCAACACCATCTTTAATATAATGAACTTCTATAAATCAAGAATTTAAAATGCTCACTGAACATCTGCAGTCTGAAATCAACAGGACCTGTTCTTCTAAAATCACTTACATGCTTTTAAAATATCATATGCTTATACAATTTAATACAAGTTTAAAGCCTTACTGCAGACTTGTATACATAAAACAAATGCACAATTATTTCTGCTAATGCACCAAAAGTCTACATAAGTACACTCAAGAATGAAACTGTTTTGAAATGAAAAAGATGTTATGCTAGTAACAGGACAATTTAATAAAAATACAACGTTACACCTTTATGTTTCAAACACATAGCACATATTTAGTTTTAAGCAGAAGCAGCCCTACTGAAGTAAATGAGTATAATTAGTTAAGCACATGATTAAATCTTTACAGAAGTAGGGCCTTCATTTTAATTTGTTTTCACCTATAACAGTTTTGTAGAATCCCGAGATACACTACTATTTGAGAGTATATTTTAAGATCTTTAACATTTTAGATCTAAATTTACAATGAACAAGTCATGTGTCATATTAGCATGAATTTTCAAGTTAACTATATCAGCTGGTCGACCTTATTTAACTTGGGTCTGTCTAATAATGTCACCCAGCTATAAAATAATGGAATAGGCTATCCTCATCAACCTGCTAGCATTGGCATACTGGCCTGGGGAAAGGGAGAGAGGAAGTAAGGCAAAACTAAGGGCTTTCTTCAACTTAAAAGGGCTTGCCAGAGCTCATGACAGTGCAGCCTATGCTAGGAAGAGAGTTCTTCTGGCAGTATAGCTTAAAGCAGTTCCCCAAATTATGCCAATGGGATGTTTTGCCAGGATAAGTATATCTATAACAGAGCTTTTGCTGCACAGCTTCATAAGTTAGGGATGTATTTTTTTTCCTTGTATTTTTAACCAACTCAGATAAAACTTCAAAGTGTAGACCAAGCGCCAAGCCTTGCCTATAGCAGGAAGGTGCGTGGCTTTTAACTACACTGGTTACACCCCAAACTGAAACAGCTAAATGACCAAGTTTTACGTGTAGACTAGACCTAAAAATTGATCCCCAGACTCGAGCAACAGCAAGAACCCCATGTATCTGACTACTAAAGCTCCTTTAGACTTTTATGATTGTTTTCTTTTCCTTCCTCCATCCTTTTGCACTTTGCATTTAAACCCAGAGTGATCAGGAGTGTCTTCATAGCCAATGAATCCTGGAAACACTGCATTTTGCTCTGCCGATGCACATTTCTTTTTTCTGGAAAAATTTACCCATGGGACAAAAAACCCCCCTGCAATGTAGCAATATTCTCAAGGTAAGTCTTGCAGACATATAGAGGACCAAGCCATATCTCAACCAAAAACATAAGTCAATATAATAACACCAGTTAGGGATGTGATTTTTTTTTAAATTACATTTGTATACTGGCAAAAGGTATTGGATAGATACAGTTATCTATATAAGGGATTAGGCCATCTGTCTGTCCTTAACGCTCTTTAAATGTGAATAGCTTGAAACTGTAAGAGATAGAACATTTGTGTCTTCAGAGAAATTTCTTTGCTAAAACTTAGCATTTGTTTAGTGACCATGTCAGGATGATCCCAACTTCCATAACTGGGAAAAAAAAAGTCAGGGGCCAGGGCTGTTTCTACCGAGCTCCTCCCAGGAGGGTGCTGGGACCCCAGTGCAGTGGAGAGGGCAGAAGAGCCGGCTAAGGAAAAGCAGGAGCCGGGCAGAGGCACGAGGCAGTGGGCAAGCAGTGGTGGCCCCATCCCAACCCCCATGCATGGAAAGAGGTTCCTGGGGTAGCAGGGACAGCAGAGGGAGGGGCCATCTCAAAAAAACTGGGAGCCAGGCAGAAGCACGAAGCAGTGCGTGAGCAGTAGCAGCCCCGTCCCAAAGCCCTAACAGGGAACGAGGTGCCCGGGGCCAGCACGGAGGAAGCCCCGAGGCGTGGGCAGCTGTTGAAAAGCACAGAGCCCGCCTGCCCTTGCCCAGCAAAGAGGTGCACAGACGGTGGCCAGGTGACAGCATGAGTGGGTCTGCCTTAGCCCACTGGACAAGTGCAAGTGCAGGAAGGGATTGGTATCTTCAAATGTTCAGCCTATTTTAAGTTTTATAAATATTTAATTTATTTAATAAATATAAGTAGTAAAATCTGTTTGTTTTTATTATATGAAATTCATCCATCATGCTTGAAATTTACTAGTACTAACATAAAAGTGCTTTAGCCACTATAGCTTACTTTGGTTGGAAAACTGGCATTAGCTATAGTAAAAACACTTTATCTGACTCAGATTGTGTATATACATACAGCTCCTTCTGGCAGGCTCTGTACAGTACAGGCTATACTAGTAAGCCAAGCACAGTCCCCATTTATTTGTTTTTCCTGTATATATCTGCAGTACACAAGAATATAATTTCTACAAAGAAATACAAGTAAGGAAATAAAAATTAGCATTATGTACCTACAGTATTTAGCCTCCATTCACTTTGCGTGCATATGTAAAAATGATTTTTTGACTGATTCTGTATGCACATAAGAAAAGTTTGCATCTCCACACAATTTGAGATTACAAACAATAAGTCATTCCTTTGCCTTCTCCGATTAAAAGCCAGCTAAAACTTTATCATTAGCTTTTATAAGGCATTTTCTTCTGTTACATAATTTTTCTAGTAACTTTCTCTTTCCCAAGGAATAAAAAGTGAAACTGAAATCAATTAAATGTTGCTAGCCATTTCAAACTGTCTCTCTCATATAGGCACAGAATTAGATTTTAGTATCAATGCCAAAAAACTAGAAACACTTTATTATAACTGAGCTCGGAGAATACAGCAGGAATGGGAGGCCTCATGAGTCAGTTGTCATGCACGCATTTGACAGTGTGATTAGATACATATAAGTGTGCAGGAGAGTGCTAACAACACGAGCATGTAGCTACCTCAAACAAAAATCAGGTGCTCCTTCCAGAAAACATAGCTCCCAGGCTTTAAAAATAATAAAAATACAATGTTATTACATTGGTAAAAAATACAATTGTTCACACTTTTAAACACTTGTTTAAAAATGTAAACAAAAAACTAGGAAAGTGAGTTGAAATCAAACAGATTGTTTATACAATTAGGAGCAAAGGTGACTCCAGAAGGTAGGGGACTGCAGTTGTAGCAACACCACGCAAAGCAGGCAGGCACATCCTCTACATTTGAAGCATCTGCCTACAGGGCTGCCACGTGCACTGCCCCGCTCCAAGGATGATCAGGGCATCTACTGTCACCCTGACACATTGCTACAGCCACCACCCGTGCCCTTTCACCCCGCATAGCTGTGGTATAAATTACAGGGAGGTTGTTCAGCCTGAGGCTGGAAAAGTGTCCAAGGAAAGTTAAAGGAAAAATGTTTTTCCTTGTCATCTCCAGAGGACGTTTCTCAGTGAAAACTTCAGCCTGTTGAGCTTGTAGGACTGCTACACAATGTAGCCAGATGGGTCAAACCCTATCCCCCCAGGGACAAGTGCAACAAAACAAGTATTACAATTGTTCCTTGCAGGCATAAATGAGACCCAGAACAGATGGGCTAAAAGTGAGTTAAAAAAATTCATGTTGCAGCCCACTTCTATGGGTTTTTCCCCATGATCTATTATAAAGCAGCAGGTGTTTTCAGTTTCACTGCTCCTGTACTAAGAATATAACAGTGAATCAAGACTTCCTAACTGCACCGTGTAGGAAGAAGCATTTAATACGGGCAGGGGCACAGGAAGGCAACGCCTGAACTGCACAAACACAGCTTTGCTCCAGGGAAAAACCTGTTAAAACTGAAAAGGGCTTTCTGCAACGCAATGTGTTAGTACGAAACAACACAGAGCAGTTCTGGGCACCCAAAGGAGACAAAGGCTTTCAGGAGAAATCCCGAGCAGTTACTGAAATACTTTCTGACCGTGGAGGCCCAGTGTGACCCGGTTTACATCCGTGCACCAGTGGCGCAAGGAGCAGGACATCGCCAGCCAGGCAGAGTGGGCTCAGGGCACGTCCAAGGCCTGCGGGGCCCAGGCTGTTGCCCTGCACCCGGCCCGAGACAGGACAGCCCGTTCAAGACAGCCAGGCCGAAGGAACCTGTTCCGCGCCACGCCCTGCCCTGCCCTGCCCGCGCTCCTCGGCCTCGCCAGCCTCGCGCCATGCTCTGTGAAGAGCGCAGCGGCCGGGCCCTTCCCCCACCCGGCCCGGCCCGTGGCCCCCGCGCTGCCGGCTGGGCCTCCGCCCTGCAACCCGCCCGCTCTTGGCGGGTGCGCGAGGCCCGGATGGGGCGGCCGCCGCGGCCCGATCAACCGCCAACCCGCGCGCAGCAGCCTCGCCCTGGCCCGGGGCGGCCCCACGCCCTCCCCGCACGTGCGTGCGGCAGGGCCTGGGACGGTACCGCCAGCGCGCGCTCCCCACGGCTCCCCCCGCGGGGTGGGGGGGCGAGGCCGGGGTGCGGGGACGGGCCCTGCCCCTTTAAGAAGAGGCCCGGCTGCAGCGGCCGCCGCCCGGCGGGGGGAGGGGAAGGCGGGGGGAGCGGGGCCGGGCGGGGCCCCGCGGCGGCGGCCGCGGCCCCAGCTCACCTGTGTGTCGGGCCCGGCTGCTGCCCCGGGCGCGGGGCGACGGGGGCCCGGCGGGGGCGGCGGGGCGCGCTGCCCCGCTCGCTGCAGCCGGCCTGGCGCCCCGCGCTGCCCGGGCGGGCGCTGCCTGTGTCCTCCCGCGGGGCGCGCTCGGCTCCTGCCTCGCCAAGATGGCGGCCGCGCGGCTGCTGCTACTGAGGAGGCGGCGGCGGCTGCGGGCGCTGGGACGGCGGCGGCGGCCACTTTCGCTCACTGAGAGGAGAGGAGCAGGGACACGGGGAGCCATGGCGGGGGGGAGGAGAGGCGCCATGGCCAGGCCTGAACAATCGAGCCCCGCACTCCCACCCGCCGCCCCGCGCCCCGCCTGGCCGCTGCCACCCCTCGCGTGGCGCTGAAACCGCCCCGCGGGTCCCCGCGACCGCCCTCCCGGGTCGCCCCCCGCACGGAGGCCGTGCGGGGCGAGCGCTTATCGATGCGCTCCCGCCGCTGATTGATTGAGCCTGGCGCTGACGGAAATTGCCGAAGGGGTTCGGCCGAAGCGGCCGGGTGAGCCAGCAGATCTCGCGTGAAGGAGGAGGCAACTCTCGCGAGGGCTGGAACCAGCAGAAGGCGTTGCTGCAGCCGGAAGTGATGAAAGCAATAGTGCCTCAGTGCTTAGTATCCGCACGGGCTGTTAGGTTGACTCGTGTGGGATTGTTTCCCCCTCGTGCAGCTTCGGCCCATGGCGCAGCGCAGCCGGGCGTCACCAGGCCCCCTCCCGGCGGTGGACGGGTCGCGGCGGCGCAGGCTGTGGGGGAAGGGCGGCGGGTCTCGGTGGTGTTTTGAGACAGGTGGGAGGAGGGAGGCTCCGCTCCTGGGGGGCAGCCCCGCCCTTCGGGCTCGTGGCAAGGCTCGCAGCGCCCCGTGTGGAACGGATGACGTCATCGTCACGTGGCGGAGCCCAGGGGAGATCCCAGATGTGTAATCGTGTCTGGGCCTTTCCCAGCCGTTCTGCGCCCCCTCCCGGCAGGAGGAAGGATTAGGTTTTGCACTACCCCCTATAGCCTGTCCTGTGTCTGTTAAGGCTTCAGAGCTGGTGCGAGACATGAGTAGGCTGTGTCACCCCAACACTCAGGTGCACCTGGAGCCCTGACTCAGCTAGTTCCTGGGGCCTGCCTGCACCCATACCCCACCTGCTCAACCTTCAGCCTCTGCCTGAGAGCAGCTGCTGCTGAGGACAAGCCCAGGCAGCCTCATACCATGCTAGCAGGGACAGGCAGTGGACTGTGCTTGGACCCGTAACTTCAGTAACTGGAACAGTAGTTCACTGGCTAAAGGAGGGGTGGCCAACCTGCAGCCTATGCACTCAAGTGGCACAGGAAGGCCCTGCTTGTGGCAGATCAGGGAGGGGACAAGCAATAATGGATGAGACCAGAAGCAGAAAAGCAGCAGTAATTGGGCAGGGAATCAGTGTGGCGCACCTGCCAAAAAGGTTGACCCCCATGGGCGCATTTACACATGCAAGCACATGCACTTGCAGCAGCTCAAATAGAAGTGGTGCAAATTTGAGGTGGGGCTTTTTGCCTTGGCACACATGGCCGGACATGCACTTTGGTGTGGGGCAGATTGTGCCACTTAGGGCAAAACAACCCTGCCTAGCTCCTCCTGGATCTGCAGCCAGAGGGAGCTAGAGCCCAGAAGTATAAAAAGCTGTCCTGTCCAGAAGTTCAGGGCTCCTCACTCTCAGAAGCTTCTGAGGTCCAGTCAATTGGTACCTGTGGACACCACCCCTTGTGCCAGCTGGACTGCTGAAGCAGCCCTCAGAGTTCCCTTCACCCTTTACCCACTACAACAGTCTGGCAGTGGGGGCTTCTGCCTGGCTGTGACCTGCTGTGCGCTTGCCAGACCCAGACTGGGACTGCACAGCCAGTAGAGGCATCTGCCCCTCTGGGTCATCTGCCAGTGTACCATGGCTGCAGAGTTTGCCTTTGTGTGGCACTACTGCCATGTGTGCCTCCTGCCCAGCCATCTGGGCAGCTGTCACCCAGAAGATGTTTCCAGTGTGGTGACCTGCTTTGAACTGTTAAAACATGTCCTCCTGGCCCCAATTGGCCAGGAGGTCAGCGACAGTCAGCTGGGTCCAAGGTGCCAGGTCTGAGCAGGCAGGGTCCTGCTACTTGCCTCCCTAGCACGAATTCTGGCATTCCCTATTTGAAAACTGAAAAATCCCTGATAAAAAAAATCCCAAAGTCACCCTGAAATACCCCAAAATCTATGTTCCTCCACAATTAAAACAAAAGACGGCTATAGAGAGAGCGTGAGAGGCAGTGATCAGTTGGGCAATGTTTTACTGATATATCTACAGTGTTAAAGCAATTTGGAAGACTACCAGTGTCTCCATTGTAATAATAAAGTGAATTCTAAATACATATTTAATAAATACATGAATATGTGTTTTGCTGCCCCTGCAGGGGCTACCATCCCCGCTTGTTCCCTCAGCCCCTTGGATTGCTGCTTTGCCTGGCTGCCCCCACACCCTGGCTGCCTCCCCAGCCCCCTTCCCCCTGGAACTGCAGAGTGCTGGGGGGGGGGAGGGGCAGGGTTGGGGTTTTTTTAAAATTTCCCAGGATGCTGGCGTGGGGGAGCTCGGGGTAGGTGGGGCAGGGCTGGGGGAGGGCTTGGAGGGCAGGCAGGGGATGGAGCCAGGCGGGGCTCTGGAGGAACAGGTAGGACCATGGGGGGGACCCCTGCTGGCCCCTTCTCCCCTACTCCAGCCCCCACCTTACTGGCACTGGAGCCTGGGTCCAGCTTCCTGCTGGCACACTGCCTGCCCTGCATGGGCAGGAAAACAACCCCTTCAGCACCAGAGCGAGGGCTAGCCATAGGGACACTCTGGCATCCAGAGCATTTTTTGTGGAGGACACAGCCTCTGGTTGCCTCAGGGCATGGTCCATGCCCTGCCCCGCTTTTTTTCTCTGTGGAGATTTTTGACCCCTGGATATAAAAAAAGTTTGCAATGCAGGAAACATTTTTTCATTCCTCCATGTGCCTCTTGCAATGTCTCAAGGGAGTTTGAGATGCTGCAAGAGGCACATGTGGGTTCATCTGGATGTGCCCCATAGAGCTAAAGGGTGGTCTAAACCAGTGATGCTCAACATTTTTGTCCCACAGGCTGGATGAGCAGTGTCAGGTCCATCTGTGGCCCCTGCTCTAAACCAGTGAAGGCCAACTCTTCAGCAAGTGTGCCACAAATTAGCCCTGCACACCTCCAAGTACTACTGTGATCCCCTTTTGTTCTATCTACTACTCTTTTTGTTCCCGACTCTAATACCTGCTTTATCTGCTCTGCTTCCTGCCCTCTGTCGCTGTGCTGCTTGTACCCTCCCTGATCTGCCACATGCCACACACAGAGGCTGCCCATGCCATTTGTCACACATGCTTTAGAGAAGCATTTCTCAAACTGCAGGTCACAAGAATATATGAAAGGATTGCAAGCAAGTGGATTCTCCTTTAAAGGAGAAAAGCATGGGAAACTGGCTGTGCCCCTGCAGGTTGGTAGACATTACACCTGCAAGGGGCTGCTTTGGGCCCCCCCCCATAGCCCAACCCCCCCCTCCCCACCTTACACACTGGGTCGAGCGTGAGGGGCACTGGGTCAGGACTGGCCAATGTTTACAAATGTGTCCTGGTACAAAAAAGATTGAAAACCACTGCTGTAGAGTGACATGAGCCACAGCAGAGGCAAATTTCCAAAACCAGCCTCCTAAAGAGACCACAGATCCTACCACAATTTAAAATCAAAAGCCAAACAAAAAATACTAAAAGGCATCAGGAGCTTGTTTCAAACTTTTATAATAGAGCAATGTGCATTTATTTTCTTTAACATATAATACTATTTCAAAGAGAACATGCAAGTACCTTGTGTCATTTTAGGCTTGAAGAGCTGCCTCAGGGATAGCTTAACAAAGGAATAGTTGCCTTCCCAGCATTAACTGAAACATCTTCTTCTCCCCCTAAATTTCATTTAAAGGAGGTCCAAAATGAAACCATGGTTTGGGTACTGCTACTATTTTTTTAAACAAAGTTTTAACTAGCAATTCTGTGAACATAAATATTAACGTTTTCCCTAGCAATTCTGGGAAGACAAGGGCTCAACAGTTTTTGTCCAAGTCAGCATGGAGCAAACAAACATTTAAAATGTGCTCCGAAGTGTAAATCCTAAGTTTTATATGAAACATGAAAGCATTTTTCTGCCCCCAGTTTAAGTCTAGAATTTTGTGGCCCTCATACTTAGATTGCAGTGCACTTGAGATGGGCCACAGATTCTCCCCATTCCAACACTATTACAACCCATAAACTTCACAATGTTACCTTTCTCCCCTCCCTCAGCATTACACCCCAGCGAGGTGCATTTCTCTTCCAGAACATCAGAAGTGCATCATACAGTACTTAAACGTCCATAAGCTTCAATTGTCTTAACTTTGCCCAGATTAAACAATCCTCAATGGTGTATGGAAATGGAAGTGTCTGTACCTATACACAGGTGAGACCCTCACTAGAAACTTCTACTAATACAGTAGTATAGTTTTTGTCAGGCATGATTTTGTGTCATGCTGCTGCTGCCCTAGTGTGACAGTTATTATGGTGAGGGTAAAGCTGCTCTTGGCAATATACAATGTATTTTGTCCAGGAAACTGGTAAATACTATACCAGTAGAAGTGCTTTTTTTCAGTATAGGCTGCATTTACAGTAAAAATGGTTTGCTGGAGTAGTGCTACTGGCAAACCCTCCTAATGGAGATGCAGGTTATACCAGCAAAAGTTCTTTTGCCAATGCATCTTACAACCAGTTTCCTACACTAACTCAGCTACACTGGTATAAAAAAATCTTTTATCTAGTATAACTGCCTACTCTGGAACTTTTGCCAGCATAGCTATGTGAGCTAGGGCTGTGATATTTTTCCACCCTTCCAACTGAGATAGATAGCCATGCTGGCTGAACTTTTAACGACACAGACACAGCAACAGGTTACGATGAGGAAATAATGGCAGGACCTACCAGCATGCCAGACACTCCATGGTAACTGCATGCAGGCTCTTACCACACAGTAAATGAAATCCTACCCACAGTAGTTTACTTGTCTTACTGAGAGCTAAGCCACTACAAGTTAGCTTTCCTTTAATGGAGGATAAGAGCATGCACAAGGGTAGTTACTGTGGAATTGCTACCTCACCCTTGTTTACCTCATGGTAAAATTTATCTGTCCAAACCCCAAGGGGAGACCAAGCCTAGGGGGGTTTGCCAAGTTACATTTTTTATTTCTGCTAGCAAGCCCGCTGTCATCTCAATTATATTTGTATTTGGAAAAGGGGATAGTTTCTACAAGCCATTTCAACAAGTGAAGAACTAAGAAGCAAAATCCTTTTTCCCCAATACAAAAAGTTCACTGAAAATGCTTGTGTTAACAGGCCAGTGAGAGACAATGACTTTTTCTTTTGAAAAAAAACAGATCTGCTACTTGTCCAAAGGGCTTGGTGCTGGCATCCGGTAACTGAGAGTTGAGGGGAAGGCAAAGCGTAACGCTGAAAACCCTTCCCTCTCCAGTCTTACTTGGAAACGGGGAGTGCAGCTGTTGCTCATCTTCAAAGAGTTCTGCTGCACAACAGCTGTCTTCAGTGCTGGACAAGGGGGCAACACAGAAGGTGGGGGTAGTTCTAAAACGTGAAAATTTTGTAGAGAACTGCTCATTTTTGGACAAATGGAGGCAGAGATAGAAGTTTGCTTTCTACATGAAAGGCCCTCCTCATGGTCTTCCATCAACAAAAGATTCATGTCCCTTTGTAAAGACTGAGTGGCTGGTGTTTGAAGTTCCTGCCTGGAAGACTGTCCCTTCTGCATCCCTTGGAAGTCCCCCGATGCAGAGTTCACCACTTCCAAGGATGGAATTTTACAGTTAAGTCTAGATTGATCATTCTCCCAGAAATTTTCTTGTGCTTCCTCATTGTAGGTTTCTTGACAGGGTGGGTCCTTCATGTGAAAGGATGTCTTCTGTAATGTTTCACTAGGAAGAATGCGGCTATTATCCTCTCCATGGTTTGCTTTATTCTCCGCAACCTTTTTTCCTTTAAATTCCAGTGTTGGCCTAATAAGAAGACCCTCTTCATTTACCCTGTATTCTTTTACTGCTTTCTTTCTCCTTAACTTCTGGAAATCTGCCAGCTGACGCAGTTCCGCTGGCAGCTCCATACAAGAAGGCTAATTTAAAAGAAAAAAGAGATACATATATGGAAAATATGTCAACACAGAACATGACAGATCCTCCTGGAATCTGCCTACCTAACAAAATACCATGTCATGAAAACCATGCATTATAGTTTCTTCCAAATGTTAGAGTCTACCTACACAAAAGGTCTACTGGGTTTGTATCCTGTTGGCTTTATCATGTAAAAAGATTTGGAAAGTCATCTTCAGTTATGTTGCTCATTTTTTAACTTTAGAAATTTAGGTTGTCTGCACCCAGGTTTTTACACTTGAGAATTACAGTAAGAAAATTCCAACCGCTGATGTCCAGTTTAGCTATGCTGGTGAGAACCCATGTGCAGACAAGGTTCCAGCGGTTTTTGAATTTAAGATTGTGTCTGCTGGAGGAGATTAGAGGCCCTGTTCCCCTTACGCTGCCTTGCTAAGGCATCAGCAAAATTTTGGCTCAGCAAGGCCTCAGCTTCTGGCAGGCTGCACTCGCCCTTTGCCCTACCACCTAACTCAATTTCTACTCTACTTCTAACCAGGTTCTAGCCCCATTTTCCCACATCCTTCATGGAAGGTGACAAATAACAGGATAAGATAGCACTGGGTTTTCACTGCCAAAAATATAACAGGCAGCGATTTTCAAGGCCCTTGTAGATTGCACCTGGAAGATAAGTAACACATCTTCCAAGAAGATAGGGATGTTTAACAATGAGGGAACAACTAATTAGTACACATATCAAAGTGGTGAACTAAGGTACCTCCACCTGTTACTCTGTGGTAACCAGTAATTGGTTTTCTTATGAAAGCGTTAACATTTGATTGGCTTCTATAGTTGTCCAATGTATAACACAAGTATAAAAAATGTTATTGTTCTAACACCGTTTGGATGTGTAACTCCTGCACACTTCCTCTCTGTCAACCAGTTTAATCGCCTGGCTGTCAGCAATTAAAGGCACTCTGCTTCTTTACAGAATCATTTCTTTAAGCTTAAGTACAACAAAACAGGGACTAGAGCCCCACCCCCAAACAGTGCTGGTGCCTAGGCAGCCCAGCCACTTGCAACAGTGTCATGTAAACACTCTTGATAAAAATCGCTTACAGTGGATAAGACCAGAATTTATGAACCAGAGAATTAATACCAAGACCACATTTCAAGAGTTAAAAATATTGAAAACTAATGAACTGATGTGGGAAAGAGCTGTTTAAAAATGAAATTGGTTGAACAACCAACCAGACAAAAAATTGCACTGTTTCAAGGTCTGCTTAGCATTTTAAAGAATGGCTATCTCCAGGAAAGAGCCATATCTTTCAATTAAGATGCAAGAGTTCACAAATCTACTCAGACATCTTTTAAGTCCTTCACCTAAACCAGAAAAAGCATCACTGATACTTGTACAAAACAAGTAGTTGTTTCAGGCATTCCTTATCTATCATAAAGCAGCAAAAAGGTTGCAAGGCTTTTTTATTTATTTATTTAAGAAATGCTTTGCCAGTTTCCTATATAAAAAGAGTCTGTCAAACCAGATTCACCCCAAAATTTAAGTTTGGTAAAAACAAGATGCATTGTAAGAACAACCTATCACATTTTTAGATTGTTTCCAATAGAACTATATTGTTAAGTTTGCTGCAGCACTTGCAAACTGACTTGGGCTACAGTTTTTTGGTAAAGTCTCTCATCCACTTATCTAGGTAAGTGCATAATACAAAACATATGTAGAGAAGAAAATCACCTTAACAGCTGTGCAACCCCTTAACTATCCCCTCAAAAAAGCTTAAGAAAATAGTTAAAATCTGTACCTTGCCCAGCAGGTAAACAGTTTGGCTCAATTGAATCAACATGGTCAAAGACAGTATATTCCAGACTAAAATGCCTTTCATTGAAAACATCCTGTCACTGGCCTTGTCCTGTTTAATCATGATTATCTATATCTGGCATTTCAACACTCACTTTATCCCTACACTGAGAGCCAGACTTATGCCACTTAGGTGTGGGTCTTCTGGAAATGAACAGCCTCTGGATCCCAAATATACCATGCAGCTAATGAGAAAAATTATGGCCAGTCATTTTCTTTGCCAGATTAAATTTGTTTATGGTTTTCTGGTGTACCCTACAGCGTACACAACAATAATGCCATCTGGAAGTCAGGGAAACTCACATAAGTGTGTCCACAATTAAGGAAATTGTTATCCAGTGTAAATGGAAAAAAGAAAAAAAAAGCAATCTTGACTATTCCTACTTTCTAGGAATTGGACCTGAATAAATAAAGGCTCTCCTAATGATGTAAGTTAATGCAGGCCTTGTCTTGACACAAGGTTGGTCAGGTTTAACTAGAGGTTTATTTTTAAAATTGATTTTGATTATTCTAATAAAGACAAGAGTAAATAAAAAAGACAAACTAATATGAGACAAGAGTAAAAGATTCAAGAGCATCAACCAGAAATGTGTTCTGTTTAAAAAAAAGTTATTTTTTTAAACAGATTTTAATTAAACTGATGCAACTGTGTAAAGCAAGGCCATAATCTGCCTCACTCCAAGCTGCTGTTCCTGACACTGCAACTTTCTCCTGCAAGGCCAGGTGTATTTGAAAGTTCAGTTTCACATCAAATAATGAGAAGCACAAGTGAAACATTATTTTCACTGTCCAAAACAAGAAATTTTCTTTAAAGGAAACAAAGCATAAAGTAAATTTCTTATGAACTATGGACATAGATATTTGGCTGCTTGCAGATGTCAAAAAAAAAGAAAAAAAAGAAAAAAGCACTTTAGTTTAAACTCAGTACATCTCTGCATCGAGCCCCATGCATGCCCAGAAGAGGCAGTGCCTTAGTTGGACCTGCTTTGCCGACATCTGTAAAGATCAGGCACTTTAGTGGGGCTTTTTGGCACGTCTATCTAATAGATAATTGATTCAGCTTTAGCTAAAAGCGCAAAAAGGCCGCTGAAGTGCTGATCCATATAGACACTGCAGAGTTGAGTCAAACTAACATGATGCTTCTTCCAGTAAATCATGTTTTTTTCAGGCAGCCTTGAAGTTTAATTTTAAGACTGGCAAGAACTTATTTTTTTTATTTTTAAATGAATGGGAACAGATTAATTCCTGGTCCAAATTTTGGAAAGTCATTGGATTTATACCAGGGTTGGCCTTGGCTCACTGTTAACCTGGATAAATCCCTTAAAAATATCACACACTAACTTTTCCTTTTTTTAAAGTAAGTAGATGACCTCTGAGGGAATCATTATATATGAAGATGATCTAGAATGTTGATCTTCTACCCTGAAGTTTATATGTCTTTTTAGAAATTCAGTTCTCAGGTAATTTTTTTCCTTAATGGACAATTTTTCCTTCCTTTGTAAAAATGTTCAAGATGGTGAGATCTACCCCTTCATCTGTGATGCAACAATGACCTCTAGTGGATGTTTTAATTAGTCTCCTAAATCTAGGTCCATAAAGGGCATGTGCTGTAAGTAATCCCAAGGGTTTTTAAATTACACTTAGTGCCTGGTTGAATTAGAGTCTGATGTGGAGAACTAGTCTGAGGTTCTCTCTTTTCAAGGTGAACCAATGACTATTTCCATGTGTATTACAAAGGATATATTTAGCCATGTATCCCATTTAAACATGAGGCAATGGAATATTACCAGCAATGCCAAGGCATAATCCAATGAGAAGTTAATTTGATCTTGTCATAGTGCAGGGGAAGGTTTAGCACCCCTTTCCAATCTCTGTTATTGAACTCTCCAAGCACCCGTTCCACAGTTTAAAGGTGGGGAAACTCAAAAGAAATCCAAAATGGTTCAGTGCAAGGAGAAGTCTGAAGCAGAGTGCCAAAGGAAATAAACTTCACATGGGACTCAGATACTACAGATGATATCTGTATTGACATAAGGATTGACAAGACAAACTCTGGATTACAAACAAAAATTATATGGCTTTATCAAAGACCCTTTCTCATATTAACCAGAATAAAAATACTATTTAAGACAACAGTAGTCCCACTCAATGAGACTATTCACACACGTTAAACTATGTATACTTAAGTGTTTGGGGGCCCAGGTGTAGGGTTTTTTAGACAGGAAGCAAGTTGGAGGGTTTGTCCAAAAAGATTACTGCAGAGGAGTATCTAGAGATATATATTCCAGAGAACAACAAGGTCATTTTGAAAAGCACTGGCACTGTCCCACCCTCAATCAGCAAACACCCCTCTTTCTTCTAATCTGTGTGACACATGGTGCCAGGAGTCTCCCAAAAACATTCCATACTCTATACAGAGCAGATGCTTCCACATTTCTTCAAGTATTGCAAAAGCCACTGCATGAGATTTATTAGGATGACTACTGGCTCACTGCAGACAAGAATGAAAAACCTTATCCATAAACTGAAGCCAGCAAGTATTTCAGGAGAGCTGACAAGCAGGGGGGCAAGAGAAGGGAAAATGTGAAAAATATTTTTGACAAAAACAGACCTTTGGTAAGTGGGAGACAGCAGGTTTGAACTGTAGTTGCAAAGGAGAGCCAGCAAAACTGTCATTGCCAGGAATTACTGTCTGGTAATTAGGACTAGGAAACAGGTAAAATGATTAGCACGGGATGTCAAACATACAGCCCACAGAGCAAGTCTATCCAACCTGCCAGTCTACCAGCATAGCCACAGGGAGTGGCCTGCCACAGAATCCAGACCCTGGTGGACAGGACAATCAGCACATGAGAGCAAGTGAGGGTTGACAGCAACATTCATGCTTCGTTGTCTCCACTGCCAGAGCCTTACTTCCCTGGCTCCTGGCCCCTGCTGCACGCCCTGTGCTGGAGTCTAAACTGGAGCTACTGGTGTGGCATGGGGTACATAGCAGCAGCTGCTCCAGCTCCACCCCAGGGCATGCGGTGGCTCCAGATTCAGTGCCTACCGCACGCCCAAGGTTGAAGCTGCTGCTACAGCTGCCTTATGACCTGGTCTGGATCCTGCCCACAAAGAGACTGCATCCTAAGTCTGGTCTGGGGGCACAAGGTGAGTTTGACACCCTTGGATTTGGGGATTAAGGAACCAGCCAGCCTGAGACTTCAACGAGAGCATACTTACCTCAGTGTTCCCCAGCTGAACTGCTGACCCTTCCCGATAGGCATTTAAGTAACCATCCACTAAGGTTGTTAAGTCAGACATCATCTCATCCAGAAACACGAGGCGGAGAGGCAGAAGGTACACTGTCTCCAGAGCCAGCACTTTCAGCAGGGAAGGTGGAAGGGGTCTCACAAACCATACATCAAGGTTTTCCTGCATGCCCCCAACATGAATTAAAACAACTCAGTCGTTTATACAGCGAACAGTTTAGCAAAGAGCAGCTTTCAGCCACATGCTCTCCTTCTTCCCCAGCTCACCCGGTCCTTCCAGATGCTGATCTGTACCCCTAGTGCAGTTAAAACTGACACTAGCTGTACCTCCCATAGCTTAGTTTATGCACAAATTGTATTGCTTTAACAAGTCCATATAACTAAAGATATATCTGCATCACCATAAGATATGCTAATACCAATTCCCATATAGGATGGCATAAGTTATACTAGTACCATACTTACCTGAATCCAAGAGTACGCCCCCAATCATTAAATTCTATATATGGAAAATTATATATTTCTTATTATTTTCCATGTGTAGAATCTAGTTATTAAGGGGGTGTCTTAAATTTATCTCCCTCCCCTGTGCTCTCCCCTCCACCAAACATTTTCCCCGCAATATGTGCCCCATCCCCCAAAGCAGAAGACACCCCAGCCCGGGGTAGGTGGTGGTTTAGCTCTGGCTTTGCTGTGGGCTCAAACTTAAGACTGCAGCAGCTACTTGGCCCAGCCAATACTTAAATCCAAGACAAGTTCCCCCCCCATCTTGGATTTGAGTAAATACAGTACAGTAAAAGCTCTGTTATCTGGCATCCCCGGGGAATGGGGGATGCCAGATAACCAAATATGCTGGTTAATTGAGCAGCCCGGGCTGCCACTTCTCCCACCGTGTCTGGGGTGTCCCTCCACCCCTCCTGCCACATCACTGCCCCTCCCATGGGCCCTGCAGGACACGGAGGCGGGCCCCACACAGCCTGTTATGCCCCCAGGCCGTGGGGGCTTGGCAGTGCAGGCTGCTTTGCCCCGGGCCATGGGGACTCAGGGAAACCGGAAATGCCACAATGGGCACTTCCAATTTTACTTTATCTTACAAGCTGGGATGCCAGTTAATTGAGCATGCCAGCTTGTAAGATGCTGGTTAACAAAACTTTTACTGTATATCAGTTGTGCTCCCTTACTACAAAGGGAAGACACTAAACAATAACTTTAAATTACAGCAAATTTAGACCAGATCTCACTGTTAGAACAGCAAAGCAGTGGAATAGGCTGCCCAGGGAAGTTGTGGGATCTCTTTCACTGAAGGTTTTAAAGAAGTTGGACAAACATTGGTATGGGATGATTTAGGGGTAGCACCCTCAAGGCCCCTTCCAACCATAATCACTGATAACAGTTCAAGCCCAATACATAAACACTCCCTGCTCCATTACTAAAAATGCACTTTTGAAATGGACCAAATATCTCTCTGCACTGAACCACCTATGCCATGTCCTTTGCTTGTCTAATGAGGGGTACCCTTAAGTCTAATGACGTTGCGACCCACTGGCTTAGAGTTTGGGGTTTCACATATTTAAAAAAACAAAACAAAACAGAAAACCCCCAAAAAAACCCAGACAGCAACTTTTACCCTACTTTGGACATACCCCAAATTACATACAATTCTGAGAGAACTGTATGTCTCTTGTGGTTTGCAAACTCTTTGCTAATTCTCCATTTCAAAATTATGTATTAGGAAATTGTGAGTACTGATGTCAGTGGAAGCTTGAACCTTCCTCCCAGTCAGTGCTAGAAAATCTGAGCTCCTGAAGCTGATCTATGCAGGGGCAGATAGGGGAGGTTGCACTGGTGCTAATGCACCCTGCTTTGGTTCCTGCTCCACCCAAATGTTAAAACCCAATGTCTGGGAGCAGCAGCAGGCTACAATACTGCTTCAACCTATACCCCTGGGAGAGGCAGCTGCATATCTATTCAGGCAATGCTGAGAGAGTCAACTGACTGGATGACTCATTATCAGCTCCATGATTCTCATTAATCTCTCTCCACTCCACAAGTGTTAATGACCTCTATCTTTTTCAATGGCCTTGAGGTTTCACTATTCAAACTATCCTTTCATCTGCGATTTTGCTGTCAGTTAGCCATTTCTGGTAATGTCTCTCTTCTGTTTCACAGCCTGGCAGACTGTTTTTAGCTCTAGCTAAAAACCCTAAGTCAAGGGATAGAAATAACTGACAGTGAAGTATTGCAGGTACTATCAAGATGCTCAAGAAGGCTAGGTTTTGTCTTGTGAATCTTAATAAGAGATGCACATTTAACTATAGTGACAACAGGACTAATGACACAATATCCTTTGACTTTGTTACCTAGCTTGTTGTGTTTTTTTAAACTTTGAATATACACACACACATATTCATACACACACACACACACTCTCTCTCTCTTTCTCTCTAGCAAATTAGTGCACATTCCAATAGTTATATTGGTTTTCTGCTTCAATCTTGAACTGAATAATACAGTGCTAGCCCCTTACTATATTAGTAAAGATTCTAGTTTCTCTTTTACTGAAGAAAATCTATGTTGTTGCATGAAAAATCTGTGTTGTTATGTGTGACGATGCACAACACCATGTGGCACACCCTTTTCAGAATCCTAAATACGCCCATGTATCCAGGCAACCTAACCACTAAGTGGAGTCAAACACCCTCAGCTGCAATCCCAGCCTGGGCTAATTCATTTCCTATGTTGCAGCTCCTCCTACAACAAACTGATCATCATGATAGACAAATACTTAAAAGGGCAAGAAGAGTTCTTGCCTGTGTCCTTGATACTGGGAACAGTACTTGCCTGTCTGAATTTCTCACCTGAACTGCCTGCTGTCTGCGCCTCATGAAGGAAACTGATTTAGGGGACATCTTTAAATGCTGTACCAAACACTCCTCCAAGGTGCTGATGCGGTGTGGAAGGAAGCCACCTGTCATCACTGAAAACTGTAGGACATCAGCAACCTATGAAAGGAAGAGAGGAAGGGAGAAATACATCACAGCAGCTTTAGCTGTCCCAAGAGCAGACAATTAGGATGTTCCTTACTGGAGACCATGCTGAAGTTAAACACACTGCTAACAAATTAATCTTTAACTGTTCAAACTCTCAGGAGTAAGAGTCTCAACCCCTTCAGGATGTTGCAGTTAGGTAGAAATCCTGTGAGATGGCTTCTTTTTTCAGTAAGCTGCTGCTTTTTAGATTAAAGTGACAAAAGTGAAATATGATGAAAGATTTATAAGCTCCCAAAAACATATAAACTAAAGACTGTTTTAGATTACAAAATTATGCAGGTTAAACTTGCCATATGTTGGTACATCCTTCCATGTATCCACAATCAATTCACTCATTCTATTTTCAGCCCTTTTGATAAAACTCTGAGTTTCTGCCATTCTTTGTTTAAACAACACCCCCTACTAGCCCTATTCCACTAGTACAGTCCCTGTGTAGATAGTATATTGCCTCTCTACAGTCCTCCAACAACAATCCCACAATACCTCTGGTTGCAATTTTAACCTCTTCTTTGCCCAGGTTTCATAATGACTACACGTCATAACTGTCTTTCCCCATCCCTTAATTGCATTGCAAATCCTGAATGTGTTTTGGAGATACCTCTTGTACTGCTAATCTCTCTTTGCAATGCTCTGTACAAGGTATACCAGAAACTCCAGGTAAAAATTTTGCTGCTATTTACCTCATGAAAGAAGTCAAGGATCTCCACAGCCTGAGGTGGAAGAGGGCTTTGCAAGTCCAGTTACTGAATTTTCAAAGGAAAAAGGGTGTTTATTTCAGCATTTAATGGGACTTGCAAAAGCTGAAGTACCACAGGGACGAGCAGTAATGTTGAGCAAAAGGAAAGGAATAATGGGAGTCCTACCATAAGGCAAAGGAGGCCAACAGAAAAATCTGGTGCTGCCCTTTACTTCTGCCATAACTAAGCCAAGCAGTATGTTGTATGCTAGACAGAGACCCCACGCACCAGTGACAGGCATCTTGCTACACTCGGAAAAGGTGCCCCAGCAGAGTATATCATCATCATTAAGGAGAGGGATGCAGGCTCTTTAATAAAGACTGGAGTTCTCTGAGACCCAGCTGAACCCGAGTAGGTAAAAAAGGAAGAGAACTCAGGGTGGGTGTGGGTGTGTGTTTCTCTTTTCTTAGTACAATAGGTTGTGTCTCTATGCTCAGCTGGGCTAGGTTCAGTTGGGTCTCAGAGAACCCCAATCTTCATTAAGGAGGCTGGATCCCGTTCCTTGATGATGAATTACTTGTGTGCGTGTCTACACACATCATAGTATTAGTACATGTGTACACACACACACACACACACACCTGCACAGCCCCCTCCACTCTCCTTCATTTCATATCCCCCCTCTTCTCAAAATGGTAGCCAGAAGCATGCAGGGAAATAAATGTTTTTTGAAGCAGTCAGTTTAGTTTAACAAAATGCATTGGAAGTCATGGGCAAAAGAGTGAGAAAGAAAAAGAGAGAGAAATACCAAAAACTTTCCTAGTGTATGCTCTGGACTGGGCACAAAGAGAGAACATTTACAACAGGAGTCAGGGCTCTGCAAAACAAAACCATACTAATACCAATACCTGAAGTTGTGAACCTTCAAATATAGCACTACACATTTACAATCAACTATTCCACTAACCCAGTAAATAGTCATTCACATTTCTAAGAATAAAACTGTAAAAGCACACATCAGTTTTGAAAGAGCAATGCTTTGACCTTCCACTCTGAAAATCCAAGTCTAAAACAAACCACATACTGCACTTGGACTCGGGTACAAAGTGGCCGTGATGGCACGCTATGGGTGAAGGAGACTTGGTTTTCTGTTAGCTCACAGGATCAGGTACTGGCCTGCATAGTTTCAGGTTGACCTTGGCACAGATATCCCCTTTGTCTGCTGGCACAATCTTGATAAGAGTTTCAAGCAAATAATTTTCTTACTATTCAAGCAAATAGTCTTCAGTCACTGACTGTAAGCTTCTAGAAAGGGCATTATTGTTTATACCGTGGTAAGAAAACTTTATCTTGCCACCCTTCAATGAATCCTAATTATTGTGAAGAGCATAGGTGAATTAATACATGGGCCTGTGGGGCCTGGGCCCAGGGGCCCCTGCCAATCAGAGGCCCCCAATGCCTGTGTTCCCTTGGAAAACGGCAGGTTTCCCCTTGCAGGCGGCCAGCATTTCAGCCTGAAAGGGGTTCTGCTTGGGGCTACAGGGAATGGGATGCAGGGGGAAATGCGTGCATGTGCATGGCCAGGAACGCAGCCAGGCAGTGTGGAGAGCCGCTCCCTGCAGGTAGGTCTGTGGAGGGGAAGGGGCATGAAGGAGGGAAAGGCCATGGCGTGGGTGGCAGATCAAGGACCCCAGGATCCATGGTGAGGGAAGGAATGGGGCAGGAGCTGGAGGCGCTGTTCAGCCAGAGTGTTGCACAGGATCCGGGGCAGGGAGCAAGATGGAGCCACAGGCAGCTTGTCTGGGGGGTACAGGGGAGGTGAGACAGCTCCCTGCCACTGCCCACACCCTCCAGGGGAGGCATAGGGGGACATGTGCCCCCCATATTTGTGCATGGGGTGCATGTAGGCTGTCTGTTGTGGAGTTGGGGCTCTCCACTCTGCTGCTTTTGTCCTGGGGGCCCCGCACCAGCTGCAGCAGGGCCCCTGAGGCAAAGGCAGCAGGATGGAGAGCCCTAAGCTCACAGCAGGCAACCTGCATCCACTCTTACCTCACTTGGCTCTCCTCCACTCCAGCCATGGTGTGGGAAGGGGGGGAGGGGGCAGGGAGCAGGTAGGAGAGGGGAGCATGTGCCACCCCACCTCCAGCCTGGCTATGTCCACCCAGCCTCCCTCTCAGGGCATGGAGGGCCTTTGGCAGCAGCAGCACCAGGAGGGAAAGGGCACCTCCCCCCAGCTGAAGTCCCCGCTGGGGTGTGGAGGGCCTTCTGTTTGTTCAGGGCCCCAGTAAATCTTAATCTGCCGCTGGTGAAGAGGCTGGCAATGGTGACTTCAAGCTGCCTGGAGCAGTAATCTTCTCAGGACTCTTGCATCCTCATGAGTAATGTATCAGACCATGTCATCACTGCCTTTGCAGATCCACAAGAGCCACTTTCATGCAGTGAACCCTGGTAATGTGATCCCAAGTGATCCCAAATTGACAAAAACACCAAAGTGCACAAAGTTAAAGATACGGAATTGTTTCCGTCATATGAAATAAAAATTACTGCCTGGAATAAGTTTAGCACTATTTAATGCACCAGTTCTACACTTATTACTAGTCCCAATTTACTCATCATACTTTACAAGTCTGTAGCAAGAGTGAACCTCTGGAAATAGACCTGTTGAAAGTCTCTAGGTTAAGATTAGTGGGGAGAGCAAGAAGGGGGGGGATGTTCTGGTAGGTGTGTGCTATAGACCACCAGACGAAGAGAATGAGGTAAATGAGGCTTTCTTCAAACAAGTAGTGGAAGTTTCCCAGTCACAGGCCTTGGTTCTCACGGGGACTTCAATCACTGACATCTGCTGCGAGGGCAATACATAAGTGCACAGGCAATCCAGGAAGTTTTTGGAGACAACTTCCTGGTGCACATGTTGGAGAGACCAGGTAGGGGCCATGCTCTTCTTGACCTGCTGCTCACAAACAGGGAAGAATTGGTGGGGTATGTAGAAGTGGATGGCAAGCTGGGCAGCAGTGACCACGAGATGGCTGAGTTCAGGAACCTGACAAAAAGGAAGAAAGACCCTCAACTTTAGAAAGGCAGACTTTGACTCCCTCAGGGAACCGATGGGCAGGATCCCCTATGAGGCCAATCTGAGGGGGAAAGGAATACAGGAGAGCTGGCTGTATTTTAAAGAAATCTTACTGAGGGGACAGGAACAAACCATCCCAATGTGCAGGAAGAATAGCAAATGTGGCAAGCGACCAGCTTGGCTTAGCAGAGAACTCTTCAGTGAGCTTAAACACAAAAAGGAAGCTTACAAGAACTAGAAGCTTGGACAAACATTTTAGGAGGAATATAAGAGCATTTCTCATGCATGCAGGGATGAAGTCAGGAAGGCCAAAGCACAACTGGAGTTGCAACTAGCAAGGGACATAAAGGGTAACAAGAAGGGTTTCTACAAGTATGTTAGCAACAAAGCAAAGGTCAGTGAACGTGTGGGTCCCTTACTGAATGGGGGAGGCAACCTAGTGATGAGGAAGAGGCTGATGTGCTCAATGCCTTTTTTACTTCAGCCTTCACAGGCAAGGTCAGCTCCCAGACTACTGCACTGGGCCGCACAGTCTGGAAAGGAGGTAAGCAGCCCGCAGTGGTGAAAGAACAGGTTAGGTACTATTTAGAAAAGCTGGACATGTACAAGTCCATGGAGCCAGATGTAATACATCCAAGGGTGCTGAGGAAGTTGGCTGATGTGATTGCAGAACTGCTGGCCATATGAAAATGTGTGGCGATTGGGGGAGGTCCCAGATGATCGGAAAAGGGCAAATATAGTGCCCATATTTAAGAAAGGGAAGGAGGATCCAGGGAACTATGGACCAGTCAGCCTCACCTTACCTCAGTCCCTGGAAAAATCATGGAGCAGATCCTCAAAAAATCTATTTCTAAGCACTTGAAGGAAAAGAAGGTGATTAGGAACAATCGGCATGGATTCACCAAGGGTAAATCATGCCTGATCAACCTGATTGTCTTTTATGAAGAGATTACTGAATCTGTGGACATAATATACCTTGACTTTAGCAAGGCTTTTGATACTGTCTCTCACAGCATTCTTGCGAGCAAACTGAGAAATACGGGTTGGACTGTAAGGTGGATGAACGGACTGTAAGCTGGCTGGATTGTCAGGCTCAACAGGAAATAATCAATGGCTCAATGACTAGCTGGCAGCCAGTATCAAATGGGGTGCCCCAGAGGTTCGTCCTGGGGCCAGTTTTGTTCAATATCTTCGTTAACCATCTGAAGTGCACTCTCAGCAAGTCTGCAGATGACACTAAGCTGGAAGGGGCAGGGTGGAGTAAATATGCTACAGGATAGGGTTAGGATTCAGAATAACTTATGGCAAAAGAAATCTCATGAGGTCCAACAAGGACAGTCCTGCACTTAGGATGGAAGAACCCCATGCGCCAGTACAGCCTGGGAATTGACTGGCTGGGCAGCAGCTCTTCAGAAAAGGACCTAAAGGGGGTTATCGTGCACAATAAGCTGAATATGAGTCAGTGTGCTCTTGTTGCCAAGAAGGCTAACAGCACACTGGGCTGCATTAGTAGAAGCGCTGCCAGCAGATCAAGGAAAGTAATTATTCTGCTCTATTCTGCACTGGTGAGGCCACATCTGGAGTAGTGTGTCCAGTTTTGGGCCCCTATAGACTACAGAAAGTATGTGGACAAGTTGGAGAGAGTCCAGCTGAGAGCAACAGAAGTAGCTCAGGGGCTGGAGTGTATGACTAATGAGGGAACTGGGTTTCTTTAGTTTGGAGAAGAGAAGACTGAAGGGATTTGATAGCAGCCTTTAACTACCTGAAGGGTAGTTCCAAAGAGAATGGAGCTACACGGTTCTCGGTGGTGATACATGAACAAGAAGCAATGTTCTCAAGTTGCAGCAAGGGAGGTTTAGGTTGGACATTGGGAAAAACTCTCCACTAGGAGGTTGGTGAAGCTCTACAACAAGTTACCCAGAAAGGTGGTGGGTCCTTGGAGGTTTTTAAGGCCCAGCCTGACAAAGCTGTGGCTGGAATGATCTGGGGATGGTACTGCTTTGAGCAGGGGGTTGGACTAGATGACCTCTTGAGGTGCCTTTCAACCCTAATTTTCTATGATTCTATGATTTTTCCCTGACGATCTTTATTGAAAATTAAGAAATTTTGACTGTAACACTTCATGTATGCTAATCCTGTAAATATAATAAATTGTCTTGGGTTGGGAGTTTCTGGTTTTTAATCAGTGACTTCTGGGATACCCTTGACAGACAGCCCCTCTGCACCATTTATTCTCATTACAAGAAAGAAAAACAGACAAGAAAAGACACATTTTTTGATCTTCTCCGGATCTCCAAGGCCATAATATAAGAAACTAGGGACTGGAAAGAACACAGGCTTGAGGAAAGGCAGTTCAAGATCAAGTAAGTCATTCTGCAACACTAGACAGAAAAATGAACATATACCCAGTGTACTGCACAAAACACAGAGACTTAGACCCCACCAGCCACTGTGCCATATGGATGACTCTCTTCCTAGGCATGGGCTATTTTGCACATGTCCCTTAACCCCAATAAAAACTAAGGATAACTGCTGTGACAGTATAAAGCCACATCCTGAAATTCTTACAAGAATAGTCAGCATCTCACACTTTAAGTGGTCTTACATTTGTTTAGAAGTATGCTTGTTATTTATTACTGCAGAATAGCTTTCATTTGTGAAAATATTGATTTTTTTATTATGTTTTAAAAAGGCAGATGTGTATCCCCACACCAGTGTCCAGTTCCATAAGGCACACTACAAGTCACCTAAAAATCAGGTACCAGCCAAGCACAATTGCTTCACACTGACAAAGCAGAGCATTGACAGTGCCATACTGTCCAAGCATGCTCTTAAGGCCTCCTCCCCTAGCAAGATGTGATCTTGCTCATCTCTGACTATTCAAGATCAGTAGATAGCATTTTCCCTGTTAGTGGTATTTCTTCCCCTGCTTCATAAATACTATGTAAAACACAAACAATAGCAATAAGGATCAGAGAATTCAGTCACCGATGTCCAACCTATTCATGAAGCATCTCCAGCATCCATTCATTTTACTAATGCACATTCAACACTCATCCTACAACTGCTCAGGCAATAGTTAAAACTCCCCTTGGTGCTATCCAAACTGTCTGTTTTCATAAGCCAGGGAAAAAAAGGACAGTCTGGATCAGAAAGAATTACAATTGGCCTGGAAAAGTGTCCTTGTCAGAAGCTTTTCAGAGTCCTGTATTATTAAAGATACAAACATGATGCACTTCCTCTGGCAAGCCAATGTTAAAGAAGCATTCCTGATGATCCACCAATTTCTTCTAGATATGGAAAAGTATTCTCTTCTGTTTATTTACTTAAAAGCAAGCAGCAGGCCCAGAATCAGTATGCATCCCCCATGTAGTGCTCCTTCACAGTTTTAGAATCCCACCGCATCAAATCCTTCTTTAATTCCTGCACACTGTCCAAAGTTACAGTTCCATGCAACAGAGCATTCTGAATGGCACTGCATTCCTAGAGGGCAATCACCCACGCTGTGGATCTTCTAGTACCAAACTAACTACCTGGTGACTTACAGCAATCCAGGGTCATGAACTTCCAGAGCAGTCTCCACACAGGCTGTCACCATCAGAACAGCTCCAACTCTAACAGTCTTCTGCTGAAGACCCAAGGCAAACTTGGCGCACAACTCCAGGAACACAGCATTCATATAGCTGAATGTTCTGCAATTTTGCCCAGTCATCCCAGATGCACATCACAAACCAATCCTGCTACTTAGCATTTGTTTCACAGGCTCAGAAGCAATGCTGGCATGTGCTTCTGGAAGGTGAATATCTAGAGTGCCAAGCAATTTTCATTCCCTGTCCATATTATCTACGCCTCCTCCTCAGTATTAATTTTCAGTACTGCACACCCACCACTATCCTGACTGATAGAGTTCTGCAAGTACAGAAGAATTAAGTGCCCTTTCCCTAAAACTGCCTGAAGAACTCTACAAAGTGATTCAGCATCCACGCTTCTGCAACAAGGTGGAAACGGGCACAAGTAAGAGTGGAGTAAAGGATGTAACCCAGAGAGTTAGAGATTATTATATGAAACAGGGGGGATTAAGGGAATTTAGCTCCCAGGATGGACTGCAAAAATCTCCAAGAACAGCGCACTAGATGATGGTACAGGAAATGGGGGGATGCTAAGCCTGAATGAGGCATATTTACATCAATGCAACCTGTTGCTGCAAGGACTGCATCAGCAGAAGCAGTCAAGTGGGCATACAGCCTAGTAAAATAGTGATGCAGTAGTATGCTGACACAAATGCCATGAGTAAAACCTTCTCATGTAGTCATAAGGACCATAACAGGAGTAATAAAGCTAGGGAATCATTACATTCATTACGCTATGTTAGGAGGCACTCATTGCTACACACCAATGAGTTATATTAACAGTCAATTATTAACTTACTTGCAAGCATCTGACTGGCCAGTTACTACAGCAATTGTCCCAAAGATTGACAGTAAATTAATTTGTTTTAGTCAAGCCATGAAGTATTAGGGCAGCAGCATACCAATTATTCTTTTTTTTTCCCTTTCTTTTTTTTAAATGTTGCTAAATTGTATGGAGACACCATACAGAGTGTAAGGTACACTGGTAGGTTTTATGAATGTTCTTTGAGAAGCTGCCTCTCTTTAAGAAATGTAATTTACTTGCTAGTAGCTCAGATGATGAGCTCCAGACACAACCTCAGAGTAACAGAAAGATAAACAGACACATTAATTATTCAGTGATTCAGGTAGTGAAGAACGCAGCAGCAGGACTGTTTGTATCAATTCAGTTTTACTGGAAGTGTGATGCGTCTAAACTGACACTAAATCAATTTATCTGTTACCAAAACAGAACTGGACTAATTACAAATAAGACTTATAAAATCAAAGCTTAGAGTTCTATCAGCATGAGAAAAGCAGATGGGCTTGTGCTCACTCCTAACATAAGGGGGTATTGTACTAGTGCAACTTATCTGTTTAGACCAGGCTCATATGGGTCTGGCAGCCATTTTCAACATGTTGCTTAGCAATGCTGGATGCAAAAACCCTCCATGTTGGAGTTTTCTTGGGCTCAGGTGATCTAGTGATAGATATAAACAGACCAGGCCTAGAACTGGATTGGAAAAACCTGACTGGCATTTGGCCAGTGATGGTGACTGTGAGCGACAGGTCAACCATCAGCTGCATTTAGACACTTATATAAAATTATGATTAGAAAAAAAGAGAGGCAAGGAGCCTTGCTTACACTACAAAAGCGTGGCAGGCGTGACTAGCTGAACACAACTTTTCTGAGTCTAGCCTAAAAAGTCATTCAATATAATATTATGTTTTCAAGGTCTTATTCTAATAATATAACGCGCTATAGTAAAAATAGTGACAGCACTGCATACAATGCTTAGAGCTTTACCACAGCTTGCAACAATAGAATCAGATGGATTTACCACTGCAATTCTAAGCTGTAACTTCCACTGTTGATAGTACGGGTGGAGCTACTCCAGTACAGAGCATACATGGCCTGTTTTTCCTTTATTTTGCTTTTCCACCTGTAACAGGAATGGGAAGGATAAAGATGGTAACTCCTTATTACAGTCTGCTTGCCCTTCTGTACAACTTCAAGGAGTCTCCGGCTCCAGCAAGGTTAACCAAGAACAACTAACTTATCTACACTAGATGCCAACATTTATAAACCAGCACTTAAAGCACAAAACCCCACACCTTTTTCCTGACAGGTTTTCTGAGTGGAACAAAAGCTCCTTTCCTTAGTACTTTAGTGAGCACATTCTAACTAACACATTCCAACACTTCAGAGACAAGGCAAGCTGTACTTCGGCTTCCTTTTAGAATTTCGCTTTATTGGGGCAAAACATTTTATTGAGGTGTGACAGCAAACACATTCTAAACAAAACATTTAGCCTAGTCCAGAGAAACCTTTTTAAAGTAATTAATATCACTAGGCTTTCCTCTCTTGGAAACTCTTTTCTCTGGTTACAAACCAATCTATCTAGCAAGGTACCTGTGTATCAAAGACATTGGAGAGAATGATTCCATACTTGTGAGAGAGACAGTCAGAGATCCAACGGCAGTCGTGGATAACCTGAAGGATCAAAAAAAGATTTGAAGCTGGCTAGCTGCCGATCTAATACCTAAATATATATATTTTTGTTGATGTTTCTGAACATGTGTCCTCCCCACAATCTTCAATGGCTTTAAACAATCTAAAACCTTACCTTCAAAATATTCTTATCTTCCAGCACCATTTGTAGTCCATTTTTGAAGGCTCGAGGCCCCAGGAGAAAAATATCAAATAAGAAAACCCGACTCCTTGTTGCCACCTAAAACAAACAAAACCTAATTTATCTACAAGGGGGTGAGGACAGGTAGGGACATGAAAAAGGAAAAGATCTCTTGCTAAACAGATATCTGCACTGCAGAAATCTTGTCCACAGGGAGTATATTGAAGAGCACAAGTTTAGTTTCCTGAATATTAATCTATAGGCCAACCCTACCGCTTTCAGAAATATTGTCAGACAAGCATGCAATAAGGGATCAACAAAATAGCTTATTGTGCCTAGTTACATACAGGCAACCTCTGCTTAACACTGTTTCACTTGCACTATTTTTCTATAACACACATTTGAAATTGATATCCAATTTCACTTAGCGCTCAGCAAGTTTCATTATAACGCTCACAGTCACCATCTTGGGTCATTAAATACTTTCCGTTTCACTTAACGCTTGTTTTGCTTAATGCTTGTTTTTTCAGGAACCAATTAAGAGTGCTAAGTGGGGGTTGCCTGTAACAGCACTTTCAGATATGAACAGAACAAATCCTATCTACTATGCCTGAATTAAAAACAACCTTCCACTCTCCACTGTCATTAGATACAGAGCGTGTCTACACGTTAACGTGCTTTTCCTAATATGCATTAAACCTAGTACCTCCAGTGTGAGGTATTAGAAAAAGGAGCATTAGCCTATTTTAATGCACATTAGAAAAAACACGCTTTTTTGCGCTACTTTAATGTGCATGAAAATAGGCTAATGTGCATTAAAGCGCACATGTAGATGTGTCCACAGAGTCACAAAGAAAATACTAGTCCCCTAGTTTTCATTTATGCTCCCTCATGGTCTAAAGATAGCAATGCAAGGACTAAAAAGAAAGCACCCTTTATCATTCTCATATGCCAGGTATGTGATAGAGAATTTAGACATGGCCTATACTCAGAATTGCACTGCAATAACTGAAGGTGTTATTTTAAACTAATTGAATTAAACCACTGCAAACCCTCCGCAAAAAGTTCATTCAATTTTAAATTTGTTTATATAAAAATGAGGGCACCCATATTTTGCTCCAGTTTCAATAGATGTATTTTAAACCAAGCAGCATACAACTTTAAATATAGATAGAACATTATTATCACAATCTCAGTTAGCTGTGGGATGATCTTCCTCTTCTGGCTCTTTATAACTCTTGATCTCTTTTAGGGTGTTTCGTGAAGGCCTTGCATCTACTCTAGCAGTGTTTTGCTGCTTTAACTAAGACATACAAGTATAAAAATATTTACACTAGTATCTCTTACTTCTGTTTGTCAAAGCAAAATAAACTATATTGGTGGTAAGTGCCAGTAAAATGTCTTTTACGTTAGACTTTTTACTGGTCTAAATAGCACACTCCTTATTGATAATTATGCCTGTAAAACACCTTCTCTTTGTCCCTTACCTGAAACCAGCAGAGTTTTCCATAGCGACAAAGACTAACACCTTCTGCTGCAACACTAAGAACCACCTGCTTTTTGATGTGCAGCATCTATGGAAAATAAGGAAGAAACGACTGTTACCAAAGGTGAGATGGCTTGAAGGACTAATAGTAGAAAGGCTGTTTCACATTCAACGGAAAGCAGCAGTGACCACAAGTGTACATCTGACAGGTATTTAAATGACCTGTGAGAACTGAGTTACAGTTCCCAATCCAGTTACAGAGGGCCATGTAAATCACAATTAGCAGACTGAGCAGAGAGGTCAAGGACCAAATGGACCATGGATACTAAACAACTCTAACAAACAGAGAAGGTCCCTCTGAGGAAGTTTTGAGTTACTTCGCTATAATATGGTGAGCCTTACTTCCTGTGCAGTATCTGCTTTCTATGGGTTAAGAAGAAGTCTATGCCCAACATTCCTATTAAAGAGAACATTTTTCTAGGGTTAAATTTGCAAAAAGAAATCAAAAAGGGTTACAGCTAAGTGCATTAAAGGGAAAAAGATTTTCAGTCATTATACACTTGTGATAAAGCATATCTTGGAGCAGAGGCCAAGCAAGGGCCCTGCTCCAAGAGGCCAATTGTACTTCTTATCCAATTATATTTTTAATATATTGGCAGCAAGGCTAATATATTAAAAATTAATTTAGAAGCAGAAGCTGCCTTTTCAAAAAAAGCTTGGGTACGCTGTCATGTCCTCTGGGGCAGAAACCTTGTTTTGGTTATACATGTAGACAGGGTTTAACACACTAAGGTCCCAATCCCTCATAGTTGCTACCACAATGGAAACAATTATGATTTCTGTCTGCTAAGTTTGTATAAGACAAAACATCTCTTACAAGCTTTTTAACCTTGAATCTGCCATTAGCGCTAGGAGTTCTGGGACAGCTTTCAGCATCAGCAGTCCAAGCCTCCTGTTGACTTCACTGTCCTTGATCAGTGTTAGATAGGTAACAAATAAGTGGTGGAACCCAGATTGCTGAAGTTGCACACATCACTGGAAATAAAGAGCAGTTGCTTCTGACAGCTAATACCAAACAACTCTGGTGCTTCCCAAACATGGACCATCTAATTCCATTCTCTCATAATTGCTACAGAATCTTATATATAACTGATGCAGATCCCCCTACTTGTGAACAACAATACTCCCATCTGCACTGAATTCCCTACCTTCCCATTCATACATGTATGTTATGGAAGGGAGTTTGTGCACTTTAGGTTAGAGTAAAAAGTCATTTGTGATCAAAGATACCATTGGCACTTTGCTCAAGGAAACAGCAGTTACCACATCTTAGGAGTAAGGTAGCAACAACTTGTGAAAGGGTACTCCAAGACATGAGAAGCTCACAGAGAACTGTCTAAGACCTGCATCCAATGGCAATACTTCCTATTAAAATAGGGCAGGATCACAGGTCAACACACTATCAATATATTATTCACTGTTACTCACTGCTGAACCAAATTTCTGCTGGAACTGATCAATGACTATGTACTCCACATCTTCCTCCTCGTCTTCTGCAATGAAAAACACTAGAAGTGTGCTCTGCATCAACCATCACAGTGGTATATATCACACATTCATTTATTCAAGTCTCATCTTTGCTGTACCTGCATAGTTCCCTCTCCCTCCCCCTCAATGCTTCCTTACTGCCAGAAGAAAAATTTCCAGATATATTAATAAATTCCCAAATAACATTTACTACTATCATACCCAGCAAATTTAAAAGGAAAGCCAGGAGTTTGATCTTACTACATAAACAGGGAATGAGTTTTGAAAGTGATCACCAAAGGTAAAACATTTATTTTATACCCTTTTTAGATGATTCATGAAGTACAAAGGGAACAGGAAAAGTTTCTGTAAAACTCTTTTTTCCCATTAAAAAGTCATCACCTGTCCAAACTGGTTCATGTTATTACATAGTGTACTAGCCATTTGCCTGTCAGGAAAAAGATGCAGGGTAGGGACTTAGCACCACCACTCCACACTGCTGCCATCTCCCTGGAACACTGGGGGGAAACCTTGCCTCACCATCCCCTCTATCCCCCTCAGCCAGCATGCCGTGCTGCCCACTGCAGGGAGCAGGGCCAGAGAGGCTGGGGGGGGCAGGGGGGGAACATGAGGCCAGCACTCCATCCCTGCCTCCTACAGGGAGCAGGGGAGGAGCAACGCCAGTGGCACTGGCCTCGCACCCCCAGTCCAGCTGCTCTGTCCACACCATCATGATGATGCTCCGCTGCTGCTGTTTCCTGTCCAGAACACTGTTGGAACACTCCGATTGTTTCAGACAACAGACAGACAGACTAAGGCTTTTATAATATTAGATTGCACAGCTAGTAAATCACAACATTACAAGAGGCTGAAAACCAAATGATGAAAAGGAAATGAACACAGAACACTGATTTCAGACACTTGTTCTATTAACAGCTATTTAGCAACAATGTATAATGACACTTGAAGAAAGGATGCCTTTGTTCAATATCCCCTTTTTCCTTCAGTAAGGTGTAAGAGCTCGTAACACATATTTGTGACACTCCTAACAAATCCTCTAGTAAAACTAGAGAAGACTAAAATTTATATTTCTAAAGTTAAAAAAGTGAAAACAAGCTTGGTTTTTAAAAGTTCTTTGTAGGTCATATTCAATCCACACCCATTTTTCACCATTTCCTGGACTCTTACAATCTATGTGTATCCCTGTGAGATCAGACAGATTTTAACCCTGGAACCACATAAACTGAAAACAAGAACCTTCTTAGCAGACAGCCAACAATCTCCAAGCGTAATGATCAACCTGACACTGATCACAAATGGCCAACTGGGTTCAGGATGTTATTTGACACCACAACATAATGAAACAGCAGATTAGCACAATCACAAGAAGAAATGTTTGCTGCATGGAGTACTTTGCCCCTTTACAAGACTAGTTGGGCTGCTCTGTGAATGAGCGACTTCACAGCTAGAAAAAAATTACAAGTAAGTGTTACAAAAAGCATACGATGCAACAGAACTACCAGTATTACTGCCTTTTAAATATTTTCACTTTGAGTGCTCTTACTTATGAGCCTACAGTTGAAGGGGGGGGGCAGGACTTAAGCCCCAAATGGCCAAAATATAGGAACTCAGCAGGCTGTTTTAGAACCATCTGGTTTCAAAGGAGGAGAAGGCACAACACACACAACCCCAGAGTATCTGGATCTTTCTGCTGAAGTTAAAATCAGTGAAGTAGTTAAAATTTCATATTTGAATTGTTGTCATTAGTTTCAGTGTTAACTCAACAATTAGATAGTCTATGCAGGTAATGAAACTCATTCAAGATATTTACAGAAAGTATGTTACCAAAGCATATCTATTATGGACAGAGCTGCTTGTACCTCACCTGACAGGACAGACAATGGTGAAGTACAGCATAACCTCATAAATCTGGCATGCTCAGAACCAAGCACTTGCTGGAAATTTGAAAATGCCAGATTTTTTAAACCAGCGCAGCAGCCCGTTGTGGAGCAGTGGGGGAGGGGGGATAGCAGCAGCCGGTCCTGGAGCAGCTACCACATGCAAGTTTCCCCCTCTACATCCAAGAGTGCAAAAGAGAGTGGTGGAAGGAAGTGCTGGATTTTTGACAATTCTGGATTTTTGGCATCTGGATTTATGAGGTTACTAATTAACTGCCCATCAAGAATGACTGGGTGCTGCTGCTGCTCCCCCCCACCACCACACCAGGCTGGCTTCTCCCCCTGGCTTGGGCTCGCTCCTCCTCCCCCTCCACCTCCCATGTTGGGCCCAGGCCCACCCCTCCCCTCCCCCCAACCTCCACAGCACACCCACTCCTCTGCCCAGACCACTTTCGGCCCGTTCCTCCCCCACCACCACTGCATCAGCCCATGTTGGCACTCTTCCGACAGCCCATGCTGGCCCTGCAGGTGGCGATGATGGAAGGGGGGAGGAGCATGAGCTTATTTTAATGTGCATTAGAAAAAGCGCACTTTATGACCCCACTCCCCCCCTGTGCTGCCCCTGCCCCCCCAATCCCCCGTGTCGCCACCACCACCTCCAAGAAGCAAGGGTGCGGGAGGTGAGACCAGCTCTGGTGGCATTGCCCTCCTCCCCTCTCCATCATTGCCACCTGCAGGGAGCAGAGTGGGATGGCCAGGTCTGCAGTGCTGGCCTTGCACCCTCCGTTCTGTCTGCTCCATTGCTACCGCCTCCAGGGAGCAGGGCAGGCAGGGCCAGGCTAGCTGTGCTGGCCTCACACGCCCCCCACTTCATCCCATGTCCCTGCCATCATGGCGGCGCTCTGCCACACGACCACCTCCTGTCTGAATGCTTATTCGCACTCCGATTGGCTGTTTCAGTCAGTCAACCAGAGTGCAAATAAAGTGTTATGGATAGACAGGCAGACAGATTAAGATTTTTATAACATTAGAATACTGTATAGGAAACCCTCGTTATTCACGGGTTCGGCATTTGCAGTTTCAAAAGCTCGTGAATGCTGAACCCAAGTTTTAAATACACTTTATACACTTACAGGAGCTCCTCAGGATCTCCACGCTTGCTGCTGCTGCTGCACTCCCACCGTCGCCGTCGGAGCTGTGCCCGACCCCCAGCCACCAGGGGCACTGCGTTCATGAACACAGTGTCTTATTTGCAGATTTCACCATTCACAGGGGATATGAGAACATATTCTCCGCAAATGCTGAGGGTCACCTGTACTTTAATTTTAGCTCACTACCTTGTTTTCAGTTTATGATAAGCCAAGGAGTTTGCACCATGGTAGCAATAACTTAGACAACTGTTTAAGGTTTCTTGTCGTTTCTGGAATAAAGGCTTGTCTATATACCAAATCACTGAACTGGTTTTAATGTATATCTTTGTTATCTTCATACAAGGCTACTGGTGCATATTCCTTTTTCAGAGTAAAGAGTGCAATTTAAGTTCAATTCAATTAGGGCACTCTTATTCTGACAGAAGAGTGCCCACAACTAGACCTACAGTGAGATAACTAAAGACATGAATTAAAATCAGTTTCTTTTAATCCAGTTTGTGTGCAGACAAGCTGTAAGTTTATGTAAAGGATCTAGAACCTGGAAAATAAAAACATGTAACATATACAACAGGTCTGGCTTGCAGAAAGACTGAATCTGCATTCCTAGCCCAAGATCAGCATTACCTGCTATATTATATTTGAAGTTACTCAGGGTGGTGTCCTGGCTCTCTGGGGAAACACAAGTAGAACTGCTTTGCTCCACTGGTTCCCTGCCAGCCATTACAATTCCTTCAGTAACTGGACTGTCCCTGCACAAGATGGTACTGTTAGAAACCCTATTTACACTCTTACAAGCCACATACATGATATAACATACTACCCAGTTTATTTTGTTTTGAGGCACTGTTTGTTATGAGCTACAGCAGGGGTGGACAACTATTTGGGATGGAGGACCATGAGTTTTGGTGAGCTGTTAAGGGTCACATACACAAAATGAATGGTATTTAACAATAGCTATACTTAAACATTGTTGTGGCATTTATAGTATAAAGGATCCTTCATGTCATTTCCACACTTAATCAAAACAACACTATTAACATGCATAACAACACTTATTAACATGTTAATGAACATGATACAGGTCTACCTAAAATTAATCTGTGGGCTGGACAGAATCAATCGGTGGGCCATGTTTTGCTCACCCCTGGGCTACAGTTAGCCGTATAGTAAGCTGTTCCACATGCAGTGAAAGCTTGTATGTCAAACATCAACGTTTCCCCTGGGATTTCTCTTAAATAAAATATTCCTTTTTTCCTGGACATTTATTTCATAGGGCACAGGAAGAAAAGGAGAAGACAAAAACATAGGCTGAGAAGTAGTCTGACTGAAGAGTGCCCACAACTAGAGGAGGTAAGTCATAAATGGCCCAAGGGAGTGGAAGGTCTAAATGCAGATACATCAAGGAAGAATGAGATACCTGACTTCTGCCTGGTCCCCACACAAATTTAGTAAATATTAAAAAAAAAAAGAGTAGGAGTATGATTTTACACAAAGTAAGTCTGTACTACCTATAACCATGGGTGCAGCTACACCCTTTTAAATCCTGGTATAATTCAATAGAAGTTAAAAACACTGGAACATCACAGCCATAAATCAGCTCATGAGCCACCTTCATTCTACTGACAAGATACACATTAGAAACTGCTGCAAGCCTACAGGTAAAACATTTAAATAGATCTAGTTCAGAAATATTTTATTGATGATATGTTACACCAACATAAGTACCTTTCTATTGGTATAATTACATTCACATGATACACCCACCCCCCAAACTGGACACAGTACTCTAGATGAGGTATTACCAGTGCTGCACAGAGCGAAAGAATCACTTCCCTTAATTTGCAAGAGCTACTCCTTGCAAATCAAGGGAAGCGATTCTTCTACTCTGTTGCACAGATAAGACCTCACCTGGAGTACTGTGTCCAGTTTTGTGCTCCACGCTTCAAGAAAGATGTAGACAGTTTGGAAAGAGCTTAGCAAAGAGTGACAAAAATAATTAAAGGGCTGGGAGACATGATTTAGGAGGGAAAACTGAAAGAACTAGCTAGTATTATTTAATCTGGAGTAAAGAAGACTCGGGGACTGCATTTAATAACAGCCTTCAAATACCTGAAAGGTAATTAGAAAGTGGATGGAAATAGGTTTTCTTGTACTCTATAGCTATTAGGAATATAACTAGGAGCAATGGTCTCAAGCTGCAGGGGAAGAAATTTAGGTTGGAGATCAGGAAGTACTTTCTGACAATGAAGGCAGTCAAGCATTGGAACAGGCTATCTAGTGCTGTGGAATCTTTGTCCCTGGAAGATTTCAAGAGCAGGGTAGACAAATGCTTGATTGGGATAGTTCAGTCAGAGGTGATCCTACCCTGAGCAGGTGACTGGACAAAATGACCTCATGAGGTCTTTTCTAGCCCTACTTTCCTAGGATACATCCACATGTTTCTACATTAAGATAGTAGTGAAAGACTTAAGATATTTGTAAACAAGCTCCCATTACAAAGTAATGTATGAAAATATTTCTATTTAAAGATCTGATGAATACAGGAACAATCTGTTAATGAAAATAAAAATTGATTTCTGTATTGATTGGCAATCACTGCTAATAAGAATGATAAAAGCCTTGCAAACTCCATTTTAGATGCACATGAAGTAAAAGCCACTTCATTTCTGTTTCCCCCCTGAATGAAAATAAAGAGTTTCAAATAGGGCCTTGTGAAATACTCAAAAACAAAGACATCTGACCACACTGGTGTTAGAAATGCACCTCATAGTAAAAAAGGAAGAAATATGAAGCATAAATCCAAAATACTGTTAGTTTCTTGAAGTCATGTTTATCTACAAATGACGAAGTTTGTAAATCTATTCTGTGGCTGAACTGTTGTATGGGGAGAATAAATTCTCATGGAAAATCTTCCCTGAAAATCAGGAGCTAACCGTGAAAAAAATCCACACAAATTGTTTTTTGTTAAAACATTTATGGCACAAGGAATAGCAGCCAGCAAGATTCTCTGCAGTAGTGGAGGACCCCACCCATCTCCTTCGCTGCCTCTCCCTTACAGCAGAACACCACAATCTGGAGGTTGCCACGTCAATACTTAGATAAGCTTTGCTATCCAATTTTTCAATTGTTGGCTAAACTAAGCAGCTCATTCTTTTTCCAGTCGTGAAAGAAAGCCTCTTTCAACATACCCAGGGAGAGTTTCTGTTCCTCTTCCTGCCCCTTGTTCCAGTTCATCCAGCAGTTCCACTGAAATGCAAAGCAATATATTTTATTACAGTTCTGACCTCTGCATGTTTTTAACCAGGGATTAAACTCAATCCCCAAAACGCTGAAAAACAGTCACAACTGGTACTAGTTAATGCAGAACTCAAATTCTGACTCAATTTTCTTGCAGTCATAACACAGTGAAAAGAGGGAATTCACTGTCAAGAGTGATCCCAGATCAATCTCTCAGTTCCATAGACAGGTATAGACATGTTTCGTAGTTACTTCACACAAGATAAACCAGACTACATCATAGCATCTCTGCTAAAACTAGTTTGGCCCTCATAAGTCCACAAATGTGTCATCAGGATTAATTCTACAGATTGGTTTTGTTGCAACTGGGACAACCAAAACAAGTTAGTAGGATATATGCAAAGAACTATTATATCAACATTGGGACGGCCTTTCATCTCCTTGCTATTACTTACTTTGCTCCTAAAGGTAAAACTGATAGTGTCGCCTGCAAACCTTTCCCTCTATACATCCCCCTCCACCACACAGCCAGGAGTTTAAAAAAAAAAAAAGTCTAACCATTGCTACCCTGGCACAGACCCAGTTTAGGGTCTCAGAGTAGCACACTGCTCACATATTCACACACAGAAAGGCATAATATGTGGAAATAGCAACAAAACAAAACTAATTTGAACCATGTAGAAGGCAGGGTAGAGATGCACCTTCTACACCATCTAAATCAAAGATGCATATATGTTTGTAACCCCATTCTTACTTCATCCCATGTTATATTAGTTACTTAAACTCCACAGCTTGTCATATTAGTATAATTCTTCTTAGAAGGCCAAGTACTCTCTTTTCTGTCTTTTATGAGTTAGGAGAAAAGACAAACGCAGGCAACAGGAGCATTCCCCATATTGCTCTCCCATCTAGTCTTCCTACAAATTAGTGGATTAACTAAACAAAGTGAAGCAGCTAACCAAAACGCCCAAGACAAACACATTATGAAATGATTTTGGTAATTTATTTTGCCAGTTACAGCTTAGCTTTAATTAACTATGGCAGCCATTCATAGTATAATAATAACGTTGCATATTTAATACAATATTAAAAAGAGATTAACAATTGCTTTTTAAATTTTTTTTGAGAAAACTAGTATCAATTTTGGAAACAATTTTTATAGAACCCAATCATTTTGTTGACTTTAATGGGCTTTAATCAGCCCTGCATAGCCCATGATATGTTCAAAACATTACATAATATTGCCTAACTAATTAATCTTCACAACACCTTTTGAAGCTGATGAGCAAATATTACTAATCCCATTTTATAGTCCTGGCAATCTTGGGTACCACTTCCATGCAAAATAGCTTTATGATCACTTTTGCCTACTTTTTATCTCTCTCTTATGTTGCTGTGCAATAGGATCAAACAAAAACGAGGAAACTGGCTGTCACATGCAAAGCAGCAAAAGAAAAAAAAATAAAGGAAAAGATGATATACATTCACAGTCTTTAGATACACAATTTCCTGACAGAGCTGTGCAACTATACTATTCTAATAGAAAGATGGCATTTTTGGACCTTTGATACACTTCATACTTATACGACTTGCCCATAATCTGTCTGCACAATATTGTCAAAAATTGCCCATAATCTGTCTGCACAATACTGTCAAAAGCACCAAGTAAACAAAACCCTAGAGGAAATATCTTCCCCTAACCTCCAATTATAGTACAGTCTTTGTATGTGGTATTTACTTTTGTAAGTAACACTTTTTCAGAGAGAGGGTGATTTTAAAATGATAGTATTCTTTTAAACGCACAGTATTCAGAGACCTCACTGCAACATCAGCTCTCACATCTTTGTTGAAAGATGGGAAAATTCAGGAATTTTGTGTGTAGGCTATAGAACGTGCAGGTTAGTGAAATACTAATGAGGTTTTCAGTGTGTTGTTCAAACGATTATATCTAATGATTCCATGTATTTTTTTTTCCATTTTTATAATCAATTACTTAGATTAAAACCTTTTGTTAAAATGACTCATTTTCTAGCTGTCAAGCATTAACAAAAGTCTCTAAACACTCCAGGGGGAAAATTAAAATCTAAATAAAAAAATTCTCAGAAATCCTTTTCCACTTTGTGAAAATACTAATCAGAGTTTGGGAGCTTTTTCTTCTTTAATATACATATAAACATAACTTGAATTTGGGGTCTAAACCACATGATAAAATATCTACTTTTTATTAAGATTCTTACTACAATTACTTACTTCCTTAAGAAATGTATTTACTAAAATTCATTATCCATCTTAGACACATGGCTCCCACATTACCACAGCATGTGAGGTGTTCTTAATTGATTTACTCTCACCATACTGCTGAGAGACAAAGACATGCTATTATTCCCCTTTTACTGAGGAGCACCTGAGGCACTGAAAGTGATTTGTCCTATGTCACATGGAATGTCTGTAGCAGTTTCAGGTCCTAGGTGAGGCCTTTCTCTTTCATGCTTATCACTTAATCAAAATTTCTAGCAACTTTACTAAAGAAACCTGAATAGGAACCAACATTATAGACAGCAAACATAAAAAAAACCAATAAGCATGAGAATATCCAAGACACTCATCTTTCATGCATAGTAAGAGAATGTTCTCACCATTCAGTATTTCATGACCAAAAAACATCTTTACTCCTGGCATACTTCTGCCATTTTCCAAGTTTTTCACTGAAATAATTAAAAAAAAAAAAATCACATAGGCTGATTATTTTCTACAATCAAAGATAAGAATTAATTGCACCAAAATGAAGGCAAAACACAGTAACTGTTCTTACTAATGACATGGCAAAAGCACAATATCAACCATTTAAAATGGGTTTTTTATTGTTTTTGTTTCACTTTTACTTTAGGGAAGGATACTGTATGAAGCTGCCTGGTGGACAGAACAGGCTAGCTATTCCCATGCAAGCCAACTTCAGAGCACAATTGGGTCCCTTGCTTTTAACATAACATTAAATAGGAGCGTTACATTCATTACATTTCCTACTGCTTGTTCTTTCATTATGAGTCAACTGCATATTTCTGAAATCAACAGAAGGTTAGGCTGTGCCTGGTACATTCAGCAGCAGGTACATTCTGTATGGAAGATCAAGCTGACAGTTCTAGTTGGTTTCTGAATGATTGAAGCTTAATTATTTTTAGACCTATCAGTGAAAGTCAACCATTGAGTAATTTGACTGGCTCAGGTTCAAGTTAGACAGAACTGGTTATTGCTGACCAAGCACAACTAAATTAGACTCTTTTGCCATGCCTATTAACTCTTGAAATGTAGTCCATGCACTAAATGAACTTGGTCAACAAAAAATCCTGAGAAGATATTATGCTTCTATTTCACTAAAGAAGTCTAAATAATCTTGAAAAGCAAAACTGACAGATTTCTGCCTTGAACATTCAGAATCTGGGCAAGCAGCAGCCTCCATCTGTCTAGTGTAACGTTACCCACCACACACATCCCCTAGTGCTTTTAGGGAGGATGCTCTTGAGCATGCCTAGTCCACCTGCTACCACTTGCATGTGCCAAATCTGGAAATGCGAGAGCAAAACTAACTTGGGGCATCCCCGGAAACATCCCTTAAGCTTGCCAGTGACCAAGCTCTTGAAAGCAACCACATGGGCAGGAGGTGACCAAGAGTCATTTTGTTGCAATACTTATGGGTTTGGCATGTGTGAGACAGTTTCTGACATGGTTTAGCCTCAGAAAAGATCAGAAAAATCTGAGTGGTACAACACTCCATTTGGCTTTAGCATAGCAAAACTGCCATATCATATGCAACTAATCTCCCTCATAAAGTAGAAAATGTTCTACTCTAGCCCCTTTTCCATTCCAGTGGGAGACATTCCTAGACATCCCTTTCTCATTACAATGTAAGACAAGGACTCCCATCAGGCCCACCCTTCCACCATGGGATGTGGCACTCCAGCAAGTCCCTACCCCATTCAATCTAGAGAATATAGACACCCCTTCAAGATCAAGCACTCTAGCATCTACACAACTACATTATTTCTTTTGATTCCTTTGAAGATTAGTATAGAACCACCTCTGCTCAAAACAATACTTCTGTTGGAATCCACATGCTGCAACACCCCCTGGAAGAGGCCACATTTCAAGGTGATTTTCATTGTTCTTCCCAGAACCTCGTTGAGGAATTGGTAATCACTGCTAAGATCCATCCTGGCTGATCCCCAAACCAGTTCCTCTAGAAATGTTGTGCTCAAAGCAGGGTAGAACTCGCACTAAAAGTTTATTTTTTCTTCAGACACCTGTAGGACAGTCCAACAAGAAATGTGAAAAGATAGGGTAGAATAATCATTTGAACATCTCTTCCAGATGACTCAGCGTCCAGGCAAACAAAACCAGACTGGGGGGCAAGAACAGCCTGTAGCTATTTTGGCTCTATAAATATACAGAGCCATTGGGTTCATAAGCAATCATTCGTCCAAAAGCATCTGAAAGATCATTTCCTCTGGGCCCTCTCACACAGCCCAGAAAGCAGTCTGTGAAAAACAAGCCTTATAATGAATGTGCAACAGGAAAAGAACAAGGGAGAGAGGAGCACTGTCAACACCTTCATGTAGAGAGACAGGGAACTTGTTAGACTAGTGCAGGTGCTAGGATGCCTGTCTCAGGAGCAGGGCCATGCCCTGGGCTCCAGAGGAAGGGAAAAAACAAAAACTGGGGTCCTTGCCAATCTGACCTGAAAGAAAAATCCATCCTGACCCCTGCCCTGATCAGTTTGACTATAAGCACACGGGTGAGACTCTGCAGGCAAGTCCCTGAGGGGTGTCTACGCGCTAGCAGAGCAGCAGTGCACCCAGCCAGTTCCAGGGGGCTGCCCCGCCCGGTGCGTCAGAGGACGCAGAAAGAGAACCAGAAGATGCTTTTGTGAGGGGGGAGGAGACCCCCGCGGCCGGGAGAGGCGAGCAGCTGGAGGCCTGACGCCTAGGCCCCGCACATCTCCTACCCGCGGGGGCTGCTCTCCTCCGACTTGTTGAGAGAGTACACCACAACCCCTCCCGCCCGCAAGAGGGCGAGGGGAGGGGAGCTGGGTAGGGCAGCTAGTACACAGCACGGGGGACAGCTCTCAGCCTAACTAGCTGCAGAGGCGCCACCGAAGCTCCCATCTGCAGCAATCAGCCGCTCGCAGTATACAGGCGCTGCCCGGTTTCCACCCCCCGGACGCCTACAGCTCCCACAATGCACTTGCCGAAGGGGCGGGGCCGTCGTTGCCATCTGGGACCTGTAGTTCTCCCGGCGAGCGACGCGTTCGGGTCCTCTGCGAGACGACGTCAGAGAGCCCGCTAGTGCAACAGCTGCTCTGGGGGGGGGCTGGGACAACTTCTCTCTGCTTTAGCTCCGCCGCTTGTGGGCGGAGCCGGGGGTAGAGGCAGCGTTAAGCCGGCGCCGCGCGCTCGCGCCTCGAGTCGTTCGTGAGCGTCCGGGGTTGTCGGTTCGGCAGGTCCTGCTGCGCTGCCGCGGATTGGCTGAGCTGCCCCCTGCGCTGCGTGCGGCCTGCCGGGCGCGATGGGCTCCCGCGCCTCCACGCTGCTGCGGGACGAGGAGATCGAGGAGATCAAGAAGGAGACGGGCTGTGAGTGCGGCCGGGGAGAGGGTGGTCATGCGGACCCAGCGGCCCGGGCCGGCCTCCTGGGGCCTGGCGGGGTTCCCGCGGCCTGTCCCCGCGGTCTGCCTCCGGCCCCGCTGCGGGCAGCCCGGGAGGCGCTTGCCAGGCCCCGGAACCGGACTGGCCGTGTGCCGCGCAGGGGCGGCAGACAGCTCTCCCTTGGGCAGGGGCTCTGCGGACAGGACAGGATCTGCGAGAGCGTCGCTTGTTGCCTCGTGTATCCCGGTCCGCGGGAGGGGCGCTGCGGCGCGAGGCTTTCCCTTCTCTCCTGTAGCTGCCTACGAGCTTTCTCCCCTGGAAACCGTGGGAGCCGCCGTGGAGGTTGGCTTGGCCCAGCAAGTGGCTGGAACTAGTCACAGAGTTCATGCTTTAAAGGAAAAAATGGAAAAGGCCCTTCTGCTCTCTCCTTTCCCCTCTCCCAAGTGTCCTGGAGCTTGTCCCAGTGTTGTTGGAGGAACCTGGGGCTGACCCTTGGTACCTTCCACCAGTGCTTGTCAAACTTTTTTTGGACCAGGGCTCACTTGTAAACATTGATGGCCAGTCCCGACCCAGTGCCTCTCACTCCCAACCTGCTGTCCCCAGGCTCCACTATGTGGGGCAGGGGGAGGGCATGAGGGGCCCCAAGCAGCCCCTTGCAAGCTGGGATTATGCCAGCCTCAAGGGAAAAGCCACTATTTCCCACGTTTTTCTCTTTTTAAACGAGAATCCATTTTTAAAGTTTGTTCATGACCCTTTCATATATTCTTGTGACCCACTTGTGCATCACGACCCACAGGTTAAGAAACGCTGCCTTACACCATCCTTTGTGCTCAAACTAATATTGGGAGATGATTCCTAGAGCTTCACTGAGTTCTGGCTCTGCTGAATGAACACCTAGAGCAGGGGTGGGCAAAATGTGGCCTGTGGGTCAGATGGGGCCTGCCAGGCCATTGTATTTGGCCCATGGGGCCCCTAAAAATTTTAGAAAATTAGTATTTATCTGTTCCTAGCTGCCTGTCATGAGGCCCTCGATGGCTTGCCAAAACTCAGCAAGCGGCCCTCCACCCAAAATAATTGCCTGCCCCTAACCTAGAGTATCACCAGCACAGAGTGGCAGTTTGTGACAAGGGCAGCTGCTGGAGCTTGTGCCCTGATTGGCACTTAGATATTTTGCTTGGCTCTCGTGTGAGATTTACATTTCCAGTTCAAGCCTTTTTTGGTTTACCTTGTTAATCTATCCTTGTTTGTCATTGTAGTATTTTATGGTTTGGATTTTTTAAATATATTTGTAAAAACAAACTCTTGATTGAGGATTACTTTTTTTCTACCTTGGTTTATGTGGTCACCTGTGAACTGTGGCAGGATATTAGTCTCTGACTTTATGAACTGGAAGAATAAAATTAATAGTCACTGCTTAGGAACTTGATTCTCCTCTATCTTGTGCGGTGCATGAAGTTGTTGGAAAATTCCACCATACCGTCAACGCCTTGGTAATACTTTGCCCAGTTGTAAATGCCTACACAAAGTACACTGAACTTTGTTTTGTGTACCTTGGTGACCTGCAGTGTAAGTATGGTTTTAAATGTGGATCACTCAAAAGAACATGGTTGGTAGTGTTAATCTAGGTTATGTTCCACCTGTCTGCTTTTTCATGTGGTATGGATCAAAAAAGGCTTTGGGCCAGCAAACCAATTTCACAGCTGTGGCTCTTGTTAGTCTCTGGTCAGAACAGTAATTCTAGGAAAACCCACCTTTACAGGTAAGACTTTTTAGAATATAGTGGGTTAAAGTTCCCTTAACTTCCTGCTAAGCAGCTGGTAACTTCCTGAGTAATAACTTGATGAACTTTAATTGCATAGTTACAGATGGAGGTAGTACCAGGCCAAATCCTGCATGTCGTTGCAGTACTGCTGTTTTCTTGGTTTTTGTTATCACTTTGGGATCTTATTTGGAGCTTTTCTTTTGAAGTCCTTTTAGGATTCCCTCTGAAGTGCAAGTGTAGGAAAGTGTTGAATGATGCCCCTTCTGGAGAACGTTGCTTGTCAACACTTGGTTTTCAGCAAACATAGGAATGACCCATTAAGCTGATATCCTCTATTCCCATGTTGCTGAAATAACACACCTAAGCATGGACTGTGAAGTGCAGCATAACCTCTAGCATAGAATACCTGTTGGTCTGCCTGTCTGAGAATTTTCTGGATCATATGATCTTGTTTTATGCCTGATGTAGATTTGTTTTGTCTGTTCCTTCCCTTCATGTTTCTCTGAAGTGGAAAAGCATTGAAGCTAGTTTGGCATGTATGCTTTTCAAATGACTAGCCCTGCTTTCTTCCCCTTACTCCCTGGCACCGCCCCCCCAGTCCACAAACTCTGGTTGCAAGTGAGGGAAGCTTTTCTGACCATGCAAGTTGATATTTTAATTTTTTTTCAAAATGTCACTCTAGATGTTTTCCTCCACCCATAAACAGTTGTTGCAGAGAATTTTCTGACAGTTAAAACACAGCCGAAGGCTACCACACTGCCTACCTTAGACACTAAGTATAAATCCTTAATCTGAAATAAGGCATGGTTCTTGCTTTAAGAACTTGTAAATCTCTAAATTTTGGAAGTGAATTTGAAATATAATGGGTTAAAATTTCTGTGAAGTCTCATTCCCACAGTCTCACGAGTGAGGATAAGTAGGAATGTAATTTTCTTGGGGACAGAGAATGATATAGGGGTCAGCAACATAGCCTGTGGGCCAGATCCAAATCTGGGTTGCAGAGCTGAAAGGTTTTGCTTCTACTCATACCCCTGTGGGAGCTCTACTAGGGGTGGGCAGGTGGAAGCTACATCTGCATTTGCCAGTGCTACTCCTTGCCCCCCTCTCCCTCTGGCTGAATTGTGGGTGCGGCTCCCAGCTGCCTGGCCCTGGCTCGGTTCCCCCTCCATCTGGAAGTTGCATTCATGCCATGGGTGGGGAGGGGGTGGGCTGGGAGAAGCAGCAGCAACACCTGGCAATGGTGCAGATACGAGCAGATCCCCTTGCTGCTGATGCGCTGCCAAAGTCACCTTGCTCACCCTGGACTGGGGCTGGGTTGTTCTGACCTGTGACTTATAAAGGTTGTCAGTCCATTCCTGCTCTAGTGCCTCTGCTCTTAGATTTGTCAAGCAATAGCAAAGTGAAATAGACATAGTGTAAAGATGTGGTTAGCTGTGTTAGTCTGAAGTTGGGCAGTTTGGTACCTTTTAGAGATTAATGGGTTCAGAAAGGCATGAGCTTTCAGAGTGTAGTTTTTAGCTTCATCATCTCCTCCCCCAAGTTGTGGATAAAATTGAATGTTGGCAAGTGTTCATCTGTCTTTCATTCAAGAAAGCTCTGAAGAGTAGAGTTGGGCATTACAGTTCTCATGAAAAAGGAGGGTTAAAGAGAGAGCTTGTATGTATTGGTAGGTGGGTGGGCAAGTGTATTAGTAGAGACCTTGTTAATATTCCCTTCTCCAGCACATCTGAGACTCAGTAGGGAGGAGAGACCATGTTTTTGTGTACTTCAGCAGCTGTTGAAGAAAACTTCATCTTCATTAAGGACTAACAAGCTGGGATGTGATCTAGGTGATGGGGTCCTAAATCTCGGCACCTTCTACTTGTAGTTTGCCCTGGACCTTGTTGGTATCCCTTTCTACCACCCCTTCTCTCATGCATCTGGTAAATGTTCCAACTTGGATCTAGAACAGGGGTGGGCAATTATTTGGGCCTGCAAGCCACATAGGCAGTCTTGGAGAGCGCCCATTGGCCAGTCAGCACCCCCCCACGTCAACAGCCCAGAGCCCATGTGGCCTGCAACTCCTCCCTGCCAAAGCCAACAGTGCATAGACCCAGCCCCAACTCTGGCCCCGTGCTCCCACTCCAGACTTGCCCCAGCCAGAGTGGACCAGCCAGAACTTGCATGTACAGCCCCAAACCCAGCCCGCCCTGCACCCACTCTGGACTTCCTGCCCATGCTGAGCAGCAGCAGCAGTTGGGTAGAAGCTGCTGGTGGGCAGTAGGGGTGGGGAGTAGCCCCTCCCCCTCACCACTGCCAGGCCCTTCTTGCTGCAGGCACCTGGAGCCAGTGCCGGGGCTGTCCTATGGCTCCTATCTACCACCCTCACCGCTGCTGCTGAGCCACCCAGCAGGGCAGCAGTGGCAATGCAGAGGAGCTGCAGGGCAGTCCGGGCACGGGTTCTGAGTGGCTGTGGCAAGAAGGACCCAGCAGTGGTGAAGGGGAGCAGCTGCTTTCCCCCTGAACCAAGCAGCAACTTCTGTCCTGCTGCTGCTCAGCATGGTGGGCGAGTCCAGAGCAGGTGTAGGGCAGGCCGGGGTTGGAGCTGTGTGCACAGGTTCCGGCTGGTCCAGGGCTAGTCACCTGTGTTGGGCTGAGTCCAAAGTGGGCACAGAGCAAGGTGTGCACTTGGGTCCCCACCAGTACAACAAGGTTGGGGCCAGCAGCAGCAGCAGCTGGAAGGAGCCGCCGTTGCTTGGGCTGCTTAGAAAGGCAGTCCAGCTGCAGCCCTGCTGTGTCCCCAAGGGGTGGCAGGATGGGCCAGATGGTGCCTGGACCAAGGGACCCACTGTGGGCTGGGCAAAATCTTGCTGTGGGCTGTATCTGGTCTGTGGGCCATATGTTGCCTACCCCAATCTAGAATGTAATGAGTTTTGCTTGTTAAAACAGGAGGGCCTATGAGATTGCCTTACTTGGAATTGAGCAAATTGCCCAATGCTTATCAAAGATGGAAGGTTGCCAAGGAAACATGAAGTAAGCAGCCTCTGACAGGCTGTCTTGGAGAAGAAACAGTAGAGCTTAAACAAATAACTTGGTTAAAGAACAAACAGTAAAAAAAGAAATGACCCCAGTCAGTAAAGATCTGACTATTGCTATGCAGGCTGTTCAGGAGTAAGTTTATGTGACAAACAAGAACTGTGGTTTTTAAATTCCTGAATTTCTGTAGTGCCACATTAGCAGGTAATGTGCCCATTATAAGGAAACCTTGCAGAGAGGTTTTGTATAGACATCAGGGTTTAGCAGGCTCTAATGGCCATTTGTTTATCAAATTAGTGCACATCTGAAGTTCTGAGGAAATGATAGAACTTCCTGAGCAGTCATCCACATATTGATTTGCCTGGCCCGGAGTCTGGATTCTAGAGGAGTTTTTCCTTTAGTCTTATGAAGACTTTTAAAAAGATGTTTAATAAAGGTACACTGATACATCGGGCTGATATTGGATCAGCACTGATATAAATAAAAATATCTGCATCAGAAATCAGCCATATCAGGCTGATCATTTGGGTGATAAATGGCCTGTGCAGCGTAGTGCGTAGGTGGTAAGGAGCACAGCCTGGCAGGTGGAGAGCTGCCTTAAGCTGGTAAGTCTAGCTTGGTGGGAGGGGAGAAGGAAAAGGGAAGGCAAGGGGTGTGGGGGCAGATCAAGGCCCCTGTTGTGAGGGAGGAGTGGGGCTGGGGCCCACTGCTCAGCTAGGATAGCTGTGGGATATAGCCACAGCTCATACTGTGGGGTGGGGGATGGCCCTCACTGCTGCATGCTGCTTGGCCGGGAGCCACTGGTTTAGCAGTTCATCCAGCACTTGCCCAGCAGCTCCTGCCACTCATTGGGGGGGGGAGGGGGCAGCAGATACCCCTGGATCTGTGGGGGGTGGGTTGGGGCCAGGGCTACACTAAGCTCCTCCCAGCGGAGCTGGCATCAGCAGTGCTGGGAGTGGGCTATGGGGGGGGCTGCAACCACCCCAAAATATGCTGTAGCCCCCTCCCAGCACTGCTGCCACCAACCCCGTGTTCAGCCTCGCCCCACCGGGAAGATCTTGGCACAGCCCCAGCCTGCCCTGCCGCACACAGATCTGGGGGCGTATCCCCCACCCCATGCCCTCCCGGACGAGCCACAGGAACTGCTGGATGAACAGGTGAGGTGCTGGACCTGCAGCTCCTGGACCAGTGGTGTGCAGTAGCAGGAGCCGCCCCTCTCCCTGTGACTGCTGGATGAGTTGCGGCTCCATCCCACAGCAGCCCTGCCCCACCTGGGCAGTGCTTGCTGCAATCCCTGCTCCAAAACCACTCCTCCTTCACCATGGTGGCCTTCCCCCCCCCCCCCCCCCCCCCCCCCCCCCCCCCCCCCCCCCCCCCCCCCTACTAGACTTACCAGCTGCACACAGCTTTCCACGCTGCCAGGCTGGCATTGGAAATCGAGTTGGTATCAGCCAATATGTCTCCTTAATTGGCTATTGGTATCAGCTCCAAAAATCTCTATCGGTGCACCCCTTATGTTTTTGGCAGCGCCATGTCATTTGTGGTTACCAGTATCTTTTCATAGTTGGCCTAATTTGATTTTGTAATTTTGATTACTCGCCCAACAAGTCTGCAGTTAGTAACTAGTTTTAGTTGTGTTATGTTGGTCTTCATGACCTGAGAATATTATTATCCTGCTCTATAAAGTGGGTTACCTTTGGAGGGAGGGATGTTCATTTATTGTGTGGGATAGTTTTTAGTGATGTATTTTTAATTTAAATGTGTTACAAAAGATGGAAAACATTGCAGCAGTTAGGTTTGAAAAATGGATTTGGATTCAGGCAGATCTTTATGGAAGAGTGGCTTGGTGCATTCTCTACCACTACTTTGCTTTCTAAGCCATTCCTGGCTAGATTTTTTTTTTTTTTTTAGGAGGAAGTATCTTGGCTTAAAAATTATGGTTTGTAAGGCTTTAATGAGTATGGAAGAGAGGTTTAGTTTGTCACTGTACAGACAATACAATAAATGGATGTTGGGGTTTCATGAGGGCTTTATATAGTGAACTCTACAACAGCTGAAGTATAGAGCCTGTACTCCTCAAACTTGACCAGGGATTTGGAGAGTGATTGTCTCCATGTGCACTGTTCCAAAATGATTTCTAGAGCCTAATACTTATGGTTCAGGGTAGAGAGACCGATATTGGAGTCTGTCTTGGCATTAACACAGACAAGTCTTACAAACTGATGTAAGACTGTTGGCTCTGTGGATAGTTTTTCAGAACTTCCTTTCAAGGACCATAGGCTGTTGGGTCATACGCATGCGCACTCTAATGTCTCTAATGCCTAGATTCTTGCAAGAACCCTGAATTTATTCCTGGGGGTGGTGAGAAGGTTACAGGAAGCACCACCCAGACAGTGATACAAAATCAGCTGCAAGCTTGATAGATTTCATGGACATTAGGGCTGGAAGGGACCTCAGAAGATTGAGTTCAACCCCCCGCCCCGGGGCAGAAGTTGGCTTGTTTTACTGTGTCTGTCTGTCTCGGGGTACTGGGCCTATTCGTATATAGGATTGATGTTAATTTGTCTAATTTCTTCTTCTCCCCAGTTTCCCACAGTCAGATCACCCGTCTGTACAGCCGGTTTACCAGCCTGGACAAAGGAGAAAATGGGACTCTGAGGTAGGCCTTGTCTCTAAACTTTAACTATCTTTTTGTATTGAGCTAAATCTGTTATGATGATTGTTTTCTATGAATATGTAGGACTTTTGCATACAGGTTCTTACTTGATTTATCATATCACCAGTGTTACAGCAGACTGGCTTATACCTGTTTATACTAGAAATTCTGGTTTTTCTCTTTGTATGTGAGGCTTCTTTTATTCTATCTACTAGTTCTCTAATCAATTTAAAACTTGATGGAGAGTAATCTTTGCCCAGATTTTTTTTGTAACTTCCTGAACTGACATGCTTTCCAGATATCCATTTCCTCTAAAATTAAGAGTGAGCTGAGCCAGCAAAACCACATAATACTCAGTAGATACTTTGAGACTGTTTTAAATACAACTTTCAAATCTTACAAATAGTTGTTGTTTTTTGTTTGTTTGTTTGTTTCCTTATTATAATATTGGTAGTGTTGGAGTGATCACGTAGCTTTGTTGGTCCAGGAAATGTGAGGCAAGGATTTTTGTGGGGGCCCAAATAAAGAATGCCCTGCATATGGAAGCTTGTCTAAGTCTACCCTGATTGAGCGATGTGGGCCAGATTGGGCCCTGGGACCCCACACTGTCCTAACCTACCTCCTGTGTGCCAGGATTGGATACTGAGGGTCTGGCACTGCCTCCATCCCTGGCAATCCTAGTGCACAGGGCTGAGGCAGCATGGTCCAGCACACAGGGCCTAGGGCTCCCCACCAGTCAGAAGATTTGTTAGCGTGGGATTAATACCACCACTCCTCCACTGCCATATTTAAGACCTGTAAAGAGCCTTGTGGGCTAGATGATGTGGTGCCATAGGCCAGAGGTTGAGTACTCCTGTTATAAATGTTTATTGTAGGAGTTGCTTAATTTTATCATCCTCTCCCTTCCTCTCACTGAGTAAAAAGGGCTGAATTACTGTTGAGTCACAGAGTATTAATTGTCTCTGATGCCAGGTTATCTTTTGGCACTGCTTTGATATGCAAATCATTCACTTGTAGTAAGGAGTAATTGCATCACTTATTTAGTACCTAAGTGTTTATACATGCTCAATCAAATAAACAAAAGGGAACAAAGTCTTGGTAATTCTTTGTGAATATGCATTCTTTTTAAAAGCAGTGAATAGCTTAGAGGACTACAGAAAGTCCTGAGCTTTGTATTAACCATGCAGGAGCCATGAAGAGCCTCTGGGACAGGAATAAGCTTTAAGCTGCCTCTTCAGAAAATTTCCCTTCAGCTCCTTTCACCATTTGGCTTGCTAAATGTATTTCCAAATAAAAACATTTAATGGATGAGTGTGTTCCTTGGTTATGTCATCACCTGCTTTGTCTCTGTCCTCTGGGTTGTGATTGTACACCTCAGTACTGTCCTCCCCTAATCTTTTGAGGTCACTGACTTTTTTTTATGTTTTATCATTTAACTTCGATAGCTTGCAAATTTTTAAATGAACTGAATTTAAGGAAGCAGAACAAAATAGGGTTTAGTTATGCAAAGTCTAAAGAGTTGCTTAGTTCTAGTTTAAAAAAAAAAAAGCCCAAACCCTCCTGTAATGGACTTCTCCGACTTTCATATCTGAGTGAAAAGCCATCTTTTGTGAAGTAGTTCAATGAAAGTTTACCCACCCTATTTCAAGCCAAACAGGTTCTAAGCTATTTGAAAAGCACTTCTAGCCCTAAATATCCATTTTCAGGTTCTCAAACACTAGCACAAATTAAATAGTCTTTTTTAAGCATGCTTTGTAAGGGGTTTAAACTGCTGAATAAAGGTAGTGGCTACTTGTCAGCTGAATCCTATACCTATGGAAACTTCAAATTTGAAGCTGTTGCACCTGTAAAACAATTATTTGCTGACAGATGTAGCCAGGTGCAAGGGAGCTGTTTTAAAGTAAAAGCAGTGGGGGAGGGAATCCTAATTTTTCAGAGATCCATAACTTACGTGAAGTTCTGGGTGCTGCACTTTAACAAGGATGTGGTAAAGCTTGGGAGAGTCCAGAGAAGTCACCTGTAGGATCAGAGACTTTGCGCAGCAAGCCATACAAGGAAAGGCTGAGCGATCTGGGACTCTTCAGCCGGAAAAAGAAAAGACTGAGAGGGGACTTTGGTAGCAGCTTACCACTATATCGGAGGTGTACATCCAGGGCTCGGTGAGCATCTGTTCACCAGGGCACTTGGAAAACTAGGAGTAATGGTCACAAACTCCTGGAAGACCACTTCAGGCTCAACATGAGGAAAAAATACTTCACAACTAGGGTGTCCAGACTGGAATAAGCTCCCTCCAGAGGTTGTGCAATTGCCTACCCTGGAAATCTTCAAGAGGAGACTAGGTGGTCACCTTGCTGGGGTCACGTGACTCCAGTTGTCTTTCCTGCTTGGTGCAGGAGGCTGGACTCAATGATTTTCCAAGATCCCTTACAGTCTATGAATCTATGAAAGTTCCCTGTCTAATATGTCGACAGGTGTTGGTTTCAGAGCATATGTAAGGTGTTGAAGTGAGCAGTTTAATGGCTAGTACTGATACCTTTTGAAACAATGGCAAGGAGCACAATACTGAGGAAGAAGTGGGGGGGAAAAATTCAAGTATAGAAACTGTGATAAATGAATCTTGCCAAATTGGATTCTAAGCACAGTTTAGTTCTAGAGAAGACCTGATTTGAGAACAGTGATGGAGAACAGTGGGACTACCTTCCTATTTAATATCCAAGGTGTGTAAGTGTGTGGCTTGTGGATTTTACAATTCCTCAACTGGCTAGAAGTTATGTTTCACTAGAACAACCAAGAACTCTAGGTCAAAAGTTTGCAAATATTGGTCTCTTGAATACAGGTTAAAAGAAAATCCTGGCAGTGCATATACAATGTGTTAACTGCCCACAGGAATATTTAGCTGTCTGTTTGTAATTACTGTAGTTGTCAGAAAGGTATATAATTGTTCATGGTAGTGGAGGTGGTCCATGTGATTGAACAGGATAGGAGTATCCATAATGCATCACTTTAAGATGCAGCCTATGCCATGAAAGCCTGAAGGAAGAGGTGAAAGAAGACTTGGTCCTGTGTTAGACATGCGTAGCAATACTTGTGCCTTATCCATAGGGTCCTGGTCAATAATCTCTGTTTCTAGAGCGGGGTGGGCAATTATTTCTGCTGGAGTGCTGGTTCACGAGCATTGGTCAGCTGTTGAGGGCTGCAAGGGTAGCCCTGCCCCCTGGTCACCATCTTAGTACCAGAAGTCCCTCCTCCTAACCTCTGACCTTTGTCACCAATAGTTCCTGCCCTTGCCCCAGAAGTACTCCCTTTTGGGAAAGGGGTTTGCCATCTTGGAACCAGAAACCCCTCCCCCCCAAATTATATACTAAAAATCTAACATCCACAATAACATATGTTCATTTTATTTTTAAAAGATATTTTGTACTGATTTGTATGTTTGTGTCATGTATATAGAGGTGATTGCATAATAGTTCAAATTGAAGTCTTACTCTTGCATATTTCAGGGGGTCTGGGGGTGTGGGTGGGTATGGAGTCTGTGGGGGAGGAAGTGGGGATATATGTGGATGTGGGTGAGTATGGGGGGGCATTGTGGGGATATGTAGAGGAGGAGGACGGCTGGGGGTGTGAGGAGGGTGTATGGGGAGGGGTGCCGCTGAGTGGGGGGACAATGCCTGGGCCAGGTGGGATGAAGCAACCTCCCACGAGCCAGACAAAACCCTTCCGCAGACTGTATTTTGTCCACCCCTGTTCTAGAGGCTTAAGCATCAATAAATGATCACAAAGGATAAAATCCAAATACACTTCTATCCTGGGCAAGTATTGTTTCTGCTATGCATACATACAATGTTCCAAGGTGTCATCTTACATTTCCTGAGTTGAATGGAAAAAAGGAGAAAGCAGGGTAGATTTGCACTTCGTGGACTAAATCAAAGGTACGTAGAATAAGCTTTTGTAAACAGCAGCCTTACTTCTTCCTGTGTTGTGAAGGGATTGCAGGAAGCAGAGCTTCATATAGAAGCAGTGATTAAAATTTAAATGAAAAAATACAATATAAATCACATGGCAAGGAGTATGTTGGTAGAGACCTAAAACTTCAGGCATTCCCTCACTGATATTTTCCCTTCATTAAACTTGCTTACAGCACTTATTTCAAGTGGATATATTTTCAGTTTTTGGGAAGATTGCCTTACCCTTTTCAAATATGTCCAGCCCTTGTTTACATTAATAACAGTGGAAGATGCCTTTAAACTGAAATGGCTTGTCTGCATACTAGTCAAACTTTGATGTTTACACTTCTTTCGCTTCTGAATTTAGTCAGTGATGTGACGAGCTGAATTGTCAAAATAATGAATAGTAATCTCCAGTTTTAACAGGCAGACATTGGTACTTCAGGTGCCCATGACTAAGATTTTATAGACACTTGAGTGTCTACCCAAGCTGGTGTTGCTTAATTTCAGTTTTAGACTCGCATTTCATAATAGTTGTCTTTCCACTGTGGCTCTTCTCCTTCATCTTTTCAAATGAGAGTAAATTGTTAGGCTCAAACACTTTAGTGCATCCATCAGCCAAACTGAATTGGCTTAAACATTTGTGCTTCTGCCTGGATTCCATGTTATTTCAATTCTAAACCATTTTGACAGAAATGCTCTCTAGGCATATATCCCACTGTTCTGATCCAGTTCTTAGAAACTGTGCATATTTGGGAGCTTCCAGATGCCACTTGCTCTCACAGTAATGAGAAACTGGCTCTCAAACTTGAGTCGTGGCACCCCTCCACAACTTTTTTTGGATGTGGCAATATACCTGGTTGACAACCACTCTTTGTGCTGCTTCAGCTTACCTCTGTGCATCTCAAGCAGATGCTGCTGTGGTAAAATTGCCCTGCGTGCCTGCTTCATGGTCAGCCCAGGGAGGGCTGTGGCACGTGTGCACCCTTTTTTTGCAGTAGGGTTCTTTGATAATCCTAATGCAGATGAAGCTGGCTTGGGTTGTAGCCTTTCTTCCTCCAGTTCTCCTTCTGAAATCAGAAGTGCATTGGTGGAATTGTCCTGTAAACCTCCTTTTTTCCAGAAGGAGCATTGAGGAGCTGGACCAGGACAGGCTACAGCTCCAGTTGCTTTAGGGATATCGGAGTCCTACTGCAGCAGCAGTGTGCGCATGCCACAGCCCTGCCTGTTGGGCAGTTTTACCTGGCCACTTCTTGGTAGCAGTGCCCATGTCATTGCACTCCTGAGGGGATGTCAGCAACCTCCCAGTTGAACCCCTGGACTAGCTGAACCATTCTAGTTAAGTTTTGTCAACACACTACTAAACTAGTAGGAACTAAACCTATTCCTGAGTGTTCAAGGAATATGTGCAAGCTGGTTTGGTGGAGGGAGAAATTGGGGAGCAGAGGGTACTTTCTGCTTTATAAGTTGGTACTTTTGTACCAGTCTACCTTCTTGGCTTTTGCTTTGCACCTCTACTTCTCCCTTCCAAATTGTGTGCCCAAATTCTGACTTCTTTCTCTGAATTCCCTGTACCCAGTAATAATTAATTCTGACGTCTGTTTCTTCATTTTCCATGTTGATGATGGCTGTGTTTGTGTAACAATTTAGTTCTACATTGCTGTTCCCTGTCTTGTCAGACTTCAACAGCCATGCTCTATAGTACTGCCTAGACAAAGGTAAAACAACTGAAGACTAATAACAAATGTGAATGAGTGGCCAGCAATGGCCTCTGTAGCCTTTGGGATCAGGCAAGGAGATGGGTGTGTCAGCCATGAAAGGCTCTGGTTTGCCCTCTGAAAGGAATGTTTCCCTATCTAGGAATGTGAGCCCTATCTAGAAGCTTAAAAACTGCTTGGAGCAGAGAAGTTTGTTTGCTAATGAGAAGCGTCATGGATGGTCTTTATAACCTGGACAAACGAGTCTTGTGGTTAAAGATAATGGGCAGTTAAAGATTTGTTTTGCATATTATCTTGAGGCAAGATTTTAGCAGAAGCTGGGTTCCTGGAAAGATCGCATTAGGTTCCTGTTGCCATGACAAATGAACAAGAAAGAAGTAAAAGATATTAAATTTCCTGTAGGCTCCAGCCTCAGCCAGGTGAAGTAGGTCCCTAATGACTCTAGGAGGCTTTGGTATATAAAATGAAGTACAACTGGCCTCTCTGCATTCAGTTGGTTTTATGGCTGTTTCAGCAATTCCAATTATAATGCCTACCCCATAATGTCCCATTAATGAGCAAAACTAGCGTTTTGACACGTCCATTATGAGGGAACAAATGGACTTGAATTCTAGAGTTAACTGTAGTTAATTGTTAATCTCTTGGTATAAAACAGGCATGACAGGGCTGAAATGTTAAATATAAATTTTCTGAAGCTGGATTCTAACAAATGATACATCAGCAGAAGATTTTAGGAGTAGTAGTGGAAGCAGTTACTTCTAGTAATCTCGGTACTGGATTTTGAAACTGCAGCAGTGTTGTTCAAGTGACTCTTGCACCAGTGTGAATGCAACTTGTGGTCTGACTCATTGTATCATTGTTTATAACACTAATGCCTAATGTGCTTCTCATGTTTCATATGCAACAGTTGATGTTTGTGAGTTTCTATTTTCCTATACACAGGGATGTGCCAAGGGAAACAGCACTACTGACATGGCTTAAAAACCTAGGCAGGTTTCATCTCTGCTACAAGGTCAAATGGTTCTAACCATAGTGCAACTAATAGTGAAACTGGTACTTGTGTTCAGGCTCAACAAATGGACATGACGAGTATCTACAGAATGATGTTAAAGCTAAATTGAAAAAATGATGAATAATGTTTCAAGGATGAATTTCTTGCTAAGGGTATAGGACTGACCTCTTAAAGTTGTTCCCTTGTTCTACAAAAGGCCGCCAAGCTATTATTGATATCAGACTGCTCTCTTTTTAGTGTTAACGTTGTTAGCCTTACTACCTATAAGCTTAAAACAAACTTGTCAACTGTATAACTACTTGTTGCACTGCATGTGGTCTCTCAAAGCAGCTAGCTTTTGGATGCACAGCTTTAGTCCTTGTGCTTAAAATGTGGGCATGCCCAGCTCTCCAATGGATTCCGAACAGAATTGTGGGCATTTAGCATTTCTGAAAAACAGGCATGAGGTCTCAAGATGGGTACCTAGTGGGGGGAAAAAGTCTATCTCTGAAACTTCCAGTCAACAGGTCTGAGTGACTAAGGTAGACATGCACAACTGAGGTACTGTCTTCAGTGGAGGGCTGACACTAGTGTGATCTGCTCTGATTGATTGGATGCAAGGCAGCAGGACATTTTGCAAGCAGGTAACTGGACTGTGGATGCACAGACTAATGAATTGCCACCCAGCACAGACAGAGGATGTGCTGTCTTGCTTTTCTAATGTTTTCAAGCTATTTTGGTGGGTTGTTAGGGCTAGTGGGTTGAGTGCTGTGCACACCTGCAATAAGAGGAGGGTTACCTGCTATTCTAAATTGTCAAACTCTTCCATAGGGAGAGAATAGATTTTAGTGAGGGGGTTTTTGCACTGGGCATATGCCATGTCTGCCACTAGAGCTTGACTTGCTTGCAGCAGGGCTATCCCAGCCAATGTTGGCCTAAACTGAAAAGGTCAGACCTGGACTAAAAAATTATGCTAGTTTTAACCGTCATTAAAAGTATATTGGCTAAATGGAATGGCAATATAAACCCTTCCCTGGATCTAGCTATGCTGTTAAGGTCAGGGGCACATGAAGTTCAGCAAGGTAACAGGAGGCAGGGATTTACTACGTCAGCTGCTCCATGGTAACTGTCAGTATGCTCACAGTTGCCCAGCAGCAAAAAAAAAAAAAAAAAATTAATGTACAGTATTAGAGTTGTCTTTTTCATGAAAGGGCCGGCCAGGCAGTTCCCATTAACTGTGGGGTAGTAGTGTGACCACAAGCAGTTTTTGTAAAGTGGCAGATCTGGCAGATTTCCTGGCTCCCTCTTCCCTCTCCCCATTACCTTGTGGTAACTTGATCGTGTCCATGCTCAAACACTGTTCTGACTTTTGGCTTATTTCACTTCCCAAACTAGAGCTAATGCTGTAATTGCCACTTACGTCAGTGATTGAGTTTGTACGGGAGACAAGGGTGTTGATTTATACCCACATAGCTAAAATTGCAACGCTAGAGAAGAAAAATGGCTGCTGTCCTAAAATAAGAGCACTTTTGCAGAAACAAATGGAATCTTTAACCGTTATGAAATTACATAAATCTCTTGCTCAGACAACGAATTTAAAATTTAAAACATGCAAATCAATTGTATTGGCTTCTGGGGCACCAGGACTGTCACAGAACTCAGAATGGACTAATCTGAAAGTCCTTTAATTTGAAATGACTGTATTCCAAAACATGTTTTACCTTGGTTTATTTGATCTTTATTATGTAGCTTGCTTTTAACTTCAACACTTGGATTAAATTTATAGCTAAAGTGCCTTGGCATTTTGCATGGATTGGCATCGTCTATATCTGAGCAGTAGGATTATAGTTTCATAGTTGGTAGGGTCAGAAGGGACCTGGGCAGATCAAGTCCAACCCCCTGCGCCATGGCAGGGAAGAGTACTGGGGTCAAATGACCCCAGCAAGGTGTTCATCTAGCCTCCTCTTAAAGACCTGCAGGGCAGGAGCCAGCACCACTTCCCTTGAAAGTTGGTTCCAGATCCTGGCCACCCTGACAGTGAAGTAGTGCCTCCTGATGTCTAATCTGAATTTACCCTGTGCCAGCTTGTGACCATTATTCCTAGTCACTCCTGGTAGTGCTCGGGGGAACAGGGACTCCCCCAATGCCTGCTGGTCCCCTCTGACTAGTTTATAACAGGCCACTAGATCCCCCCTGAGCCTTCTCTTTTGGAGGCTGAACAGGTTCAGGTCCTGTAGCCTCTCCTCGTAGGGCCTGCTCTGCTGCCCCTGATCATGTGGGTGGCCCTCCTCTGGACCCTCTCCATGTTGTCCACATCCCTCCTGAAGTGCGGCGCCCAGAACTGGATGCAGTACTCCAACTGCGGCCTGATCAGTGCCGCGTAGAGGGGGAGGATCACCTCCTTGGACCAGCCTGAGATGCATCTGTGGATGCATGACAAGGTGCAGTTGGCCTTCCTGACTGCATCCCCACACTGCTGGCCCATGTTCATCTTAGCATCAATGATGACTCCAAGATCCTTGTCTGTCTCTGTACTGATGAGAAGGGAGTTCTCCAGCCTGTAGGTATGGTGCTGGTTCTTCTTCCCCAGGTGCATCACCTTGCACTTGTCAGTGTTGAATCCCATGCTATTCTTGTCCACCCACCCCGGTAACCTGTCTAGGTCCGATTTTGCAGCCTATTCTTTCCTCCTAAGGTGCCCACATCCCCCCACATCTTAGTGTTATCAGCAAATTTGAACAGGGTACTTTTTAGCCCCTTGTCCAAGTCACTGATGAAGATGTTGAACAGTGTGGGCCTGAGGACCGAGCCCTGGGGAACCCCACTGTCCACATCCCTCCAGGTCAAAAATGACCCATCCACTACCACTGTCTGGGTGTGACCCTCCAGCCAGTTGGCAACCCATTTGACTGTGTAGGTGTCAACACCACAGTCCCTTAGTTTTTTAATGAGAACAGGGTGAGAGACCATGTCGAAGGCCTTCCAAAAGTCCAGAAAGACTACGTCCATGGCTACCCCTGAATCTAAGGATTTGGTGATCTGGTCATAGAAGGCCACCAGGTTGGTCTGACGGGACCTGCCTCTAATGAACCCGTGTTAGTTGCCCCTAAGCATAATCTCCCCTGCTGGCCCCTTGTGGACATGCGCCAGGATAATTCTCTCAAAAAGCTTACCCAGGATCGAGGTAAGACTAACTAGCCTATAGTTTCCTGGGTCCTCCTTCCTCCCCTTTTTTGAAAATGGGAACCACATTGGCCCTCTTCCAGTCCTCTGGCACCACGCTGGAGCACCACGAGTGCTCGTAAAGCCATGCCAGCGGTCCTGCAATGACCTCAGCTAATTCCCTCAGCACTCTGGGGTGGAGATGATCAGGACCAGCTGATTTAAATACATCCAGTCCCTCCAGAAGTTCCCTGACTAAATTCCCACTGACCCTAGGTAGGCCTGGGTACACCTCCCCTGGGGCCTGAGGGGGTCCCGGTAGGGGGGTGGGGGGCTGATCCGGTCCCTGCTCAGGAAAATGGAGGCAAAGAAATTGTTAAATAGGTTAGCTTTTAACATGAAAAATTAACACTTTGTCTGTAATGCAATATAGGCCCAGCATTATTCTTCCCTTTATCTTGGTGCCATTTAATAAACTTTTAACAGCTGTTCAACTTACATTTGCAAAGTACTTTGCTGCAGAAGTAACTCGGATGAGGATATCTTGTGGAGTCTTTCACTCTTCTAATAAACTTACAGTAGTGCTAACCTTTCTTATTCTGTCTTCCCTAGCCGTGAAGACTTCCAGCGGATTCCAGAGCTTGCTATCAACCCCCTGGGAGACCGGATTATCAATGCTTTCTTTCCAGAAGGGTGAGTTGCTGATGGCTGCATTTCCAAATAACCTACAAATTTTGTTAATATTGAAAACCCATAACTGGCTTTATGTCCATCTTATGAGATGAGGAATTAGAAATAGTGTCACCTTTATTGTGGATTTACTGTGACTTCGGACAGGAAACTTACTACTTTGCACGTTCTGTTCTGTAATATAGGGTACTTCATGTGCGCTGCCTGTTATAATCAAAACACAGTTCCCTTATTCCTGTTTTCTGGTCTATTGCCATGCTGCTGAAAGCCTCTGAAAAGTTTAGAAGTTGTATGGACTGCCTTAGAAAAATTCACTTTTTAGAACAGGTAACTTTTCTCAAGCAGCACTTCCATTACTAACGGTATCTGTGCACCTTCCCTGCCCTTTTGTAAGATCTTGCCATCATGAAAAGAAGTGACATTGTCACCAGCTCCATTCTGCATGCAGTGCCCTACTTGGAAGGATCTCTTCCTTTCTGCCAACTCCTCAGTTAGTCTATTGGGCTGCACAACTGTAGGAAGAACAATGGGCCCCTGAGAACTGCAGACTCAAAACATTCATCCCAAACCCCTCTGAGATCTCCCGGCTTCAATTTGGACAAACTGTATGGGGTCTACCTCAGTAGACTCCGAACCAGCTATGGCCACTTCTGCCATTACATGCATCAAATAGGCCTGACATCAAGTGCCACTTGCAAATGCGACATCCCCTCACAGACCACAAATCGGATAAGTACAGAATGCCTGATCCATTGCCCTGGAAACCTCAGTGCCCTTGGCAGCCCATCTTGATCCTGGCCCAGCTCTGTCCAATGTGAAATATGACTCTGGTGTACCATTTTCATCATTCAAAAAAAAAAAAGGAAAGTTAGTCTATTTTAAAGCCCATCAACTATCTTATTTTCTCATCGCATTCCCTTAATTTATCCATGCAAATTCTTTCTCTTTTTTTCTTCACATCTTCCCTTCAGGCAGTTCTTCCCCCAACCCCCCCAAATTTTATCTTTTGAATTAGACCAGTCGTCCTCAACTTTCTGGCCTGCAAGCTAGATGGATGCCTAGACACCAGGATCAAGCCATGGGGCCTTGAATCACCCTCTTCCTGCCTGGAGTATTGTCACTGGGCCTCAGGGGCCTGGTGCTGCCCTCACAGGCCCAGATTGGGTCCCAGGGGCCTGGCACTGCCTCTTTCCAGCCCTACGTGCCTAGATTATGTGCCTGATCCAGCATGCTGGGCCTGGGGCTCTCCATGGGTCTAGACATTTGCCATTAGGGGAGGGGTGGCACCATTCCCTCAATGCCAAATTTGCAGATGTGTGGGGAGCCACACAGGCCACATGACATGGTGCAGCATGCTGGATTGAGCACCTCTGAACTATAGAGGCTGTTCTTGCTGTTTTGGCCTTCCAGCTACTTCCTCTTCAATATGGTTTTAGCACCTGTTAAGTTATCAGCTATCTCTAAGCTAAATCACAAAGCCTTTTCATCACCCTTACTGTTTTCAAACATAGTTGACCAGATCCTACTAAAGATGACTTACCTTTTTGACCTTTTAGAGCCTTTTCAGATCTTCTCTGTAGAAGTTTGGTTTTGGCTGGCTCTTTTCTATGCAACTTCATCGCTGTTTATAACTGCTTTTTCCACCTTAGTGCCAAGTTTCAAATTCACCTCTAAGTTTGTTTTAATTTGTGGCAGGGTACTTAAAAAGTAAGGCCCCTTCTTCTCCCTCAAACTGATGTAATCTGCCACATCCTTGAACAAACTTGTTGCTGTTTTTGTCTGGCCTGCAGACTTTTGATCACTGACTTATTAGTAAGGGAATAGAAAGTCAAGGGTTTATTGGGTTAAAATAAAAGCTCTAAAGAGCAGCTGGTGACCTGATTCTTACAAATGCTTTGCTGTAAGGACTTGATGTGTTATTGATTCTGTTCATGACTATGATAGGAAATCTGTAGGAAAGAATTTGTCTTAACGTTACCAATGTCCATGCAGAGAGGACCAAGTGAATTTCCGTGGTTTCATGAGGACCCTGGCCCATTTCCGACCTATTGAAGACAATGAAAAGAGCAAAGACCAGAATGGACCAGAACCCCTCAACAGCCGGAGTAATAAGCTGCACTGTAAGGAACTTTCAGATTCTTTTATCTGGGTATTTACTATTCCTTGGATCCATCTTTCTGCTTCTTTGTAAAATAAAGTTGTTGGTTTTTATTTCTATTTCTACATGATTGGGGAGGGAGGGAAGTATCCTCCAACACTTATTTCTGTATGCCATTCCATAAACACTTGCCAGGTCAGCTTAGGCGTACTGAAATTGTGTTAATCAAAGCTGCTCACAGACGTACCAGAAGCTAGTGGAACATGTTGAAACTGTGTTTCATGTTTAACACTAGAATTTTTCTAGCTGACTGCAGACTTGAGGCTGAAATATGAGGCATGCTCGTGTAAATAGAGAGTGGACACATGACTTACCACTCTGCAGTCCTATAACTGGAATCCTATGAAGCAGAAAAGCAAATAGCATAGTTCTACCCTGGTCTTAATGTTGCATAGCCCATTTATCTAGAGCTACCCCCAAAAGAGGTATTTCCTGCTCTCCTACCACCTTGTGGTCAGGCTTTGTAATAGTGTGTAACTAACCCCATAAAACAGCTCATATGTCTACTTGGGATACTGCTATTATATCAATTATGAATCCTGGTGTAAATGACACTGATGTAAATGCCTGTGTAAGGGTCTTACAATGAAGTTGGACCAACTTAAGCACTTTCCTTAGCCTCTCATGGTATTGGAACAGTTCCTAAGAGCTACCTCCTGGATGCAGAGCAATGTTCCAGTTAACAATGGATTTTTCCTGTGATGTGGTATCTTGTAGCTTTGCTTCACATCTCCAAAGAACTACTCTCTTGTTCATGATTGTTCCTCCATTTTGCTTTTAGCACATCAGAGCAGAAAATGGGTACCTGCTTAGTACAGGGGTGACCAACCTGCAGCACAGGTGCCACAAATGGCACAGGCAGCCTCTCTGTGGCACATGGGAGATGAGGGAAGGGACAGGGGACAGCCCAGTGGCAGATAGGACAGGGAGCAGAAAGTAGAGCATTGGACCAGGCTAGAAGAACAGGGCAGGAAACAAAGATTAAAGAGCAGAAAGAGTATCAGTTTGAGTAAGGGAAAGTCAAAGGGCTCAGAGTGGTACTTGGGGAGGGTGTGAAGCTAATTTGACATGCCTGCCAAAATGTTTGGCTCACTGGCTTAGTGCATGGGAGTAATCTGTCTTCTAATAACTACTTCAGTCAATGGTTTACTTTAACCATATATATTTAAGTAGAAGGATGGCTAAACCCAGGATTTCAGAGCTAGGAAGAAATTCTTGAAAGTGCAATGCAGTGTGTAATCATTCCTTATGGACATTCCTAGGTTTTTCTATAAATCCTAATGCAGCTTACTCTCAGACACTCAGTACTCGAGTAGATAAGCAGCCAGCATGCAATTTCAAAAGGCATAGTTAAGTGCCTTGGCACAATGTTTTCCATTTGAAGATTTCAATATTTTGAAATTGGTGCATGACAAGAAAAACTATTAGTTGTCAGGTGAACATGTTATTAAAAATGTTAATAAAATATATTATAAAAAAGTTAGACTGTAAACTGATGTTGTAGGGTTACTTTTACCAAATGCTGCATTGCTGCCAACTGTAAGATGGGTATATTTAGTGATTGTGTAAACCTGTAAGTTTGTATGCAAGTAGGAAAAGAAAATGGGAGCGTTCAGATTCAGCTGACTAACTCTACTTCCCTCCAGTTGCTTTCAGATTATACGATCTGGATAAAGATGACAAGATTTCCCGGGATGAGCTCCTTCAGGTATATAACCCTGCAGGCTATAGCTAGACTTCAGATGAGTGAGTTTGTGTTAAGATGTCCTGGTTTGTAACACCGGCCTCCGTGGGGTGAGAGAGAAAATCATTTCTTGCATGCAAGGACTCCCTAGAAAAATTTGCTAATGCAATTGCAGATAAGGCTACTGGAATCGGAGAACCAGAGTGCCCTTCATAAAGAAGATGTGAACAGCCTACCTAGGCACTTGGATGAATGTGGTTTAATGGGTCAGAAGCAGCCTACAGCTAGTGTCTGGTTATTTCTGCATCTCCATTAGAAACTGGCCTGGCTTCAACTGCTTGCAGTGTCTAATTAACCACTTATCACAACATCTCTTTCCATTTAAAATTAAAAAAAAACCTTTTCATCCTCCATTGAAGGAGTGTTATAATCCATCAGAATAGATATTTGATTCAAAAGTTCAACCAGAGAATTATGTTAATATGTTACATTATGTATTGGGGGGGGGCAGTTTAACATGCTATAACGAATGCAACTTGCCTCCAAAAAGCCTACATTCTGATGTAGAGATTTGTCGAGGGTCCTTTTTTTTTTTTTTAAGGTAGGAGCTCATCTGATCCTTCCTTTCCTGCTGGAATGATGTTCCCCCACCAATCTGGGAGGAAAGCAATTGGAAGTCATTACAGTAACATGGATTTATGTTAACAGTTGCATGCTGTTAATTCTGCAAAGTAGACATAGTAGTTTGTGTTTACAGTGCAGGGTAGAGAGAATTTGGGTAGCTACCCACTTCCCTCTTCCTCCTTGATAAGGTACTTCTGGTGCTGCAGAGAAGGATATTGACTAGTAAGTTTTAACTGTACAACTGGAATGTGTAAGGCTTCAAGAGTCTATATAAAACTCCCAAAAAGGTGGTGGAAAAAAAAATCAAGCAATTTCCAATCTTATGGAAAAATGGCTGAAACTACCGGGTCAGACATCCTGAGACTGTTCCTTGACAGCTCCTTGGAAATGGAAATCTTTTGAATTCCACAGTCTCTTGGGGCTGTGGAAGAATCGTGTACTTTTGCATTAAAGGTAAACTTTGAAAGCGTCTTTGTGCATCCTTCTATTAACAAAGCACTTTTGGTCAGCAAATGGACCTACAAGATGCAAGGTATCTTGGGCATGAAAGTCATTTTCCACAAAATGACTATCTTTCCAGGTTCTACCTTTAAGAATTGTTTCTTGAATGGTACTTTGAGCATTGTACAAAACTTATGAACATTCTGAAAGCTTCTTGAATGTTCCCATATAATATTTTATAATGTCTCTATCTTGTAGGTGTTACGGATGATGGTTGGTGTAAACATTTCAGATGAGCAGCTGGGCAGTATTGCTGATAGAACAATCCAGGAGGCCGATCAAGATGGAGATAGTGCCATCTCCTTTGCAGAGTTTGTCAAGGTTGGGAAACCTCTGTAATAACATGAAATGAAACATGATAATCACTGAGCAGTTGCCTAAATAGATTAGGAAATGGGAGGGTAAAAGTACTGCCTTCCCTTTTGGTACTTTGTCACAGGCCTTTCAGTATCTGTGACATCTCTCCATGCCTGCTCCTTGCAGCAGGACACAGATGACACCCTCCTTTTTATAACAAGTAATTATGAATATGTAATTTTTCATGATTAGATGGCTTGTCTGTTCCACTACTTCCATATCAAGTAAGCTGTTGAAAGGAAACTTTTGAGCAACAGGTCTGTGAGAGGGAGTTAAATGTGCCCTGCCAAGAATTGGACAGTGTGTTTTGGGGTGGGGGGGCATAGGGAAGTGGAAATAATTGTACTTTTTTAAGGCCCTCAAGATGTTTAACTACCTCTCTGCCACTACCACAGTCAACATGAAATGGGTCACTTTTTTTTCTAATTTGAGATGCACCTACATCTAGTTATTGTACTGGTCAGACTTTCCTATATAAAAGAACCCTGTGGACAGAGTTAGCAGGAAAATGGCTAATACTGACAGGCCATTCTTAAGGAATAAGATGACCACCTCTAGGCTGTCTGCTTTTTCAGGCTGTCTGTAGACTCTAAAACTTCTCTCATGACCATAATAGCCAGAGGTTCCTTCTCCTGCCCCTCTTTTACATCCCAGCTAGAATTCTGAGTGTGTCCTAGTGCATGCAAATCACCTTACCTTCTGTTTCTGCATTTTATTGTAGGTATTAGAGAAAGTGGATGTAGAGCAGAAAATGAGTATTCGATTTCTACACTGATGGATGGAGACCATTCCTCGCTACCCCTAATATTTAAGATACAGAACTTCACTTTCTCCCTAGCACCTTTCCCAAAAGTATTGCTACTGGTGCATGAAAAAATAAATCTCCAACCCCTCCCCAACTTGTTCCATCAATATGTACATTCCCTGTGCGTAAGGAACAGAGGGAAGTGGCTGCAGTGCAGCTTGGAGTGGAGGATTTAAGTCCTTTCCCTCCTTTATTTCATATCCTTTATTCACCCTTTGCATTGTTGTGTGATTCTGATCGTCTTCTTCCATGTACCCTTGCTGAATCTGTAAACCTAACACTAAGCTCTGAATCTGAGAAGGTAAGAGGTAGCAATTTTAACTTTTTTTTTTTTGGAAAATAGCTTACTATGCAAAACCAACCTGTGTTCAAGCATTCCTTCATACATGTTAGGCGCCGACATCCCATGGCAGCGTCAGACAGGGCTACTATTTTGCTTACCCAGTTGCTTCTTTGTATCAACCTCTTTCTTCTCACCTGAGGCTGCTTTGAAGTCCTAGGGCTGAGAATACCATGGCAGTTATGAGTTGCTTCAAATGATGTAAATGGACTGAATGGGCGTAATCCATGGGGATAAAGAGTCTGATAGATGTGAGTTGTTAGTGTTTTGAGGGACAACTTGAACTCTAAACAATACTTTCTTGTCTTTGGTACCAGACACAGAACTAGGGAGATGGAAACATTTTTCCCCAGGTTGCTTTTCTGCAGGATATCTCTTTCCAGTGCTCTCTTGCCTCATTTTTTTAAAAACTAATTAGTGCAGGTTTGCTGCCAGTGTTAATTCAAGAAAATAAGCCGTGCGTAATGTTTGGCTTCATGACACACTCACTGTCCAGTGGCAATATTTAAATGAAACATCCTGTTGCTTTCATACTAATTGTGGATACTGGGTAACTTGGATACTAACAGTTCTCTAACATCCATTCTCAGACTCAGGTCACTGGTTCTGCATTATGGGTGCAAGCTTAACTGCACTGGAACACTCATGAAAGCTTTACATATGAGAATAGTGTTTTAGTGAAGTGCATAATACATCCCAGATTAATCTAAATAGTGATATTTAAGAATATATTTTGACACGTGGCATAAATCGTCATGCAATTACAGCATAAATTAAAAACATGAATGCAAATTAAGAGCAGGACAAAATGCAAGGATTCAAAAGTGCTGAATGTATTCAAATATAGAACTCCAAATTCATTGCCTACACAGCATGCGTGCATGCAGCTATGTGGCTTAACAAAGGGTCTTCTAGTTAAGGTGGAGTGTTTTGAGTTGCCTAGGAAGTCCTTCAAGAAGGGGATAAAAAGCTGCTTTACTGAAAAATCAGTGTTAAAGTACTTACCCCACCTCTGCATCATGTGTTTCTAAAATAAATTTTTGTAAGTACATACTTATCTCTGCTAGCCTCAAATAGATTTCTTCAGTTCTCTTAATCACTTTTATTAAAGAATGAAAATCTGAGTCCCTGAAGGATTATTTGCTCTTAGTTAATGAGTTGCAGAGGGAAATGTTGCACTATAATCTCTTTCGGACTGCAATATTGTAGGCTAGGCCAGAGAGAAATGCAAGTCAAATTTCTGCTCTGCACAAGAGAAACATTCAGGTTTTATGACCACATTATGTAAAATAGGAATGTGACAGTGTAGCAATTGTGAGGTACATGTTTTTTATAGGTGTTGTGATTTTGCTTATTTAAAAGTAGGCGTTGCTTTTTTCCTTCTGTGTAGGTGTAATCCACAGTTGTGCCTTATTGTCCCAGTGAGACTGGATATTTTATTTATCAATCCATAAATAAAGACCCTTCATTATAAATACTGCCTGTGTGGATTCTCTATCCCAGTGGTCCTCGACCTTATAAGGCTGCAGTCTGGATTGACCTAATTTTGGGTCAGATGGGTGGACACTGGGACCGAGCCTCAGTGGCACAAAGTAAGGGCTGCTGCAGCTTTCCAGGAAAAGCTACTGCAGCCAAAGTCCCCTGTTGCTGAATGCTACTGAAGCCTGGGCTCCACAAGCAGGATCAAATAGTTTTGTAGGCTATATCTGGCCTGCGGGCTATAAGGTTGCAAACGCCTGCTCTATCCTATAGGGAACAGGGCTTATTAGCAGTTTAGTTGCCCTATAACTAAGGCCTGACTGCATGCTTCTGACAACCTGAAGTGATCTTTCTGCTGCTGGTAAAAATCCTACAGTGAATTAAAACAAACATGCAGTCATTCTGTTCACAGTGTTTAAGCAGCTTAAAGTGGGAGAAGGTTTATGCAAAGCATTAGCTTCATAATAGGGTTACAGGGAAGTCTCTCTGTATTTACATAATCTCCTAGTGAGCTTTGTTTTCAGTTTCAGGCTAGTCTCCCTATAGTTCTAAGCTGTGTTCCTTGTCACTATGGCATCCCCATTTAGTACTACTATCAAGTGCAACTTTTAGTTGGATAAATCATCAGTTTAAATGTTTTTAACTTTTACTTCAAGCTTAATTTATACCCCTGACTCATGCATCACTTTAAGATCACATTGTTCCATGCATACACTTGAAATGTGAAGGTGGATTTGATCTTGCTGCAGGGGGGAAGGGAATATAGAAATCAAGCCTGACCAACCTGTCAGTGGACTAAGCAAGTCTAGCAATCTGGGAGAGGGGGCATGTCTTCCATATTAATCTGAGACAAAACTATGGCTCCCCACAATACCGGTAAGGAGATGGGAAGCAGAATGGGAAGAACAATAAATGTTCACCCCATGCAAGTGAACTAGCATAACAGCAGAAATAAAGCTGCCTGTATACCCTTACATCTGGGATTTTTGAATGGAATGCTGTATTTTTGCCACCTCAAATCTAATGCAGTTTTTTTAATGCAATATTTAAGTGACTTAAAGACATGAAATGGAGTTTTTTCAAGTAATCTAAGCTCCTACAAAGGTGTTTCACAATATAGGCAGATCTCAACAGAAAGACCATTTTGGCAAACATGCTTCTTTCCGGAAATGTTTTCAAACTAGAAACCTCCCAGGATGAATTGAGGTCTTATCTGAATGTTTCTATGGTGCGTCTTGCAAAACAGAACTTTAGGAAAGAACAGTCCCATGTACTGTACAAGTTGGGCAGCAGCTATGCAGAAAAGGGCTTGGGTGTTGCAACAGCCAATAAGCTGAATATGAGCCAACAGTGCCCTTGTTGTCAAGAAGGCTAATGGCATACTGGGTTGTGTTGGTACATGTGTTGCCAGCAGATCAAGGGAAGTGATTATATTCCCCTCTGTTCAGCATTGGTGAGGCCACATCTGGTGTTCAGTTTTGGGTTCCCGCTATAAAAAGGATATGGATAAATTGGAGAGAGTGCAGTGGAGGGTGACAAAAGTGGTGGGAGGGGACGGGACATGCCTTATGAGGAAAGATGGGGAACTGGGCTTATTTAGTCTATAGAAGAAGAGATGGAGGGGATTTAATAGCCTTCAACTACCTGAAAGGGGGGTTGAAAGAGGATGGAGCTAGACTGTTCTCAGTGGTGGCAGATGACAGAACAAGGAGCAACAGTCTCAAGTTGCAGCAAGGGAAGTTTAGGTTAAATACTAGAATTTTTTCAGTAGGAGGGTAATAAAATACTGGAACAGGTTACTCAGAGAGGTTGTGGACTCTCCATCCTTGGAGATCTTTAAATTTAGTTGTGGCTGGTCCCATTTTGAGCTGGGGGTAGACTAGATGACCTCCTGAGGTCCATTCCAGCTCTAATTTTCTATGACTTGTAGCTCAGATGAGTATTTTCCAACTTCCTGGTATGTAAGGATCACTTAAAACACAGAAGTATAACCTTTTAAAAAAGCAGGCTTTAAACTAACCCATCCTCAACTAATTTAGGATTCCTGGGTACCTTTTTGACCAAGGCCCGTGTTCAGTGGCTGTTGTAAAACCAGAAAAATGCTAGAATGCAGGAGGAGATGCACCAAGCTCTTGGGTCAGAGGTGATCTCTTTTATTAGACAAACAAAATAGTAGCAAGAAAAAATCCTTTTTTTGCAAAGCTTTCAGACACATACACCCTTCTCCAAGCTGAGAATTCAAAGATTGTAAAACTGCCCCTAGGTCTAAAACAAACTCTGTTTTGTGCAGGTGAGGGAGAGGCTGGAAGTGTGTTCTCCAGAGTAGCTGAGACTTCGTGTGTCAATAGTAAAAGAGTAAACAGGCTGGCCAGCAGACCTGCTAACTTAATATCCGTCCTGCACCAAGCAATGGGGTCACTGGTACGGAGTTCAGTTCCGTGTCGGCTTGAGGAAGCAAACGGATCTGTTCTCAGGGAGGGGGAGGCTGCAAGCAGGTTTGGAAAACCTTTGAGACTGCAGCGGGGCTGACGGTGGAACTGTGGAGGTGGAACACACTTGTTACTCCGCGCTGCACGGCCGGGGGGCTCAGCGGGGACAGGAAATGGCAACTCGAGGGGATCATCTTCACTAGACTAAGAACTTGCTAACGCTTCGGTATAGCTACCGACTGCGCCTGGCAGCAAGGGGTTCCTAGCGGGTGCTCCTGGCCCCGGGCAGCATGCTCTTCTTTCAGGAGCTTGAGTGAAACAGGAGATCGGGCGGGGTTGAGTCTGTAGCGGACCCGCAAACTCTGCTGAGGGGCTCCTTGCAACCCGACTTAACGCCGCCACGTCCCGCTCCGGTTGCAGGATCAAGGGGAGCGGGCGGGCTCGGAGGATCCTTGAAAGCGGGACCCAGACAGGGGGAGAGGGGCCGCGCTGGAGCCCCGCTCCTGCCCGACCTCAGCGCGGCGCTGCACCGAGACCCACGCCCCGGGCAGGCGGGGGGTATCTGGAGCGGCACGCCCCCCGCACTGCGCAGGGCAGGCTCCGTGTGTGTGCGGCCGCGGGGCCGGCCAGGCCGACACGGTATCCCGATGGAGGGGGAGGCGTGCCCCCACCGCAGCAGGACGTCCCCTACAGCGCCCGCACCACCACCCTCCCGCAGCATCCTGGCCGCCCAGCGCGCACGGCCCCTTTAAAAGTTGTCAGTTGCGTGGGCTGCCGAGCCATGGGCCTGGCGCTGTCACGCGCGCGAGCCAATCCCACCGCAGAGCGGCCGTCCCCGAGCGGCCAATCAGAGCGCAGAGGCCGGCAGGCGGGCGCCCAGCACTCGTGGCGGACGGGGCCGGCGACCAATGGCTGTCGATGATGGAGCCGTGATGCCTAGGAGCGGCACCCAATAGGCTGGCGCTCCTGGTGGGCGGGCCCGGAGGCGCCGGGCGCTGCGGGCCCCCAGCTGGGCGGCCGAGGTGAGGAGGGGAAGATGGCGGCGTGAGAGGAAGCGGAGGGGGGAGCCGGGCCGGCCGCGGCCTCGGCCGGGGCAGGTGAGTCGCGCAGGTGGAGTCTGCCGTTTCCCCGCGGACGCGGCCCGGCCGTGCAGCTGGAGGTCAGTCCCGGCGCCGGCCGGCGCCGGCGGTTGGACCCCCGCCCCCATGTTGGCTCGCTGGGCTGGGGATGCCGCGCCGCGCCGGGCTGAGGGAGCGGGAGCCCTGCGGCCGCGACAGGGCAGGGCACTCAGCGAGGGACTTGGCTCCCGGCTCAGGCTGCCCCAGGGTGACGGCACCCGGCGGGAGGGGAGGGGCTGGAAAGCTGGGGGAAATGGCAGGCCAGGGTGCCCCCCTCCACGCGCCTTCTCTGGAGCTAGGCTCTGGCTACCAGGTTTTCCAGCGGGGCACCACCGAGCTAAGTGAAAGCCCTGGAGGCTCGCTTAGTTACACCTGTGCCTCGGAGCAGAGAAGGCAGGAAGCAGCACATGGATGGACACGCCAAAGTAGAGGGATCACAAGTGTCTGGGACAGCAGCGGCTGGCGCAGGTTTCACAGCATCTGTTAAAGTGAGTTTTTAGCTCACGGAAACTTGTGATGTGTGAGTGTGTCTGTGCCAGACATGCGCATGCAGCAACACACGTTATCTCTCTCTCTCTTTCTCTCTAGTTAGTCGAAAAGGTTTGCATCTACCCTTCCTGCCACTTGACTTCAGATGGACATGACTAGCTGTGTCTCTCTGCTCGACCAAAAACATTGTATATAGTTGTCTTTGTGTTGCTTAGCTTTATAGCATCATAGAAAAAAGAAGGGTTGGAAGGGACCTCAGGAGTCTAACCCCCTGCTCAGAGCAGGACCATCCCCAACTAGATCATCCTAGTTTCATGGTCCTCTTCTTACATATTCATTTTGCTACATAACTGGCTGTAGTTGTATAGTTTTGACTTTGCGCACGGTCAGAAGTAGCGGAAAGATTTGGTAACTATAGAGCCGGACAAGCTGTATAGTTGGGAATGGAGCTAGATAAGCTTTCTGATGCGAGGCATTCTTCAGGTATGGCTGGAACAAGCGAAGCATGAAATCTGTGCCTCTTACATCATTTCTGGACCATCATGGCTACAACATCATTGTTATGTTGCAACCATAATTACATGGGGGATTTTGATGATTACATTGTATGAATGTTAGTAGACAAAACAACCAAAAGTGAAATGGGTAACTATGTCCTTCTACAATTCATTAGTTAAAATCTGTCTTAAGGCTATGATATTAAGTTGTCTGCACATTCAGGAATTCTTCACCCAGTCAATACTTTTGGTTCATATTATGAAGGTGTTCAGAAAGGAAATCAAATATGAAAGACTTGCATTTTTTTCCTTTTATCAAGGCTTTATGTTCTGCTTCTGACATTTCAAATTAAAGTTCTACTTTTCGCGAGAATTAACTGAGCACAAATTCCCTTTGTGTACACGTACAACAAGTTGATTCAACCTGTGTTATCAGTATGTAAATTTAAACTGATTAATATTTATACTTACCCGCCTCAGTTGCACAAGAACTGAGGAAAGTGAAAATCTTACAATCTTGTCTTCACTGTTGTCAACCTTCTGGGATAAACACAGAGTATAAGTTCAGATAATAAAGGTAATGTTGGTGTTTGGATGGCTCTGCAACTCCATATTTATTACTTTCTGACTTGCTTAGTATACAAAGCAAAATTTATTTTCCTACTTACAGATACTGAAAATTTGCCACAGATGTGAAAATGAAGATTAAAGTAACTTTACATAAACAGCAGTCTTAAAAAATATCTTCAGTCGATGTTAGTTGAAAACTTGTGAATGATGTATAAGGCAGGATAGACTCTGCCTCATTCCATCAGAGAACAAGAGCAAAATCTTTTGATCAAAGAACCCAGAAAAAAATTACAATAAGTGACATAAAAGCAAATCACTTGAGAGAGAAGCTGCCAATTTCCCCATGTTTGCTTTTTATCATATCTGCCTCAAAGCAGTATTTGTGGTAGAAGAGGAGAATCTGAATGGAAAATTAATACCAAAAACTACAGCTTAGTGCATTATAGTGAATGCAGCTCTGATGTGTATTCCCTTAAATGAAAGATGAAGTTAAAGAATAGTTAAAATTGGTCCGTAAATGTAGTGGTTAAAAAGAAAATCCCCTAATTAATTCCTTAGCAGCCTCTTGCTTAAAATATACAATACATGCATTTATGTATGTATGTGTGTGTGTGTGTGTGTGTGTGTTTTTTAAGCAAGAGGCTGCTAAGGTATTAATTAGGGGATGTTCTTATATATATCTACATCTATATATTTGTCCTTTACCTACACCCTCCATATGCTACCTTCAGGTGCTGATGTCTTGACAAGCCTCTTCAAACCTATCTTAGTTCTAACTCCTAGATGACTCTGCTAATCCTGTTGTCCCTCACTGATAGCCTAACCCCTTGAACTCTCTTCTACTATTGATTTTTCTCCTTACTGGAACATGAATGTGTAAAGTACAGTTGGTCAGGTAGGCAGAAATTGGTTCTGAGCACTGCTGCAGACTACTCTGGATAAAACTCAGCTTATTCTGACCTAGAGAACTGCCAACCCAGAAAAAATAACACCATTTATTGTTCAGCTATATTTTGTTCAGTGCAACTCCCCATGCGGGCACTCTGATTCCAGTACAAGACTGCTTTTTCCTGTTTTTTTGGGTGTGGGGTATGGGATAAGGTAAATGAAATAAGACCTCTTAAACTGGTTTAAGAGTTCTTGTTTAATTTCATTGCAATGGCAGATTTCCCCATGTAGACAAGCCCTAAGCCTTCATTTATTTTAATTATGAAATGTTAGAAGTGGTCTATATCCAACATAGTACCTGTGTGAGTATGAAGTTTAGAATTCATGGGACAACATTTAAAATTGCTTCAAATACAAAAGTTAGTGAATATCTTACTGAAGACTTGTTTAGGAAATTCATTTGTTTAATTCATTATTTTCCAAGTCTCTAGATGGTACTCAGTCATTTAAATATAAAACAGGACTTTTAATCCTTTCTGCTGTGAGCTCATCTTGTAACTAGCAACTCTCCAGTTAAGAGTTACTAATTACACTCCGTAACTGAGAAAAGTAACTTTAAACAAGCACATCTTATCATTCCAAACCAGTGGTTGCTCAATCTTTTTGAGCCCACAGGCCAGATGAGTGGCACGACTGCCAGTGGGCCAGATCCAAACTCTAGGGCCCAACACCACCCTCTGTCTGTCCTGTGTGTCAGGATTGAGTCCTGGGGGCTCAGCACCACCCCCTCTCACACCCTACAGGCTAGGATTGGGTAAATGAAATAAGACCTCTTAAACTGGTTTAAGAGTTCTTGTTTAATTTCATTGCAATGGCAGATTTGTGTGGGGGTCTGGCACTACTACATCCCTGCCCCCCACACCAGGATTGAGGCCTGGGTCCTACCTCCACCCCTGCCCAGTCTTGCATGCTGGTTTTGGGCTCCAGATCCAGCACATAGGGCCCAAGGTTCCAGAAATTTGGCAGCAGAGGAGCAGTGCCACTGCTCCCCTGCCACCAGATTTTCAGACCTATGGAGAGCTCCCACCCTTCCTGGGCCAGGTGACATGATGCCATGGGCTGGAGGTTCAGCACTCCTGTTCCAAATAAATCTTTAATGGCTTTGTGTACTGACCAAAAATTGCTATTTATTTTATTCTTATTTTGCTTCATGCTCAACTCAAGCGCTGGCTAATTTTAGTGTTTGATGAAGCTGTAATTTTTATTGAAGCTGTATTAAGAAAAAGGAAATGGGAGTACTTGCAGGCAGATTTTAGTGTTTCTGAAATCACTTGTTATTTTCAGTGCTCCTTTGGAAATTCTTGATGTTAGATACTTGTTGGAGTTCAGTATTGTATTTTTTATAATTGTTCTGTTACCAGTAATGATACAATTGTATCACAGTGATAGATAAGTGCATTGGTTATTATGGATTTTTAAGCCAGGAACATCTAAGCCACCACTCCTGCAGCCAAAAATTTATGCCCTGTCATAAGTAGCAAAATTTTTCAGAAGCATTAACTAATTTTGAATAGATCTTGAGACTCCTATTTTTTCAAAAGTCTGAGCACCTGCCATTTCTGTTGAAGTCAGTGTGGGGAATGGTTCTCTATCCCTTCTGAAAATCAGTTTGAAAATGTATCAGTTTGGACACCTAGAAATAGCAAACATCTGAAAGCTTGGCCATAACACATTTAGAAGTACATACTAGGTTAAGCATTCCACTGGACAGGGTGGTTAAGAAGTGGCTGCAGGTGAAATATTTAAGATGTGATTTATTTTAATCCATCTTTCAGTCCTTTATAGATTTAAAATGAGCAAAAGAAGACGTAGCTTTTGGAAGATCAGTGGTGTTGGAAGCATCGCTTCTCTCTTTGGGTCACTGGAGTTAAGGCTTTTGAGAATTTAGGATGAGTGCTTTCACAAACAAACTGTTCTGTAAAGGGTTTGATATGATCACATGCTCTTAAAAATCACCTGGTGTGTGGTAAGTTGTTATGGTTTGGGTAGGGATTGTAAAGGTCAAAATTAGACAGTGTGAAAATATAAGGGTTAGCCTGACAAACAGAGCTGGAAATCACCTATAGATTGCAGTAGATTGCATTGTGCTGAAGATGTTGAATGTTCTGTGCCTGCAAAAGTGTTCCGCAGTGCAGGAAAAAGAACAAGAAGGATCAGAATGCTTTGGTGTGCATGTTGGGAGTATTTAATTGTGTGAGCATGGTATAATGAAGCAGTCCAGCTTGCAGGCGATTCATCATTGTACTACTGGAGTTGTCAGCATCAGGTTCTTGAGAACTCATTTCTCCTTGGTTTGACTATTTGCACAGGCACTGAAAACTCTAGTCAAGGAAAGCTTCAGTAATTTCATTCACCTCTATTCCTAAAGAAACAGACATATGTCTGGTGACACTAGGCCAAAACAAAACAGGAAAGTTCATTTATAGAACAAATCAAATGAAAAACAGTATAGATAGTAGTGTATATCTGGTTCTCCAGGTGGGCTCTTGTGTATAAGTTACTGGGTGTATTTAAATGGATGTGGCAATATGAATCCTCAGGGAAGGGGAATCCAGAATTTCTCCAATTTAGATTTGACTAAGAATTCTATGGAAAGAGAGAGAAGTCTCTGAACAAAGAGCTTTCTGCAGTGTCTTTGGCATGAGCTGCTTTTCTCCTTTACTGCTAGAGAAAAGTGGATCTGCTCCCACTAAATCTATGCAACACTAAACAAAATGGCATTAACTTTAGTTACTGTTTTCCTTAAGGTCTTTATCAGCATAGAAAGCTCATACTTAGCATGCTTCCAGCAAGGGTTTTTTCTTATGGTGGAGAGGAAAGGTCTTCTAATATTATTCTGTGACCTTCATCACCATTATCAGAGTACCTCAGAAGTTCTAGGATTTATCCTACTCATGCCTTTAAAAGGTAGGGAAGTAATAAAATCCATATTTTTGGTGGGAACTGAGGCACAGAGAGACTAAGCAAGGTGCCTAGCATTGCAGGGGAGATCTGATGTAGGAAAGAATTAAGTCTAGGACTGAGACACCTAGATCTAAACACCCTGATAACCAGGCTATTGTTCCTCTTTATCAGCTATAAAGGACAAACATGGAGGAAAAACAGATTAATCCATAGAGAGTAACATCACGTGATTCTCACTGGAATATATAAATACATTGACTAACTCCCAGAAAATTAAACTATTGCTCAGGCTTTTTTTGCACATAAATTAATCTTTCAAGATGTGAAGATTGCAGAATTTCTGTTCTTTATGCACTCTTAATTTTCTCCATCTTATGCCCATCAGATTCATGTGCATTCCATGTATGTGCCAATTAACAAGCTGAAGAGAACAGCTGTTGGAGAAAAATGATAGCCTGCAAGGTTGTGAAGGTATGGGTAAGTATCCCTTGTTTTCTGACCATTTAACTCAGTCACAGAAAGAATTAGATTTCATTCAACTATCCTGAGAGCACCAAACTATTACCACCATGATAGAGAACTAGGAACTGAAGTTTGTCCCTAGAACAGCCTGACATAACCATTTGTTCTAATCAAAATAGATGCTTCATAATTGCTTAAAGCAGCATTTATCTATTGCTGTCATCTTACCCGTATATTACAGCATGTGTGCAGTTTCCAGAATAGTAATTATAGAAATAACATTATTGAGCAATAGTCTCTAGAAAGATTGGCAATGCTATCATTCTTAAAAGTTTTGTATTAACTTTTTAGCAATGTATAGCCCTTGACGTGGATTAGGAATTTCATAGGATTATAGGAAAGCATAATTGGAAGGGACCTAACAAGGTCATCTAGTGTAGCCCCCTGCTCAAGGCAGGATTGTCCCCAACTAAACCATCCTAGCCAAGTGTCCATTTAACTTGTTTTAAAAACATTGCAAGGATGTTATCTGCAACTCCACCCAACTTGGTGTCATCTGTAGATTTGTGGAGTGTGTACTTGATCCCCTTGTTCAAATCGTTAATGAAGATAAAGCAATACGAACTGAGGGCAGACCCCTAGGGAACCCTACTTGATACTTTCTCCCAAGCAGATGTTGAACCACTTATGACTACTTGTTGAGTACAATGATTCAACCAGTTATGTGTCCACCTTACAGAACTTTCATCTAGTCTGATGGGAGACTGTCAAAAGCCTTTCTAAAGTTGAGGAATATCCTGTGATGAGGTTCTCCCCCACCCTGCCCGAGAGAGTCTTTCCAGACATTGGCTTGCCTTCCACCTGCCTTGCCTTTGATGGAACTGATGCATTGTTTCCAAGGCAGGAGGCTGCCTATTGAATGCCCTATGCCTCCTGCCTTGGAAGCATAATACATAGCTAAGACCTTCCCTTTACTACGTCCCATGCCTCACAGATAGTGTCCAAATCACTACAGGCAGTCCTCAGGTGTACAACACAATTGGTTCCTGAAAACTGCATCTTAAGTAGAAACATTGCAACTCAGAACCAGTTTTCTTATAGGAACAATGTTATAAATGGGGAATTGGTTGCTTTCTGATGGTTGACACAGCTGTGTCCAGCTGGTAAGTTTGTTGTGGTGCAGTGGCAATGATCAGTGCCTCTGCAGTAAGAGAGGGATTGGGGCTGGGATGAGCTACCACACCAGCAGCTCCCGGACTGGCAGCATGCAGTGGCACAAGCCACCCCACCCCCTCCCTGGGCAGTGCTTACCCCAGCCCGGGTCCCAGCCCCAATCCCTCCCTCACTGCAGGGGCATTGATCTGCCCTCACCCCACGCCCCTTCCCTCCCCGCTGCAATAGACTTATCAGCTGGACAAAGCTGTATCAAAGATGAAACTGGCATGAGAACCTTGAGTCGGGGTGTCAGTTTACAAGTATCATAAATGCCATATTGTAACTTGAAAAGTTGTAAGTTAAGGACTGCCTGTACCCCACTCCCCAACTCCAGCCACTCATACTGCACCCCTTGCCCCTCACACACTCAGGGCCACTTGTCCCACTCTGGACCCCCTTGGTCCCACCAACCTCTTTGCTGGGTGCTTTTTTGTCAGGTTATGCTCCCCTAGCTGTTCTCCTTTGCAGCATATGTACAAGGCAGGGAGGGGTGAGGCTTTATGGCACCTCATCCTTACTTTTCACTAGGGAGGCACAGGTGTGCCATTTCCCAGAGAATGCCACAGGCAGCCCTACCACACCATCCTACTCAGCAGGAACCTCTTCCATCCCCATAGTTCCTACTCTTGATATTTTGGGAGCAGCTCCAGCTGGTAGTGTTCTCTCTCTGGCATCTTCTAGTGACTGTAAGCTCAGCTCTGAGGGCCCACATTTATATTGAGGCTGCTTAGCCAAATCCTCCAATCCAGGAGCCCTCCCGCAGTCATATGACTGCCTCACTAGGCTGCACCACACCTGATACCTGTTCCACAGTCTGCTTAAGCCTCTTAAAGTGGCAGGTACTAGAGGTGCTGGGCCACATATTCACTGCTCTCATTCCATCCACATGCCGGTCACCTGTATCATAGAAGGAAATAAGGTTGGTTAGGCTTGATGTGCTCTTGGTGAATCTGTGCTGGCTGTCCTGATCACTTTGTTCTCCTCTAGGTACCCCCCCCCCCAACAGATTCCTTAAGGACCTACTCCACAATCTTTCCAGGTGTTAATTTAATTTTTTCCTCGTGCAAGGGCAGAAGATATTCATATAGTTAAGATATAAAACCGGGAGGTAAAAAGCACTGGATTCAGTTCTTAGTTCTACTGCAGCCTTCTGGTGTGACCTTAAATAAATAATCTAAGCTCTCTGTGCCTTGGTTTCTCCATTTTTAGAATGAAGATATGCTTTTCTTGCATATGTATTTGGCTTTACAGAGCTAGGATGCAAACAAGTCCCATGAACCAGGACCTAAATAACCACAGTCTACAAAGTTACTCCCACAAGAGAAGAAAGGGGCTTATAGTGGCTGTAAGAGCACAGAAGCTAAATAGTTTTCCTATGTTTTTCTTCTTTTGTCCAAGCATAAGAATTTCCACAGTTACTACAGGGTGACTAAGCTTGTGCTCTGCAACAGTAGTACTCTCCTGGCACCACTTATCCCAGTAAGTTTGAAATGTTTGTATTTTAAATGGCTAATACCAGTGCTGCTTTCAGTACTCAGGCATTCAGAAACATAGAGATGTTGGCACCAAAAGAGAACAAATCTCACTCCTTTGCAGAAGGCATATCTATAACCCTCTTTATACTGCAGTGTGGCATGCAGACCTGAAAGGGGAAACTCCCTCAGTAACATGCAACTTATTTTTCATTCTTCCTTCCTTACTCAGGCCCTTCTTCTTTTGTCTCCCTCCTTGACAGAGTCTTAGGTTAGTATTTTGCATTTTCTTGACACAGTCAGCATTCTTGATATGGGGACCCAAACTTTAGCAGGTATTTCAGTTACCTGTCCAATAAAAAGGATCTGGAGGAAGAAGGGAGACATTCTGCATGCAATGTGTGTGCTTTTTTACTAGTACCTTTGTCACGGTATATTTCAGTTCTGAAATAAAGAAACCACATAACTGACTAGAAGAGGGGCTGATGACCTCTTTCAGATTATGGGCTGGAACATTCTGGTCACAGTCCATTGCATACAGGGTGGCTTTAGCTGTGCATCCATGGTATGGGTTGTTGGGAGGATCAGGCTTTTTCTGTACCCCTGCTGGAGCCTTAAAGCTAAGATTTGCATCCCTAGCACTGCTCCTTCTCCTGGCTCCTCCTTCCCCAGCTGTAGTGTGAGAGCAGCTCCAAGCTGAAGGGGAGCTGTGCTGGGGCTGGTGATCTGGAAGCAGCTTCCATGCTGCTGCCACTTCTCCCTACCCCACCTCTACTTCCCCTGACTCCAGCCAGATCAGCCCTGGTGCATCTCTGTTCTGGGTGGAAGTTGTATTTGCACCACAGTCTTGGGGAAGGGTAGAGGGCAGGTAGCAGCAGGGACACAGCTTCCTAGCCTCAGTGCTGCTTCTCTACAGCTGGAAGCTTCACCTGTGCCACAACCTTGGAGGAAGGGGGGTTGAGAGAAGTGGCTGAAGCATGAGGACAGCAATTGGCTTCTTGCCCCTGATGCAGCTTCTCACTGTTTAGGCCCAGGCACAGCTCCATGGACTGGATCCAGTGTTTCAGTGAGCTGGATTCAGCCTGCAGGCCATATGTTGCTGACTACTGGACTACGGTATTTTCAGTAATATAACATTTGTTGCTGGATGCACTTCTGGATGAACAAATGAGGTCAATTCAACATTTCTGTAATATTTCCTTACCCAGCCTCAGGACTCTTACAACTAGACCTTCCAAAGCTTTAGGGCAAGAACGTTTCAGTTTGTCACCTGCTAGTTTTGCAGGTTGGAATTGAGTTTTAAGAATACACAGTTCTAATCAATTTAATTTTTATATCATACTGTTTCCTAAATATTTCCTCCTGTTTTTCCTTTTGTGTTTCCAGACCTATTCCTGACATCCTGGAGGGAGGCTGTCCTGTTGCTATTTCCTGTTAACTGCTCATAGGTTTTGAAGTGTGGATGCTCTTCTTCTCGCAAAGAAAATTCTTTTCCTTATCTTTGTGGAGCTGAATGAGGGAAGACTTCTTCGTTTCCTGTTTCAACTCTTTATCTCAACATTGAATTCATGGATCCTGTACCAGCTGGCTTCTCCACTGATGGCACCCACCCAGCATCTTGCCGCACCTCAGATGCAGGGCAATTGAAATTAGCATTTGTTTCCATGAGAGTTGTCTTCTGTGCCAGCTTTTCACTTTGTTTTGCATTATGTTTCACAGCTGAGAAATGATTTTTGTAAGTAAATGCACACAGAAGCCAGTCTTCTTGACTGGTATCTCTTTTTGTCTTAGGAAGGTAACTTTTCTCACTGTGCCCTACTGGGGATCCTAAAAATGGATAAAGTGTCTGCACATGTTGCTTTGCCAGCCTGGTTCAACATGTATGAAAAGTTGCAGCAGGAAAAAAAGGATACACTTTTCATCCTGAAGCATGGAAAAAAAAATCCTGGAAATTCCATAATGGGAATTTCTTAACCAAGAACAAAGGCCTGACTTTGTAGATAGGTATCTTAATGTCACCTCATGTAAAGCAGCTAATGCACAGGAACAAATACAAAGTCACCTTGTCCATAGTTTATTTCTGTGAGCAGAAATATAGCTGCATGTGTGAATCCATGTAAGTGCTGGATATGAAGAGCTTTCACTGGGATAAGAAAGTGAAAAGCTACTTCTAATTTCTAGCAAGCCCCTTCCCAAGGAAGGTGACGTTTCAGTGACCTGTAGTACTAAAGAAGATCCTGTAGAGATGGGATCTACATCATTTCCCCAGTTTTCTCCAGAAGCTTTAGTGGCAAAAGGAACAAAAACAAGAGTTGGACAGAACTGATCTCTTTATTAAAGGAACTGACCTCTGGTGGGATGAGAGGCCAGAAGTGTAAAGCCCCAACTCATTAGCTTCTTGGTGCCATTTCAGTTCTTCATACTGCTGATGGAGTTGGGTATTAACTCTTCTGTGGCTATTGGAGAACTGGGACTGCCACATTCATGGTTGGAGGAGGAAAGCAGTCTGATGGGAAGAACTTGCAGCCACTTGGAGGAACAAGTCAGAAAGAGCAAAAATGCTGAGGAATGGCTTTTTAGGCTCCTCCTATCTTTCCCAAACCAGAAGAAGATCACAGTTCTCACATGTTTACAAAAAGTTCTTTGTTTCCATCACTTGTGATTATACAGGATGTTTTCCTTCCTCTTGAGACAGGAGTATATATCATTTAGTTGCTTCCTCTAGTTTCTCTCTGTAGTCAGTGAGGTTTCTTGGTGGAAAGGCCAGAATTTGGTTCTCTTGTTTTCTTCCATTTGTATCTGGAGCTCTTTTTAGTGCACCTTATTCCAAGCTTATATTAATGTGAATTTAGCAAATGTGACTTTAAAAAAATTATATTTTAAAAATCTGGAACAAAATAGATTTAGGTTTTGTTTATGTTTGATTTTTTTTTCTTTTTGTTCTTTGTTTAGAAAACTGCTGGATAGAGCCAGAAAGCCTGAAAATGGCTGGAAAAAAACAACAACTAAAATCCTTATGTTTTGATGATAGGTAGCAAAAGCAGTATTTTTATAGCTGGTAGAAGGAGAGGGAGGAAAGGAGAATATCATAAGATGTTGTTTCTGATATTTAAATGAGTAATGGAATTTAAAGGGAAAAAATTTCCAGAGCAGAACAAGCCCTTGTATGTGTACTGCTCCTAATCTTCTCTCTTGGGAATTGAGTTGTGTAGGAAACTTTCATTGGTTTAATTACAGGTTTAATAATTTTTTTTTGTTTCCCTAGAGAGAAGATCAGGTTTACAGGGTGAGGAATGACTAGCAGAATACTCCATACTGAAGATAATACCAAAAGTAATGTAGCAGACCATGAGCACCAATGTACCATAATGAGCTGTGTTTATCTTCACTTGGAGAAATTGTCATATTAGTCATGGCTAGTGAATTAGCCAGCTTGAGCTGGCTTCCTTTAAGGATGCTGTAGTGGAATGGAATATGGATGTTCCAGGGTTAAAGACAACTGAAAAAAACCCACTTCTTTGGACTGCCTTCTGTGGAAGACAGCTGGATTTTGCATTGACTTCAGTAGAGGCAGGATCAGCCTCTTAGTGAGGGGGAAGTACCTGCTATCAATATCACAGTGTTTCATGCGATTAGAAGGTATATGATATGGCAAATGTATGTTTAAGTGTGTGGATTTTCTTCTCTTCCCTAACCACATTCATTATCCATCTGATAATATCTAGAAGCTGTTCTTAGCACTGCATAACAACATATCGCTTTGGGGATGGCAATGTATCTTTGTATCCCGTTTATTGTTAAAAATGGAATGTGGCTGTGAAGAAGGTGGACATATTTAAAGCTCATTGGTGCCACACTTGTAGGAGTAACCTTGGCTAAGCATTGTATAGTTCCGCCTTATACTGAAAAATTGAAATGTTGACTTTGCCTGCCCGCCCAAGCATTTGATTAAGGTAAATTTTTAATTGAGCTAAAGTTTTGTGGCTGTCACAGAAGTAACACTCTGGTAGCGTACACCCAAGAGACCCCACTGTAGTACTCTTCCTGCCAGTTTCTTCATAAAACTGTTGTGATAGGAAATGCCGCCTCAGCCTTTTGGCTTTACATCATGCTCTGCTTTTTTTCTCCATGTTGGTTGGAAATTGTCTTGTATGAAAGATTTAAAAATAAGGGGCATGTGCAATAGATCACGTCTATATATATATATATATATATATATATCTATATATACACACACGCGTGCACACACGTGTGCGCGCGCGCACACACACACACACACACACACACACACACATATATATTTTAATACTTGTGGACAAAATGATGTTACAAGTTGTTTGAAAACAACAAAATCACCAATGTCTTCCATTTTGAGATGTGTATAGTTCCATAAGCATTAGTGCTTTGTAGCAAACTGTAGTGCCATGTTAGGATCAGTGCATGAGCCTAGTAGTATTTTTACAATTTCAGAGAGGCAAATTATTAATGACAATAATAAACAATAATGTAATTAACAATAGAAAGGATACAGTAAAAATGTCATGAACATAATCTAAAGATGCAGTATCCTTCCTTGCCAGTGATAGTGACAATTCTATCTTTGGAAGCAGATTTTTTTTTTTTATCTGGTGGATTTCATGGAAAATATGGTTGACTTCTTGTTGCAAGTCTCTCCAAGCTATACAGTAGACCAGTGGTTCTTGACAGGGGTGCCTTGGCACCCTGAGGTGCTGTGAGCCACTGGGTAACTCCTCTCCCACTCTGCCCACTCCCCTCGGGAGGAGCTAAGGATGAGCTCCAGTGTAAGGAGGTAAGATCATGAATGTCCCACTATTCTACAGGGAGCCAAAAGCTCATTTCCTCCACACATCCCCTCCCCATTTAAATGTTGCAATAAATAAATAAATTATTGACTTGGGGTACCACTCTATTCCAAGAAGTTATGGAGGGATGCCAGGTTGAGAATCACTTCACTGCTGGCGTCCAAACTAGTCAGCTGTCAGGATATTTGAGGTGAACCACATGGCAAATCCATGATGCTTGCTGTATTGAATGGCATACTATCTTGTAATCTTAGAGGGAACTCTTTTAATACTGATCAGCCATGAACTTCCTCTTCATGTACCATACCCATTGCATCTGCCATGCCAAAAATGTGCACTTCCTAAAGAGACGTCATATTTATTAGCAGCTCTGTTACTCCTTGGGTATCGTAATCTGCACTAATTATTCATCTGGGTAGTGCATTTTGCAGAACGAATAAAAAGTGACAAAGCTAATGTTTAGTTAATTATTAAAATAGTTAAATTGTTTTGTGATGCTGTCTACCCATTTTGTCTGAGGATGCTTGTATGTATTGCTGAAAAGCCTAGATTGTGGATTTTTATAACTTTTCTAGCTATGAACTCTTGATCACACAGTAGTTTGTTTATTTCTCGCTCTGTACAGTCAGAGAATGAGATGTTAAGTTAGGTGAAGGCTAAATAGTTTACCAAACACGTAGCTTAAACCAGTAAAGCAAGAGACAGTGATTTGTACGTGACTTTTATCTAATTTCCTGATATAGCCTTTTAGTTGGTGTCAGCATTGCTTTTCAACCACCACTGTTTTGAAAAAGAACAAAACTTGGTATCAGCTTAGAGAGGGAGGATACTGCATCTTTTTTCTTGAGTCCTGCAAGTAAATGGCCACCTTGAGGCGAGAGGATGGGCATCTTGTGTTTCTGAGTTGATCTAATGTGTGTCTAAATTAATTAAATGGGAAGCATGCATGGAGATGCAAAGCAGGTGATCCTTGCAGAGGTAATTTCTGTAACAAAAACTAAATTCTGCATATTCCATGTCTCCGGAGAAAATTGGCAAACAGGCCATTTACAGCACAGCTCTGGGGATATGCACTCAGAGCTGGATTCAGTTCTGAACAAAAGTAGCTATACCATTGAATCAAGTAGTTTAGTGCTTGGGAGAATCAATTGATGAAAAATACCTCTGAAACTGGAATGCAAATAGCACAGTATGTGGGAGGTGGGGGGGAAATCCCTAATGCAAACAAAGCCATAAAATGATTTAATAAGAAAATAGAACTTTAGTAGCAATAATTGTTTTGCATGTAATAGTTACTAACTTGCATTAGCAAGATTGTACAGTAGAGTAAGTAAGTGGGTAATAACCAAATAAGTTTGTGGCGTTCTGTGCTGCAGGGGGTTCCAAGAAAATAAATGTTTCTTAACTAGATGGGAGAATTCCTCATACCTCCTATCATTGGAAAGTGTTTGGCCCTTGCCCACTTTGGTGAGGAACCTGATATAAAAACCTGGATAACTGTGTCCTGTCTGAACTGGTGCATACTGGGGAAGAGCAGGCAGTTGTGTGTAAACAAATGGCTGATGTTTCCCCAGTTTGCTTATTTTGTTGGGTAGCATGTTTTGTGCCTCTGGAGAGGAAACCAAACCCATTCAGTTGCTGATATGAAAAGAACTAGGTTCCATAGTCAGAAAGCATGACTTGGAAGCTTTTTTTTTTTTTTAAGAAAAGGGTTCTGATATTTTTGGGGGGAGGCGGGTTGGGGAGACAGAGGGATAGCAGGTAGTGATATCACAGGTCCCAAAATGAGAAATTATTGGGAAACAGTTACACTCCAAACCCTTAGACTGCAGGGACAAAACTACAGGAATTGTGTCTACAAATTCCTTGTCTTTCTTTTCCATTGACCTTTAGCTCTAGACCTGCTAAACACTTCCATTTTAGGCTGTGGCCATTTTCTGTTCATACTTTAAGTTTTGCAAAGCCAGTTGTTTTAGGCAGTCTGATAAAGCAAAGGGGAATTGATCTGTAGTAATTGTGCTTGGCATGGTTTTTACCATCTGCTAAAGAAGCATTCAAAAGAGCCCATGGAGTTTTAAAATACAGCCCACAGCTGACCCAATTTACTTTATCAGTGCATAGCTTGCAGAAGTGATACAGCTCTGCAGGTAATGCTCTATCCTGAACTGAATTATTAAACCAAAGTGTATAGTTATCCAAGTGGCTTGATTTCTTTAATCAGGATTGAATATTTTATACCACAATCTTTAGTCTAGGGGTGTCTGCAATTTGCTTCGTTTTTAGTAAGTTAAATGGAGGCTTTTGACTTCTCACTAGTTGATAACATGACCCCTGTTGGGACTAAGTGTGTGTCTCTCCAGTCTCATTTAATGTAACCAAGATGCATCCAAGATGAATGTAAGAATATATAAGTAGGTGCTAGCAAGTAGTACATATCTAGTATTAGTCTTACATATGAAAATATCAGTGATTTTGAAAGATGGTAACAATTCCAGCCATCATTAAAATTTAAAAATTAGAAGCAGACCAAAAGGAGATACCAATTTGATCATGTCCTCTACATAGTATAGTGATATACCAATCTTTATAAATTTAAGGAAAGGATTGGGAAGGAGATTGTCATAATAATGAAGACACTAATTTCACTTCTCAGAAATGTACTTCACTTGACTGGGTATTATTATTATGCTGTTTCAGTGAAAAGGGCAGGCAGGGAGTGAGTGAACAAACATCTGCTTATTGCTGCCAGTTCAGCCTTTCTAATGTGCTGTGTTCCAGGGACTAGTAGAGTAGGGGTCCAAAGATTTCTCACAGCATCCATTCCTGAAATCCTGCTGGCCTAAGGCTGCAGAGCTGTGATGTGATTTCCACCCTCCCCCCTCAACGCCTCAAGCCCTTGCTATCATTGCTTACAAAACTAAGCAGAAATTTCAGACAATACCCAGTTTATTTCAAGATATCAAACAAGTAACATCCATGCTAACACCAACCTTTTTAGTGGGATGAAGTTATTTTGTAAGTGTGTAGACTGCTTTCTGGTCCAGTAGGGCTGATGAGGAAGTTCTAGCTAGTACTGTGGTGTGAACTGCAAGTATTGTTGGAGATGCTTATCAGTTAAGAACCTTCTCAGCACTAAGGAATCTTTGCAATGCAGTTTTCTTGAGCAGAGAGCAGTGGTACAAGGTTCAGGAGACAGATGCTTTAAATAGGATTTACCTTGATTGCAACACTGGTAGAGTATTTTGTGAGATCTTATGGAGGTATTTCTGAGTTGTTAAGGGAAAGCTGGACTTATTCTGACAGAATCTGGCACCATTCTTAAAACCTTTACTTTCAGTAACTCTTCTGTCAATCAGAGATGGAGACTGGCTGAGTTTTTCTTCAAAGTCTGCTGATAGAGCTCTTTACTCAAACAGAAGGCTATATGATGGGCAGGTCAAGGTTAACTCTTTGTTCTGATGGTTCAGGATATCATTCCACAGTACTCCCGAGACTAAAGCACAAAGAGCCAGCAGTGGAACTTGGTTTTCTTGTTCTATGCTGCTATCCGTAGACTTTCTCAACATACGCATAGTTTCCTTCATTTGTCTTTGCATTTCCTCCTGATTCATGTCTTTAGAAAAGATGTATGTAAGCAAAGGAAACATGTCACTTCTCTTCCATACCAAGTCACAGTACAGTTGGATTTTCTGAGGCTCACCCATTATCTTTGATAATCATGTTTTAACTTTCTCTTACTTGTTAAATTCTGGTCTCTCTCCAAACTAAGTGTGTGTTTGCAGGTCAACTAAAAGAAGGCTGGTCTGTGAAGCCAGATGCATAATGAGCTGCATGGACAAGCTGAAGAGTGGCAGCACAGGCCCACAAACCAAGTCTTAGAGCTAGTATTCTACTTATGCATGATTCAAAATGTTTAGTGTTATGTAGTTATTACCAGTAAATTGAGATATGCATTTATACATAATGAAGCAATAGGAACTAATATACCAATAGCTTGAACTTACTGCTTTGATTCTCAAACTTTGTTTTTAGAGAATGCACTGCCTCTGTAGAGAAAGAGGCAGAATGTACAAATAGGGACAGAAGCATGGCACCAAAACTGCATATCAGGAACAAGGATCAGCAGAACTCACCTTTTTAACCTCTTGCCTGGTTCATACTCGTGCCCTGAGCATGTAAAAAAGCAGGGCCTGAACCGAGCGTGTTTAGTGGCGAGGTGAGGATTCTCAGCTGCTGCAGTTGTAGCAAACAGAAGGGTGCAGAGTTTCTCACAGGGTGTTGGGAGGGCAAAAGTCGAATTAAGTTGGTCAACTTAAAGGACTGACCTCAAAGTTAAGTGACTGTAGAATTTGCCAGACAATAGGTGCAAGAGGTCTCGGCCTGATATGGTAAATTCTTTGGAGGTGATTAAAATCAATAAGCACAGTGCACATATTTCAGGTGTTGAATAGCTTTTTAATAGACAGTATTTTCAGGTAACTCTTTAGCCACATAGGCAGCTGTACTGAAGCATACTGGTATCAACCAGCAATAATGGCATCCTGCAGGAATGAACCTGAAAATATTGGCAAATTTGTGTATTTTAAGTTTTGACCAAAATTTTTTTACGGTTCTAAAATGAGGTTGGCTCAAGGTGGGGTGATGAGTGTCCTAATCTTCAGCAACAGATTATAGTCTGGTCAGTCTTAACTTCATTTGTTTAAAAAAAAATGTAGTGATCTCTAGCTCCCTAACAAAGGAAATTGGGTGCCATCTGTTTGTTCACTATGTTCTCTGCAAAGAATATTTCTCCCAAATCACTTTGTGGGTGGTGTGGAGATTTTCTGTTGAGAATGAAAAAAAGTCATGATAGCTGTAGCAGAATCCAGAACTAATAATGTTCCTAAGCTTTTTAGTTCATTTTGCAGTATTTCTCACTTTTAGTTTATAACTCCATCTAACCTTGTGGGAGGATTTAACCTGTGCAAGAATCCCTCCATGGAACTGAGGTTTCCTTGTCTTTCCTCACAGAAACAGCAGGGTAGGAGAAAGGGATTCCAGGTCAGATTTACGTTTGCCTGCACCCTTAGCTGGCATAATGCAAGTCTCCACAACTCCCCTTTAATGCAGGGTTGGTGAGGGAACCTTCTTTTTCTCGTTGTCACTTTGTTTATAGACGCACAGTAGTTGCCAAATGAAGGTAGGAATATTAAGGGATGACTTAGATATTTTTACAGTATCTGAAGATGGATGAAGTATATCCTTTGAGCCAACTTCTGTAGGCAAATAGTGATTTACTAAAACATGTTAAGCCAGCGGTTGACCGTGCCACTAAAACCTTTAGGACTTTTCAGTTTTAAATTCTGTTTTAGTATATTGTTTTAATGGAAAGGTAAGAAGTTGAGTATGTACTTAAACTTGCTTATTTCCTTTCTAAACAGAAGGGAGGAATAGGCTACTCAAGGACTTCAATGCAAATAACTTTTGTGAGGAGCAGAAATTTCGAAGGTTGGCCTTCAGCTGTAATATCAATGGGATAACAGAATCCTTGAAAGAAAATTTTAATTTATCCTAAGGCTTAGAAACCAGGTTAGAGAGGATTTCCTATACTGGACTTTTGATGGTATACTCACATTTCTACTGTACTCAACTGCCAAGTGCAGGAAATATCAGTGGGGGAATTTAGTGGTAACACTGAAAACCATTTACTCCCATTGCACGGTGTATTTTACATGGTAAGAGTGAAATAATTTCTCCCTCTGTGTACTGAAGTTTTCCAAAAGGCAGCTTGTTTTTTATATCTATGCATCTTTGGGATTTCAAGAAGAATCTATTCTTTTTGACATTGTATAGAGGAACTGTTTCAAATGAACTTGGAAACTCTGCACCTGTAAACAAATTTTTTTAGCAATAAAGCAGCACGGGCTGAGAATGCACTAAAACCTAATTGTGTCATTTGTTAATGTGGCTAACTTCTCTTTGTATGAGCAAGGCACCATCTGTTGGAGTGCCTGGTGCTTACCACTGTAAGATCTTGTTCAGTTGCTTGTAACTTTGCTGGACTTCAACCACTTAGGCTGAATTTGCATGCTGGATGTCTGCTCCAGGCCAAGCTATTTTGGAAAAATTCAGTCAAAACAAGTATTTTCCGAGAACTATGCTAGGAAAGACTTACTTGAAAAGCTTTGCTGTCTTCTTTTAGGGTTGGAGCTTTTGTCATCCCTGTGAACATGTGACCAAAGTTATAAGCATTTGGAAATAAGTTTCTACCTCTGGGCTGTTGCAGGCTGTCTGGTACAGATCCAGACATCTCATCTTAGAAAAGGAAACCTGCCCTCTGTGCTCACTCCCAATACCTTTTACATTCCTCAGCTCTGGGCTAAGACAGGATAGAGGAGGTTGTCCATTTAGAATACAAAGGAAATAAGAGCTAGACCAATGTGGTATAGGGGGACAGACTGGGAATTAAGATAGAGAGGAATATTGGGAGCTGAAGGGCCACTGGAACTGAGAACAGTGGTAAATAGAAGAGGGATCTGAAGAGTGATGAGAACTGGAACCAACTAAAGAGAATGGGATTGGGGAAGAGCTAGGATTAAGATAGGGCAGAGGTGCTCATTCCTCAGTCCCCAAGGCAGATGTGGCCCCCAGCACTATGTCATCTGGCCCACTGGGCTCATCACAAGGATGTAAATTTGGCAGCTGTAGCTCTCCTGCTGCCAAACTTCTAGATCTGTGGGGAGCCTCAGGCCCAGAGTGCTAGATCACATGCCTGATCCTGGCATATGGAGGTGGTGTAGGCTACCACAGCCTCCAGCAGGTGTGGCTTGGTGAGCTGGCACTGGACCCCCAGGCCTGATCTTGGTGCACAGGGCTTGATCTGGTTCACAAACCAGCCCTGTGTGGCAAAAAGCTTGAACAGCACTGGAATAGGATGTGGGGGCAGACATATTTGGAGAAATGGCCAGATATCTGTTAATTGGAGCATACCAACTCTGAGTCTCTGGTGCAATGGAACCAGATTGTGGGGTTTCCATTCCTGTGTCCGATGTTTGAACCAGTCCCCTATAGCAGTGGTTTTCAACCTTTTTGGGTCATTGTATCTGCGGCAGCCAGTTGAGAAAGCAAGAGTCCTGCAGCAGCCAGACTGGGGGGTGGGGTGGGGACGGGTGTTCCCCCAGCAGCCAGTCAATGAGCAGGGGGCAGTGTCCCCCACAGCCAATTGGCAAGCATACCATGGCAGAAGTGCCAACAGTGGCACCCACTGCCAAGTACCCATTAAGGCCATCAGAAGTACCCCCAGTTGAAAACCCCTGCTCTATAGGGTGGCCAGCATAAAAGATGACAATCTACTACTGTTTGCTATTGCCCTCTCAGGTACCAGAGGTCTGTGTAACAGATTGCTAGGTTTCAACCTTGCTGGTGGCCAAGACATTGAACAAAGTCATTGATCTAGTATGCTCACTGAATGAGGCGTTGGTGCTGTACGATTCGTATGCGTGTATAACTGAATATTATCTGTTCACTAGGGGACCAAATTAAGGTTGTGCTAGAACTAATTCTGGTATTTAAGTGTTTGTCTTATTAGTTTTCTTCTATTACAGTTGGTATATGTTTATTAAACACAAGAAAAAAATGACTTGCCAGTTAGGAAGATTAATGGTAGTATTATTTGTGCATTATTTGTAAGCAAATCCATGCTTATGTTTGCTGCATGCTAAGCTAACAGGTAAGTCAGCAATTTTGCAGGCCAGGTTTATTCTTATCATTTACCTGCCACTACTGTCTTCTGCTCATTTTTGTCTTCAAGGGTAGAACAATTTAGCACCAAGGATGAAAGGCAGTCCACTTAGTGGAAATGTGAACCTGTTGGCTGCCTTTCAGAAGTGATTTCAAGCAGCTGCAGGTGCTGAGCACCTCTAAAAAATGCCATTCATCCAATATTATTCCAAATAGTTAGAGGTATTAGCCTTATTAAATTAAGAGCTTTCAGGACAGCCTTACCAAAACTTTCAGAACTCTTGCAGACTAAAAGCATTTTTCAAAGGTTTTCTCTATGTAAGTAGTAGTTCTGTGTATATTGTACATCTAGAAAAAAAACCTCCTTCAGCTATCCATTACTATTGCACTAGAAAACCTAACAGACTAGACTTATTAAGAGCAAGAATTAGGATTATAGGATAGTAGAATTGAAAAGGATCTTACAAAGTATCTAAGTTCAGCATCTGGCTGTAGTCAGGATCATCCCTGACTACCATCCCAGTGAAGTGAACTTTGGCACACACAGGCTTGTGCTATGTATATCTTTCTACTCTGGTTAGTTTATAAGATGCAAATCTACCTGGCTTTCTACTAAACCATCCCAGCCAAGTATCTGTCTAACCTGCTTTTCAAAGTTTTGGAGGATGGAGATTCCACAGCTTCTCTAGGTAGCCTGTTCCAATGCTTGACCACCCTTGCAGTCAGAGTTCTTTCTAATCTCCAATTTAATTTTCCTCTGCTGCTATTTGAGGCCATTGCTCCTAGTTCTGTCCCCCTCAGCCAGAGAGAAGGCCATGTCTATCCTCTGCATAATCTTCTTCCAGGTACTTGAAGACTGTTATCAAAATCTCTCTGTCCTCAACTAAATAATCCTATATCTTTCAGCCTTTCCTCATAAACCATTAAGATTCTCCACTGATCCTAAGGTTTCAAAGGGCCACCGATTACTGCTGTATGTGTCTGAGTGTCTTTGAAATTGGATTGGGATGCCTTGCTGTCACAGCAGAACTCAGCCTGAGTTAGGGGCCTAGGTTCCATACCCAATGCCCGAGGAAAGTTTTGCAGCTGAGAATGGGATCTACAATAGCCAGCATGCTCAGTAGGGCACTGCCAAAGCTAGCCAATTGGAAACGGTGGGCATATATCTTATCTCCTGCCTGGCACACTGGGCCCCAGGGAAACGCTTTCTGCAGCCCAGGATTCACAGGCTTGAGCCCTCTCCTGGGACTAGACATCCAAGCTTTTTCTTTCAGAAACCAGAGGCATCAGACCTTTCTTTCAAACCAAGATAAAGGATGGGTATGGTGGTGCTGATGGCTTCTCTTTTACCAGCAGTTCTGTGACAACAGCATTTGTGCAAGGTGAGGGACATTTGGCTTACCACTTCCCCCAAGCAGATCTGAAACTATGTCTCCCATCTCCTAGGAGACACCATAAGCACCAGACTGTAGGATATTTTGAGATGGGTCCTTGCTTTCAGTGAAAGCTGTCCCACTTTCAGGTACTGATTATATAGTCACTGATCCAGAGACCACAGGGATAGGGGAAAAGGATGAAGCTCAGCTTTGTGGCAAAGGTACTCACCTGAGAGAATGGAGTCTTATGTACTAGTTCCTGCTCCACTCGATATGCAAAAGAGAGCTAGACTTTCCACACAATGAAGAGTACAACTGATTGTTTGGCAGGACCCTATGTTATAGCAGATCAAATTCTATACTAGCTCTCAAAAGATGAATTCCACAAACAAGACGTGAGATGTTATTTACCAATTGTAAAGTAAAAAAAACCCAGATGAGACAGTTAAAATTTGACACCAGTGTGTTTGCTACAAACTAGCTTTAAATAAATCAACATTAAGTGCCGTCTTTAGTGCCGTCACCATCTCAGTAACAGTTCATCCATCTCTAAACTACTGTCACACTGTCTGTAGACTCAGGCAGGTGACACTGCATTCATTTTACATCAGTTTGACAAGTGAAAGACTTCTTAACAAGTTTAAGTTTTAATCCCTGTTCCCCCCATCTATGTGAACGGTTTCAAGCATCATATTAGTTATGGAATACAGCCGGATTTAGTAGTAGTATTATGTCTCATCTGCACTTGAGCTGGACAGACAGAGATGCTGGATGACCAGATCACAAGAAGATTAATGTATAGTTTGCAATTAGTAGAAAGTAGTTGTCTTATGCTATTTACCACATGTTGACAGGCAGCTCAAAAAAATCAAAGTCCAAAGCCTGTACACTACTTATTCCAGTGGTAAGAAATAGAGGTAGCTAGCTGGAAATGTAAAAGTTGGCAAAAGTACACTGTTAGCATAACACTTAAAGGCCTAGTCATGGCCACCTCAAACCTACTTGATGTACTTATAACAAACCAGCATAACTAGCAGCTTGTCTTTGCCACTGACAGAAACAAGCAGTAGGAATGGCTTTACCCACCCTTTGAAGGGAAAAGGAGGATGGGGTGAGGATTGGTCTTAAGCAGGACATAAACATGAAGTCCAGGGGAGATAACTGGAGTTACTGTAAGGATAGAAAGGGCAAAAATAAGAAGCCCCATAATTCAATGTTTTTGAGAGTGATGTTGAATGCTGTAATGAAGGCTTGAACAAGTTTAAATGAAGTTTGATCATTGAGATCATATTACTCCAGGTGACCTTTGTGCAAGTCTTCAGTGCCATCAATAGATCAACTAAGACCTTAGGGTGATATTAGTCCTAAATACATAGCCAGCTAGTTATACAGGATCCAGCCATCTCCACAGGACAAGCAACTTTCAAGTTGGTTCCTTATTACAGTAAATCTCCAGTTCTTTCATGAACAAAGTCAAAAGTGTATAAAGTATTTTTAATTAAAACTGTCTAGCCAGGAAGACGCCAGCTGCAGCACTTCTTAGAGCAAAAGTGATGTCTATTACAAGACAATTTAAGTTATCATACAAAATGTCATTATTTCAAATAAATAATTAGTCTTGATTTCATTTTCAACTATTAGTTCAGCTGTCACTGAGAAGTACTCTTATAACAACTCCAATATGAATTCCTCCTAAGGTTGTACAATATAGTTATCCATCTTAAAAAAAAACCAACAACACCCCCCCCCCAAATGCTAGGTAATATACAAGACTAAATTGCGCTCCTTGCATTTGATAGCATCTTAAAACAGAGCTCTTAATATTCTAGGTTATTGTCAGATATTTGGCTTAAACAGCATAACAGTCCAAGAGGCTTCAAGTAGTAGTTAAGAAATGTATGTGCTGCTTTTCTGGTTATGTTGATCCAAGCCACCATTGTGATGACTTGTATGGGGCTTTTTGCCAAGTCACAGCCCACCTCATTTAGAAGTTTGTATATTCATTGGGTATTTTTGAGAAGTCTAAAATAACTGAAAAGAAAAAAAGATGAAGCACAGGGATTACCAACATCAGCAACTCAAGTTAGAAACAATGTGGGTTGGCAGTCCTTTGCTCAGGGCAAGAAAGGGGAATTTGCTCAGAATTAAACGCAGCAAATACTTCCCACACTGCACCCAACACATTTCAGGGAGATACTGAATTCACTGAAGTATACCTTTGAGGAGAAGAAAGCATTTTCAATCTTTCCGGTGAATGAGGGAAGAGGATAAATAAGAAATATTGCTCATAAATCAATGACAAAGCCGTAGGACCCTCTTCTTTCTGTCCTGCAAAAAATGCCACCTCCTCCTTCCCTGTCTGATTAATTTTTAGGCGCTTTAAGAAAAGCAGAACCCATTCAAGACTATCAAGGAAATATCTAGACCAACACCCAACTGTTATGAGCTATTTATCTACATGAAGAGGTGGTACAGAGTTTTAGGCACCTGTCAAAATACATTTTATAACAGCAGATCTTGAACAGGACCAGCTGTTCATGTTTTAAACTAACAGTCTCAAGACGGTTAAGTCAGCTTTCAAAGGCTGTTTTTTGTGAAGTGGCTAAGACTCAGGAAGAACCATAGTATCAACTGTAGTATTTCAAAATCTGGACGTTCTACATGGACACAAGTCCATGAGTTTCTCACTGTGCAAAATCCAGTGAATCAGTTCTTTCTGCACAGGGAGTAAGTAACACAATAGTTTTCCCTGACATTCACAGGCATACTTCAGACTCTTTTCTTCATTACAATGAAATAACCATGCACCAGTACACAAATGGCTCCAGCAGTCTGGTAAAATGGCATATTAATTGTTTGACTTGATTCGTGCACGCTCTGGCTTTAAGCAAGCTGTCCTTGATGAGCATCCCTGCTTGTCTGCCATGTTCTGCCAATTCAGTTCTTCTAGTCTCCTTATCAGGATTTCTAGGCGTACATGGATAATCACAAGTTGTTCCTTCAGCTATGGAAAAAGAAGAGGTGAGTACTATTAAAGGGAGAAAAATAACCTTACACTAGCTGTGATTCTTCAAGATGTCTTGTCCACAGGGATTCCACTCTTGGTAACTAAACCAACTAGCAGATTGCCTGAAAATAGCAAGAGACATCCTAAACTAGTGACTGGAACTTTGCAAAAAATGACACCTGGTCTGAGCCTGAACTACAGAGTAGCTAATGCCAAGTGTAGGGACAGCACCCACACTGGAAATGTGGAAAATGCTGTATTATAAGCAGAAAGCCAAAGATGACTGTGGCCTAATATAACTGAGGAAATCCTTTTTAGTTAAATTCATAGCAAGCTCTTATACAGTCTGAGAACCCCCTTGACAATCTCTGGATGGAAACAAGTTGTCCTCTCACCCTTTCAGGAGATGCACCAGTGTACTACACATAAAATGATACTCACATTAGATGTGATGGAAAGGTTTTTTCATCCAAGTCAGAGTATTTGGAGGAGAAGCAGGGGAGAGGAAACAAGGAGTCAAACTCATTTTATACGAAAAGTCTGAAACTACCTTGGGCAAAAACTTAAATGAAAGACAAACATGATGGTTCTTTGAAGGATCATGTATGGATGGCCCACCAAGAGAGAACAGTAGCATATTCATGCCATCGTCACCCCAGCTAAATAGGAAAGTTACTATCCCCAGCAGCAGCATCTTCATGCATACTGTGCTGCCGCAAAAAGGCTGCCTCCTAACCCAGAAGCAATGTGACCACAGCCGATTAACATCTGAGTGACAATGGTTGATGAATCACTTCCTACCCTTTAATACTGTATGTATTGCCACATGGTTCATTGCCATAAATTGCTGCCATTCAGATATGGTAAGTACCTATACCCCTGGAGCCATTCTCTCTCACTGAGGTCAAATCTGCTATGAATATGGCTAGGGATCAATAAGCTCTTAACTGAAAGGAATAGTCGGTGTTGATTTAGGAAAGGAGAGACTACAGCAGAAAATTCATGTCACTCTTCCCCCTGAAAAAAGGAAAGAAAGGGGAGGAGAAGAAATTTGTTGAAAGGTAACTCAGAAGGTCAGAGTGGTATTTCAGCTCTGGGGTACTGAAGGCATATACATGAGCTTAAGCCTTGTCTTCCTCACTTTCTAAAAAATATACAGAGGAAGATTTTTACACAGAGCAGTGAATCAAGGACATCTTTCCCCTAGGCAAGTCAGACATCTAGAACAGGGGTGGGCAAGTATTTTGGCCAGAGAGCCACTTGGGGAGTTTCAGTGAGCTGTTGTGGGCCAGGTCACCACCCTGCCCCCCTGTCCGTAACAGTTCACCATAGCTCCCTACATGGCCCCTGCACTCGGCTGGGTGGATGGGATGGGGCCATGAGCAGGTGAGAAGCAGCATCCAGGAGTGGGTGGGTCTGCGGGGCCAGGATCATGGGACAGTGACAGCGTGGGGCTGGGCAGAGCTCAGATCTTCTCCCCCAACATCCCTGTGACAGGCGCCATTTCTGCAGGCAGGGGTATGCAGGGAGCAGACCACAGCTCTGCCTTGGCCCCAGCCCCTCATTGTCACTGCTTTGTGATCCCAGGGTCTCTATGGAGACTGGCTAGAATCCAGGTAGGCAGGGTGAATGGGACAGGGCTGCAAGTGGTGGGGAGCAGGGGCTGGAGATTGGGATCATGGGGCAATAGCGCAGGGCCAGGGCCCAGGGCAGAGCTGTGATCCGCTCCCTGCACACCGTGCTTGAAGAACTAGCATTCAGAAGGACATGTAGGCACTGGGTTGTTGCTCTGCCCCAGGCCCTGGCCATGTACTGTCACCACTCTGCAAACCCAATCCCTGGCTGCCTGTCCTGCTCCCAGCCCCATCCCATCTGCCCAGCCTGCCTACACAGGTCCTGAGCTGGTCTCCATGGAGACCCAGCCTGTCCACTCTATCCTTCACCCCCAGCAGTGGGCACAGGGCACATGAACTGGGGTGTTTGGGTAGTTGGGATGGTTTTGGTAGTGGCAGCAGAAACTGGCAGCAACAGCTGGAAGGAGCTTCCACTGCCAGGAAGTAAGTCTGGCCATTGTACTGCCTCAGCCCTGCAGTGTACCTAGGAGCAGCAGGACCAGCTGCATGCACCAAGGCCTGGGCTGCCCCCTGCATCTGGGTGAAGGGACCTGCTGTGGGCTGGACAACATCCCTTGGCAGGAGCCTATGAGGAGCTCTGTGGGATGGATAGCATGGCACTGTCTGCTGGATAGGGCAAAGTGGGATCTAGGCAGTGACTCCACAGATCCAACCTGAGGGGCCAGAAGGAACCCCTGAACTAGTTAAAAAAAAAAAAAAATGGCCTCCAGTATAACATATTTTTCAGTACTGCTTCAAATAATTGCATGCAGCTTGCATTTCATCCCCACTTTGTATACAAAATCATGAAGAAACTTTACTTTTGACAGTTTTTTCTTTAGGTTCAAAGCAGGAAAGGTCATCTCCGAGCCATCTATTGTGGTTTTAGTTGTTAAGTAGTAACTGAAAAACAAGTCAAAAGAAAGAGGTCAAAGAGCAGAAATTACAAAAGCATGTTGTTGTCCCCCAGTGTGGATGCTTTCACGCAGGAGAAAAGTGGCCTCAGTTTGCTGTAGCTTACTTGCATCATTTACCCTTGCCCCCTTCCAAATTAATGTGAAATTAGAAATAAACTTGCAGGGGTTAAAGCCATTAACTGTGAGACTGGAGTGCACTAACCAGAGGATGCAGTCTTTGAAGAGACAAAAGAAGCCTCGCAGATAAGCCAGGTCACTGGAGCTAGAATAAAGATTGAAGCCCAGGATGACTCCACATGAACGACAATACAACGCATTGTAAGTGCTGAAAGGAGAGAGGATAAAAAAGAAAAAGTTTTACTGGGATAAGAGATTTCCAAAGCTAGCAAGGGCATTGCTTGCTAGTCACAGGAGACTGGATCCTGAACTAGATTATGACACCTAAACAAATCATGTAATATTACTTTGGCATGAATGCAATCAGTGAAATGGTCACAAAGGCTATGGATCCTCAAAAACATAACCTCTAATCCAACAAAATCATCACTATTGTAAGTGTAGTCCCCACTCAAACATTTTGGAACCTGCAATTAAGATTAAAATGAGAATATTACATCCAGCCTTTAAAACAATAGTAATTTCAGAATACCAAACTGCTATTGAAATTAGAGGCACACCGATACATTGGTCCGGTATCAGACTGGCAATGATAAAAGAAAACTAGCAAATTGCCCATCAAGAATGACAGGCAGGGATGAAGCCCTGTGTCTGTGCCCCACCTTCTCCCCGCCGCTTGGGATCCATGCCCATTCCCCCCTCTCCGCCATGTCTGGCCTGCTCCTCCCCTCCCCCCCACTGCATCCAGCCCAGGCCCACTTGTCTCCTCCCCTCGCCACTGGGTTGGGTGCAGGCCTGCTTCTTGCTTCTCCCCACCACTATATCTGGCCTGGGCCCACTCCAATCCTCCCCACAGCTGCCCCGTTCTTGGAGGGGGAGGGGGAGGGGGGCAGGGACCGAGTGTGTCTAGCCCCACCCCCGCTTCTTGTGTGGTACTGTTCCCCCTGCTCCCCCTTACCCTCCATACCGCATCGTGTCCTGGCCCATTTCTCCCCCCTTGGCCCCCTGCTGCCTCGGGGGTGGGGGTGGGGAGCAGCACCGCTAGCCTTGCCCTCCCCCCCGCAATGCCATTCCCTCCACCACTGCCACCTGGGGCGGGGGGGGAAGCGGCATGACCCAGCGCCTCATGGTGCTGCTGCTCTCTGGGCCCATGCACCCCCCCCCACATCTGGCCCCATGGGCCCCTCTCCCTGCTGCACTACCCTGTACCACAACTGGCTCCCAGGAACAGGGGAGGGAGGGGAGCTTGCACTCAGTGGCAGCAACTGACATGCAGTGCTTTGCACTGCTGCTGCTCTGCAGCTGCCTGCAGGAAACATCCCTCACCATCTGCCAGCTGTTTTCAGGGCCGGGTGGTGGCAGCGTGCTGGCACCAGAAACTCCCCCTTCCCCTTCCTGCTCCCCTCCTTCCCCACTGCCTTCCCCTCCCCTGCTGGCTGTTCTTGGGGGGGCAGCAGGGAGGGCAAGGCCAGCACTGCACCCCATGTCCGTTTCCTCTGTCACCACTTCACCCCAACCGCTTCTTGTCCCAAAAGCTCTTGGAGTGCTTTGTTTTTTTCAGACAACCAATCAGAGTGTGAATAAAGCATTACAGACAGACTAAGGCTTTTACAGTATTAGAATTGGCTGCATCAGAAATCAGACCGATGTGGCTGATAATTTGGCCAATAAATGCCCCTACGTGTGCACAGCACACAGGCAGGGAGGAACACAGCTTAGCAGCTTGGAGATCTGTGTGCAGCTGGTAAGTCTGTTGTGGTGGAAAGGCAAGGAGAGTTGGGGGTGCTGATCAACACTCCCCATGGTGACAGAGGGAGTGGGGCAGAGGCAGGGGGAAGCAATGCCCAACCGAGGCAGCATGGGGGTTGGAGCTGTGGGGGGAGAGCGTGTGCCCCCCAGATCTTCACAGGTGGGGCAGTGGGCTGCAACTGGGGCTGTGCCAGGCTCTTTTCAGCAGTGGCTGGGCAGCAGCGGTGCCAAGAAGAGGGCTATAGTGGGAGGCTGCAGCCACCCCAAATTTTGCCATAGTCCCCTGAAACACTATGGCATAGTGTCCCCTAGCAGTGCTGCTGCCTCCTGCCCAGCGCAGCCCTGGCTCAACCCCTGCCTCCACCCACGTACTAGGAAGAGCTGGGGCTGAGTCAGGGGGTGCTATGGTAAAATACAGGGTTGGCTGCAGCCCGCCCTGAGCCCAGCCCCTGCCAAGAAGAGCCCAGTGCAGCCCCAGCCTGCCCACAATACCCTACATAGATCTAGGGGCATGTCGCGTCTCCCCATGACCTCCTGTGGTGCATGCAAGTGAGAGCCGCCCCCCCCACCCCCAATGAACTGTTGCTTCATTCCATGCCCCGCCCCACCGGGCAGCATCTCCCCTGCCCCTACTCCCTCCCTTACTACAGGGGGCATTGATTTGACCCCCTGCCTCATGCCCCTTCCCTCCCTTCTACCACAACAGATTTACCAGCTGGATGCAGCTTTATCAGAAATTGGATCAGTATCGGTTGATATACCGCCTTAAAAATCGGCTAATGATATCAGCCCCCAAAAATCTATTGGTCTAAGTGAAATACATTGACTAAATTCATTTTCCTCTGGATTATCACAAGACTTAAAATGAAGAGAAGAGACAGGCCCACACATAGGGACAAAATTAAAGCATGTAAAAAAAATGAATTGAACCGATTAGCTAAATATTCTGTGCATTTCCTCCCACTTCAAAACACACATTCATTGCCAAAAAAGTTTAGAGAATGTTATTAAACATGTGACTTAAGGGGTATCACCAAAACAGTGCAAGGTGTCTTAAGAAAAAGCAAGCAAACAGAAAAACAAATTTCTCATGTTGGGTAGGAAACTATCTTATAATAGCACCCTCATCTTTTGCAGAATACAGCTTTTCTTAGTCCTTGTCATTTAAAAAAGCTGTCCACATATGAATTAAATACCATACTTAACCTATGCAGTATCTCCAAGCTTGTAGACAACAGAATCGTATGCCACCCATTTTTAAAAGCAGCAATCCAAGTCAAGCTCAATTTCTTACCCCCATAAAAATCTAATAAAAAAAAAAAAAAAGTGTACAGAAGATATAGGCCTTTGCCAACCATCTCCTTTTCTGCAGAGCTTTGAATAACTTGAAATTATTTCCTTCCTTTCACTCCAGAACTGGTAGTGCAGGAGCACTGCTGTCTAGAATAATGATTTTCAACCAGGGTCCCATGGCTCAGGACAGGCTCAGGCTCTCCCTCTCTGGTCTACAAGGTGAAAATGTACCCTGACTTCTCCCTCCCTGGCCAAGCCACTACCTCCATTCCCACTGCCATCCCCTGTGCAAGGAAAGTAAGAACTGTGATAAATTAGTTTTGAAGTGGGGTACCACTTAATTCATAACAGTCATGGAGGGGTGCCTTGAGTGTAAAAAGGCTGAGAACCTCGATAATCTCCCGAGGTCCCTTTCAGCCCTAATGTCTATGAAATCTATGAAACTAATAGTCTAGAGCAGGGGTAGGCAACATTTTTTGGCCGGAGCACTGAAAAATACCACAATGCCTGCTTTGCAAGGTGCCAGAGTGCTGGCATGCCAGAAAAGCAAAGTGAGGGCAAGGAGTACATGGCAGGATGCCCTGTTTCTGCCCCTTACCCCCCACCCAAAGCCCCTACCCCCCAGCTCTGTGTCCCCCCCAAAGCCCCTACCCCGTGCCGCTGTAGCAAGCAGCTGGCAGGCTGCAAACAGCTGTGATGGGGCCCACAGCTCCAGCATCAGCTCCATGCTGGTGGTGAGTGCAGGCGCACCTTAGAACAGACAGTGAGGCAGCACAGCCCGCCTCGAGGTGCCCATGCAGTCGCCGCCAGCACAGAGTTGATGCCGGAGCCGTGGAGCCTGGCCAAGCTGTTTGCAGCCTGCCCACTGCAGCTGCCCAGAGGCCAGGCTGGCTGCAAACAGCTGTGGTGGGCTCTGGACCCCTTCTATCACCTCTGTGCTGGAAGCAGGGAAGAGACCCAGGCTCCACTGCTTCAGGTCCCACTCCACCACTCACTCAGACACACCAGTACAGAGGCGATGTGGCGTGCTGAGCAAAATGGCTTCATGTGCCATGCTCGGCACGCATGCTGGGGGTGGCTGACCCCTGGTCTAGAGACTTGCTTATACCAATTTATTCATAAATAGTTGTTCACTTTCAGCACAGAAAAAGATATCAGAACCAAAACATACTCTGTCTCCCTCTCCCCATCACACACAACCCCCCAGACTTTGGCGCGGGGTGAGATGCCATTTCTTTTTTCAACTAGCAAATTGGCCGTCATGAACGACAGGGGCAGGCAGGTGGGGACAGCGTACTACCATGCAGCGCCCTGTGGTGCTGCCGTTCCTCCTCTGTGCGCACCCCCATGTCCAGCCCCAGACACCCCCCTCTCCCCCTCCCCCTTCTGCTGGCTGTTGTTGGGGCTGGGCAGTGGCGGCAGCAGCAGAGGGGGTGGGGGCTGCCATTGGAAATCTCCCCCCCACCCTCTTCCCTGCCACCTACCCCCCGTGGGCTGTTGTTGGCCGCAGCAATGTGGCGGCTCCTTTGCTCCCTGCCTGTAACCCTCCAGGCCCTTGCAGCCAATTGATGCTTGCCCTCTCGTGCCTGGAGTGTGACAGACAGACAGACAAAAGCTTTTATTATATTAGAATTGTTCAAATGTTCTCCCTACCTCAAATACAGCAAATGTCTAGATGGATGTGAAAGGGGAAGAAAGGAATGGAACATATGCTATACATTTGCAAAGGCTTTTTTCAGTAAGAGACTACAGTAGGCAGGTCCAAAACCAAACTAAGTATTTGTCAGTTTTGTGAGCCCCTCCAGGAGTAAGCTAGCAATTTTAGAAACGTTTCTCCAAATGACTTGTTTGAAGTCAAAGGCACCACAATAACCCCCCACCTGCTCTACTTGGTCACCATTTCAAACAGAAAACTGGTATCAAAACCAAGAAACAATATTTGAAATACCTACCATCCTAGGAGGGACCCGTCAATACCAACTCTTAATGAATCTTCTAGAACAACATCTTCTGTAACTTCTGAGAAAGACAGATCCAGAGTCATATACCACAGATCATTCATTAAAATTTCCATTTCCCCTTAAGACAATCGAGTTCTGGACTTCCTGTATTTAGGCTTGGGAGGATTTACATTTGTTTAATCTTTGTTTTAATGGAAACATACTGATCCATCTCCACGTTTCTAACATCTGTTGATTTAGGAGAAAGTTATGGCCAGATCCAAGAAGACTTAAGATGCACTGTGAGAGCCCAGGCCTAAAAGCAGAGTCCACAAAACCTCTCCACACCTACTGAGGTGCCCAAAAGTCGTCTACTACTACACAATGCTAGAAGTGCCAGTCTGGTACTCAACATAAGCCTACAGCCACTGGGAATACCTAATTTGTAAATCCAGCAGACAGGCCGAGCATGCCCCTCACACGCTGTCAGCATTGGATTCAGCACATAGCACAGCAGCTGGAGCCACTTCCAGATGTGATCACCTTTTTTAAACAGTACCCTGTGGTTGACATCCTCACCCAGGGAGCAGCCATACTAGGCAGCCAAAATAGCCTCCTGGGGCCGGTGGGGCTTGTTTGCCAACAAAATCCATGGCATCAGGAAGCTGGATAGCTCCATTTTTGAAGAAACAGAGCAAAAAAGTGTCCCACGCCTAAAGGACATGGACATACAAGACAACCCGGACCAGGATAAAGATGCGCAGGACTTTCCAGCCCCCACAGCTGTTATATAACTGCACTGCATAAATCACTGGGCAGCTGAGACAGACTTTGAGATGGTGAAATGAGAAGTGGAGCTGCGCCTGCCTGGGAAAGCTAAGACCACAGACTCAACTAGCAGGACACAACTAGCACTAGCCCGACAGCGGGCCCACGGCCAGGTGCGCCCGCGAGATCCCAGAGGGAGTATCGTTGTCCCGGAGCGCTCAGCCCGGCGCCCCCACCGCGAGCACAGCCCAGTGCCCCAGACAGTCCGGGCTTCGCTGGGAGGCAAGCGATGAGCGCCGAGGCCGAGGCCGGGCCCGGGCCCCCTCCCCGCCGGCACTCACTGAAGCAGGCGAGGACGTGGAGGCGCCGCTCCTCCTGCGCGCACAGGTGCAGCGAGTCGCCCAGCACGGCGTGGCAGCCCCGGCACTGGAACACGGCGCAGTCCTGAGGCCGCAGCCGGCGCCGCCGCAGAGCCGCCGCCCCGGTGTTCGCCTCCGCCGCCGCTTGCCGCGCACTGTCCACAGGAGCCACCGCCGGCCACTCCACCATGATGGCGCCGTCGATCTCAGGGTCCTGGAAGAACTGCTGCAATCTCCGCCGCACCGCCATCTTCTCGCAGCCGGCTCCCGCCGCGCGCTCGAATGCATCTCCCGTCCCTCGATTGGGTGCCTGCCTCCCAGCCTTGCGCTCCCATTGGCGGCCACGCACCTCAATCTCTCCCCTCCCTCCCTCCCTCCCTCTCTCCCTCTCTCCCTCTCTCTCTCTCTCTCTCTCTCACTCTCTCCCCAAGTCCAAGCCGCTTAGCTGAGAAAATCCTCCTCTACTAGCGTCATCCTGCTGTCCAATCATATAGCGAGGATGTGACGCTAGGCGGGGCTTTCAGTCCAGGCCGTTCGAAAAAAAACAAACTCGCGCCGCCGGAGCCCCATTGGCCGGAGCGTTGCCTGAGGGACCCGCTTCTTGTGATAGTTCGGCCAATGGGAGGGCCGGGCAGTCCCAGTTCGAAAGCGGGGTGGGGTACAGCCGGTTGAGCGCCAGATTCAGAGCGGACGGTTGATGCGCGGCGCAGCGTTTATTCAGTGCGGCCCGGACCGACTCGCCGCCATCATGGAGCCGCTGTCCCTGCGCCCGCTGCAGTCTCTCAAGTATTGCGAGCTGCAGCAGGTGGCCAAGGCTGCCGGGCTCCGCGCTAACCTCAAGGTGGGAGCGGGGCCCCGGGAGGGGAGCTGGGAGGTGTCCCTACCCTGCAGACGCTGGGGCTGTGGTAGCCCGGGGCTGGGCTGCATTCGGTCCCGCATCGAGCCTCGTCCCAGTGCTCAGCCCCGGTGGGCGCTGCGGTCCTCCCTCCCCGGTGGTGCCTTGCTGCGGGAGCCCGGGTCCACCTCGAGCCGAGTCCCGAGAGGCGGGAGCTGTCTCCTGGGCCCCCGGCGGCTCTCTCGGGTGCGGCAACAGGAAAGCTAAGGGTGCAACTACACGGCAGAAAACTGGCAGAGGCGGTCTCTTTTATTAGATGTTTGCAAAGTTCTGTCCTTATTCACATAGGAGGGGGGAAAGGTTGTAAAGTTTCTCCGGGGCAGAAATGAAAATTCGTATTTCACAGGAGAGCAGAAGGTGGTGCAAGATCTCCTGGCTAGAATACTTAATTTTGGCAAATTAGGTTTAGGTGAAAATTGGAACAACCCATTTTTACCTCGGTGCTGTCTGGAGTCAAGCAGGATGAATTATGTTTCTTTCTGGTGATGACATTTCATCTTTCAAACGAGGATGGTTGTGGACTGGTTTCCTGGGCAAGGAATTTCTCTTGTGCTGAGGCAGTTTTGAGCTCTGTGAAGATGCAGATTTAGTGGGAACAATAGGCAGAAGCCAGGGTGTTTCAGGTTTCAGTAAAGAATTATTTTTGCAAATATCTAGTTGGTCTATAACAAGAGTTCACCTCTGCCATGAGTTATAATTCCTTTTGCTAGCATAGAGACCAATACGGCTACAGCCTGTATCCCTGAAACTGGAGAACTGTACCTTTAAGAAGCTCTTGCACTGGGTCTATTGGGATTTGTTGTTGCTTACTGTACTTTCTATCTGCAAGCCAGGTGTGCCAGGCAAGAGGAAGACTCTCTGAACATAATTCAGAAAGAAATCTAGCTGAATCTAAAGCATTTAGTAGTTTTGAGTTTGCTGAGGCAGAAGAGTTTTGAGCAATATTACAGAAATGTTCAGGGCACTATTCTATGACACATAAGCAAGATGTATTTAAATAGAAAGGTGAGGAGAGGGGGCTGTCAGAGAAGCTGGCAGCTGATGGATTGGCTCCCTGGAGATGAAGAAGGCAGCTCACTCCCAGCTGAAGGGACACTGGAGTAAGCAGCCAGTTCAGGTAATGGGATAAAAAACCCTAGTCCCCTTTGAGATGGTGGCTGGGGTAGTCCTGCCTGCCGCTGACTTCTTGTACTGCAATTATTATGTTCAAGTGGGAATTTAAAATGTTGTTTTAAGAAGAGCTCCTCAGGCCAGTCATGGGGTGTTGGAGGAGGCTGAGGTGTTTGGGCACTGGCTTTCATAAAGTTTCTGTTCATTCTTTTGCCTAGGAATTGCATTATCTGGCTGATGTACGCTGGTGATGGTATATAAGATGGTGAAAGAATAGAGGAATAAACCCCAGATGTTATAATTCATGATGTTTGGTCCAGTGGGGATGTGGTCTGTGTTTGAGAAGATGCAACTGGCATCCAGCAGTCTATTCATACCATCTTATTAAGTATTTTCCATGCCTCCTACAAAAGCCTCTGAATCACTTTTTGGGAATCTGCGATTAGTGCTGTTTACAGGGAGTCAAAGCTGCTCAAAAGTACTTTTTATTTATTAGACAGAACAATTAGTGAAGCAATTTTAAAGCAGTTAATGTGTATGTATGTGTCTACCATGTGTTCTGCTATCTCATGGTGGTAACCTACGGTCCCTTGAGAATAAGTCTCTGGCTGGGAGCAGATTTACAGTTAGAGCTTTGCCAGAACAGATGTACAAGTCCAGTGATACCTATACTGGCTCTTCACTGAAATTGATTTTGAACTGGAGTGTACTTGTTGCAGTTTACCTAAGGGGGTTATTTTGCAGCTCTCTAGTCAGCACTGACTGCTTATGTGGCTCTTATGAATGAGTCTCATAGTGTCAAAGGCTGCTTCTTGGCTGTTTGGCTAAGATCGGTATTATACTCAGTATGTGGGTTTAGCAAAGGAATGTTCCCTGACCAAATGAAAATAAGATATACCAGCAAATGAACAATCCTGAAAATGAACAATGAAAAACTGCTTCTGTGCCAATGACTTCTGAGAGGCAGTTAGTCCCATTAGCCTGAAGTCGGGCAGAAGGCAGGGTAGAGATGCACCTGGCTTTTACCAGCAATGTTTTTCACATATCATCCTCCTCCTATTGATATAACTACGATGGCAAATATTCTAATATTATAAAAGCCCAAGCGTCTGTCGGTAACACTTTATTCGGGCTGTGATTGGCTGACAGAAACAGCCAATCGGAGTGCTCCAAGCATGGGAGAGCACCACCATGATTCCGAAGCCCAGCAGAGTACTAGACAGAGGGTGGGGGGCCAAGGCCCCCACCCTGCTCCCTGCAAGAGGCAGAACAGTGGCAGCATGGGGCATTAGGTGGTGAGACACCATCCCAGCCTCTTACCCCCCCCCATCATTTGTGATGGGTAAATGGCCAGTTTGTTATAAAGCTGTAGCCCTCATCTCAATTAACCATCAGACTTTCCATCTCATGCCATCTCCCATGCCTGAAAGTGTCTTTGTTTAAATTAGGGGTGTCAAAGATTTAGTCAGTGAGCTGAATCTGACCTGTGGAGCTCTATGATCTGGTCTGTGGTTCTTGGGCCAATCCCCACATACCACATGTGGCACACTAGCCCCAGTGCCTCATGTAGCACAGGGGATCAGTCTTGGGTACATGTTGCGTGCAGCTCCCACAGAAGACCAGCTCTGGGCACTGGCTCTGGGCCGGTCTGGATTGGACCTACAGACCATCTCTGTATGCTGGAGCCAGTGTGTAGGGCTGGTCCAGAATGGGCACCACATGCAGTACATGCCCCATGCTGCCAGCATGTGCTGCATGTGGGGTGTGAATGCAGGCAGAGCACACACGGCCAATCTGTGGCACATGCTTCTTGCAGTGCCCCTCCAGACTGGGCCTGTGTACTATATCTGGGGCCAGTTTGGATCAGGGACACTTCATGCAGCAAGTATCCCATGTCTGCTCTGTGAGCCATGGCCCAGGGACACTGCATGCTGCTTAAGGTAAGCGCATGAGGTGCCTGCACCAGACCAACCCTGCTTCCTGGCTCTAGTGTGTGCGGCTGGTCTGTGAGCCTGATCCCTGTGGGGCTGGAACTGTTTGAAGTCCTTGGCTTAAATCTTGCTAGAGTTCTTTGTTTTTCCCATGTTATCCAAATTTGCGATTGGGACCATAGAATTGGTGGTCTCAGAAAGGACAACTAGATTTTCTAGATTAGGATGTTCAAACTCCAGCTCATGGGCCATGTTTGGTTCCTGGTGCCTTGCCATCCAGCCTGTGGGGCTCCTTATGGGTCCATGGGGAGCCTGGTGGGCTGTGGCCCTACGTCCTAGATTGGACACATGGGGGGGGCAATCTTGGCATGTGGGGCTAGATGAAAGGATGATGTGGAGCCCTGATCCTTGTATGTGGGGCTGGGCAGAGGTGGCGCAGTCCAGATCTGGGTGTGTGGGCATGATCCTGGGGCACAGGGTCTGATTAGCCCACAGATTAGCCCTATACCACTTGTGTGGTCTCAATGACCCAAAGGTTGAGTACTGCTATTCTGGATTACCTATTATATAAAGAAAGCAACAATACAAAAATTATCAGTTTTGCTGCTTGGGAAAACTAAGAGTGTAACTACACTGTGGAGAACTGTACCTTTAAGAAACACTGGCATTGAGCCTCCTGTTTCTTTCTTACTTCTTACAAGCCAGGTGTGCCAGTGAAGAGGAAGACTGAATGTAATTCAGAAAGAAATCTACCTGATTATAAAGCATTTAGTAGTTTTGAATTCACTGAGATGGAGTTTGAGCAATATTACAGAAATATTCACGGTACAATTCCAGAATGTAACAGAATGTAAGCAAAGGAATATATCTTTCCACCCCAGGGTGGGGGGTCAGACTTGATGATCTTCTAAGGTCCCATCTGAAGTAAAAGTCTGTGAAGTCTATATGAAAGAGTTCGACTGATGTGAGTGTGAAGAGTCAGTCTGGCAATTTGGTGAGGGTAACCTGATAAGAAATGTAACCCTGACTGGGATCTGGGACAACATACTTGGACTCCTGGAGTACTGATTTGTCAAAAATCAACTATCTACCATGCAAAGGATGTAATCCGGTCCAGATAGAGTACTGTCCACCCTCTGTAAACTTCAAACATTGAACATAACAGAGTATCCAAAATTTTGTAAGAATAAATCTGAAGGTGAAAAGGTATGTGATGTGTAAAATCAGAGTTCCCAAATAACAGCATGGGAAGCTTCACATACTAACAAACAGCACAAGCCAAGACATTACTTGGCATTTAGGAAAAAAATGTAAGATCTGAAATTGAATTACTTCAGTCTGCATTCACCAGGACAAGGAGTGACAGGACTACTAGGCTAGAGCAGTGGTACTTGACCTACAGCCTGAGGAGCTATAATCTGACTCACCGGGTGCCCCACAGATGCAGAAATCTGGCAGGGGGATGGTGGCAGCATTAATTGCTGGGGCTTTGGCTCTGGGAACTGTAGCAATTAATGCTGCCAGCACTCTCCTATCACTAAATTTCTGATGGCTAGAGAATTATATTTAAAGGTTTGCTTTTAGGAATTGTCTTGTAGATAATGTATTAGAGCAATGGTCCAGGGAAATAGCAAGGGTTAATTGGTTTCTAAAAGCCTGTTTTGTGACCAAGTTTCCTTCAAGGCAGCCACTGAGCAGATCTACAAGTGTGCCCGACTGTGCAGTTGTTACTGCACAGTTATTTAGTACTTACTAAATAACTGCTGGTACTGTGCAGTCCTGGCACTGCACAGGTCATTTCTGACCCTACTGTGCAGTAGCTTGTTGCTACTACACAGTAGCAGCACTGTCACGGTTCATGCCCACTGACACTTGCTGTAGCAACAACCTATGTCGCTGTAGCTTAGAGGCTTATGGCATCTCATGTAGACGTGCCCACTGTGTCCAAGGCCGGCAGACAAGCGGGCATAAACCGGCTGGGAAATTTGAACGCTGTCCCATAACGTAAGATAGGCTTGCCGCATTGGAGCTAGGTTACAGTGATGAGCTGCAGAGTCCTGGGATTTCCAGCTTTGGTGGGAGGACCAAATTGGGAGACTGGGGCATGCCCCAGTTAAGACATGGGTAACTGACCAAATTAAGATGTTTGCATATGATGGGTTTGGGGAAACGGAGGAATAGGCTGACAGGACAGAATGTGGACAGTATGACAACGATAGGAAAACCAATCAACGGTAGCCAGAAATGAAGTCATCAGGAGGAGAAAAAATAAAAAGGAGGGATTTCAGAGCAGCAAAGGATCCCTGAGCGGGGAACTTGAGGCCACCATGGACAGAGGGCACACCACTAGCCCATTTCACCCACCCCATTGGTGGAGATGGGCCCTGGCCCTTGACCTCCAGGCTGCTGACATCTGACATTCAAGAGAACGACAGGGCAAAGCTTGCATACTAGCCAGACATACCTTTCCTCTATGACAGCTCTAGGATTGGTAGATACAGAATTGGGGCTGGGACGTGGGTGTTACTTAGTTTGTCTTGCCTTCATTATTCTTATCTGCTATCACTGCGTCTCAATAAAATTTACCTATTATCAAATGGAAGAAGTTGTAGTCAGTCTGAGGGTTTGGGTACACTGAGAACAAGGTATCTAGGTCATAAATCTAGTGCCAGTAGTTTCGAGACCCATGGGGAGACCCGTGGGCTAGATGACTTGGCCCCATATGCCAGATTGGGTACATAGAGCCAACCCACAGTATTAGGCTGCAGCTGGGTTGGGTGTGGGGAGCTGGCTCCATGCTGCTCATCCTGCCTACAAGACTGGAAGTGTTGAGCATCACTGGCCCAAAACGATTTTTTTTTTTCTTTTCTTCGAGCAATGGACATTTTTTGCAGCAGATGATAGTAAGACCAGAGCGGGGTCAGAAACTGCTACCTCCTGCAAGTGCTATTAACATATCAGGTCTGCTTGTCAAAAATGAATGGGAGGTCAACTCTGGAACTTTCAGAAGCTCTGTATACCTTCCTATTTGGACACGCATTTAGCATATTAAAGCTAGGCTGAGACGGTGTTTAAAGTCTCTGTTGACATTTTAGTTCCCTTTTTAAGTTGTTTTGTTCTGTTATTGCTTTCCTGTTTTATAACGTCCTGTGTTCTCTTTTTGTAAGCTTATAATTTACTCTGCTCTCTCTATGTAAGCTGCCCTGAGCTTTTGCTGGAAAGGGCAGCATAAAAAATAAATATAACAGTATCACTAATACATGATACACTATTGTAAATGTTCCCTCTGGTGCATTTTTACATATTTTTCTGTAAGCTGAAGTTTTTCTGGCTGTTATTTACACATCCAGTCAAAGGATCAGTATGTATCAATTTTCCACTGTAAAGTGCACGCAGTGGATATCCACTTGCACATTCATTTGTAAAAAGATAAGCTTATTCGGATCAAATGAATGAACTTGATTATTCAGCTCTACTTTTTTCTCAGTTGTAACTTTGGTTTGAAGATTTAGTATCCCAAACAGACCTGTATACCCTGGGTATCATGAATGTAACAGCTATATCAATATCACATGGTGCTGAGTTATGTTGTTACATTATAATTTATATCTGTATGTTTCTGGAGCCACATATTGCAAGGGCTTTGCTATGCTTTTCAACCCTTTTCATTCTGGGTCAGGGTGGATTTGATTTAAATTGGTGGGCAGGAACCCTAGATTTAATCATTGCTGTCTACAAAAAGTGCATTCTTTTGTTGTTTGATATCCTCTGTTCATTTAACTTCTTGAAACGCTGCACTTTTAGAGAGAGGTAAGGGCTTAACTCTGTGTACACAAACTTGCAGAGACAAGAGGGCTGGCTGATGGGTAGGTAATCAGGTCTGTTATCTCTCATCTCCCTATACAGTACTGGTGTTAATAAGGATGTTATCTCTGAAGACAAATCCAGTTTGAGAACTGAAACTAAGCATCACAGAGATGCTTAATGGGGTTTTCTAGACTGAGCACTGAGTTCCATTGGGTTAGAGTGGTTTTGTGAAACTTTTCTAAAAAAGTTATATGAATACATTATCTCAAATAGTATATACTTAGAATTTATAATCTCTTTCATGGCGATATCTTTGAGCTCTAACATACCTTAAGTTAAAACTGTCTTTATCTTTTTTTTAAAAAGCATCTTAAAAATAAATAAGATCAAATAAAAAAATTGATTTAAATTTTTAAAAATCTGATTTAAAGTTTTGGGTTAAAGTTACAGTAGCTAACTTGTATCACTGTAGGAGCATGCAGATGTAATGGTTTTAATATAACAGCTGATGCAGGTTCCTGAGTAGCAGTTCCTCCTCACGTTTGAAAGTAGTTAAGTTACGTTTTCCTATAACTTCTGTCACTGAGCCCCTCTAACTGTGAGAAGTGCTGGGCTCTTCTGGGGGTGGGGGGCTGGACTGAGGCTGCACTTGAGGCAGGCAGTGGCATGGGAGGGGGCTATGGTGAATTTTGGGGTGGCTGTAGCCCCTCTCCCCCTCCATCCCAGCACTGCTGCCGCCCACCTCAAGCACAGACCCAACCCAGCCCCTCTCCTCCCACTCCCACTGGGAAGAGACTGGTGCCAGCCCCAAGTGTGCAGCGGCAGCCCGCCCTTGCTCCACATACAGATCCAGGGGGGCACGTGCCCCTCATACCTTCCCCGGGAGTACGTGCAGCAGTGGGAACTACCTCTGGGCCCCTGGACAAGCCGCTCGTCTCTGCCGCATGCCTGCCCCAGCCCCACTTCCACCTTCACTGTGGGGGTCTCAATCTTCTCTCCTCCACTGTCCCTCCATACCCCTTCCCTCCCCAACAGCCTGATGTTGCTCTCCAAGCTGCTGGGTTGCATATCATCAATTGGTTCGGTATTGTCAGATACGGCTTGTTAATAATCGTCCATCGGTATCGGCCCAAAAAATCTTTCAGTGCACCCATAATTGTTGTTCTTAACACAGACCCTAACACAGCTGTTCAGAAAGTTCTGGAGATCTATGTTTTTGTCTTTAGGCATGAAAAGACATAAAGGTGAAAACAACTTCTAATTGTTGCAAGAAAAATAAAAATGTTCAGTAATTAGCCCTGTCATTGCTGCCTAGTAGACGCATCTGAGCTTGCTTTAGGTAGGTTAGGTATGATTTAGGAGTGTAGCTGTGAGAACAGCACAGGGGGTGCAGCTCACCACTGCTGTGTGCACTCCCTAGGGGGCAGAGGGGAACCCGTATCCCACAGATCTGTGTGAGGAGTGGAGGTGGGCTGCCTGCTGCAGGCTTCTGCCCACTGCCCTCCCCTGGGGCCTCCACAACCTAGCAGGTGCAACCCAGCACGGCAGGGAACAGTGGGGCCACGCCAGGATCTCCTTGCTGCTGCAAGCTCTGCCCCACCCTGGTGATGCATCCTCTGTGTGTGCAGCAGCCGTGAGGGGCACAGCCCCATGCCACCACCCCTGCTGATGCCACGTGCACAGGAGATGCGTTGACACGGCAGCATGGAGCTTGTAGCAGCAAGCAGCTTACCTGCATGGCCCCACTCTGCTCCGCAGCAGCAGGTTGCACCTGCTGGGCTGTGAAGGTCCCAGGGGAGGGCAGCAGGACAGGAGTTGGAGTCCATAGCTGGCAGCCCATATCTGCACACAGATCTGGGAGGCACGGGTCTCCCCTGCCCTCTGAGCATGTGTAGTGGCAGGGAGCCAGCCCTGCCCCCCAGGCAAGCTGCTTGTGGCTCCCTCCTGCTTTCTACCGGGGCTCTGTGGCCCCATGTCAAGTCCCATGCACCGCCTGCTGGGAAGCAGCTCCAGCTCTGCCCATCTCCCTCCCATGGCTGACTGGTGCCTCCCAAGTCTGGGGGGGCACCAGATTGACAACAGGGCGCGGGATGGTCCCCTAGCGGCGGCCAATTGCTAACTGAAGGGGGTCCCTAGCAGCCAATTGCCAAGCCAATGGTGAAACCAGAAGTGCACTTCCAGTTTCACAGCTGGCACTTCCGAGGCTGCACAGCTGATCTCAGGGGGTGCACGTGCCAGTGCTCCCTCCCTCTCTACTGGGGCCTCAATCCCTCCCTCCTGCACTTCTGCAGAAGCTGTTCTCTCTGCTGCCTGGCAGCCATATACGTTTAAGTCAGGAGCAGGCAGTTATTTCCGGCAGAGGGCTGCTTGATAAGTTTTGGCGAGTGGTCAAGGCCTGCATGGGTAGCCCTGCCCCTTCAGTTGCCTCACCTCCTGGTTGCCATCTTGGAACCAGACGTCCCACCCCCTGACCTTTGCCACCAGAAGTCCCTCTCCTTGCCCCTGGAAGTACTCCTTTTAGAGAGGTGGCTTTGGAACTAAAAGTTACACCCTGTCATATGGTCTGTGTCATAAGACTCAACCACTCAACACCAAACTGTCCTGTCTTCCATATCTGTCCCAGAATCCCCTGCCCTCATCACATGGTCCCTGAAGGTGTATCTCTTGACTGGGAAACACTGCCCAACACCATGGCCCACCCTCACAGTACATGGCCTGCTCTTGGGGCCCCAGGAGTTCTGCCATATGGGCCACAAGGCACAGGCACAACTTACCAGGTAGCAAGGAGTTGTGACCCCTCTAACATCCTGCCCCAGCAGTGGGGTTTCAGGGGCATCAGACCTCCCCCAGAACGGAGCCAAACCAATTGAGTCAAGAGCTGCACACACAAAGTATTCGGAACAAATCATTAAAAAAGGTATAGATAAAATATCATATACTAAAAATCAAACATCTACTATAACAGATTTTAATTTTGAGTAGTGATTAACTTAACGATCCTGAAAACAACATGACAAACATTTAACCATAATATAAATAACTTAACTTGCTTTATGCATCAAAGGGATAAACATGGCCACTTCTGCTGGCTGGTGCAGACCCGGCCAGGCTCCTCCCATTCCCCAGGCTCCTTCCATTCCCCAGCAGCACGTGGAAAGCTGATTTCTGCTGCATGCCACCTTTCCTGGCTGGTGCAGACCTGGCTGGGTCCGTCTTATCCAGAGCAGCATGTGTGCTGCTGGGGACGGGAGGAGCCCGGCTGGGTCAGCACCAGCCAGCAGAAGCAGTGGTGGAGCCATGTGCGGCTTGGGACTGACTGGCACAGGCAGGGGGAAAGTGAAGCTGAGTCCCTGCTACTCTGGCCAAGCTCATCCTATCCCAAGCAGCACATAGCTCTGCTGCCTCCTCTCCTCCCTGGTGCTGACTGGGCCGGAGCTGCAGCCCAGCTGCTGCTTCCCCTCCCCAGCGCTAACCGTGCATGGCCTGAGCGGCATGGCATGGCATGGCATGGCATGACGAAAGCCTGCCCAGCAGCCACTTACCTGCAGGGCAGGGCCCTTTTCAGTGCTGTGCAGCAAAGCAGAATTTGGCCCAGACACTGTTTCTCCTGTTTCCCCTCACCGGTGCCACAGGTTCTGGCTCAGTCCCTCCTGCTGCCCCTGCCAAGCTGCAAACATGGCCTGAGCCAGGGGCGGGGAGAGGCCAACTGAGTCAGGCTGAGGTCAGGGTTGGTTGCCTCGCAACCAGAACCCAAGTTAACAGCCTGAGGTGCCACGGCTGGCTGCCACTGCTGCCGCATTGGAGGCTTTTAGAGAGGCAGCTGCTGTTACGTGGGTTTTGAAGGCGCTCTGTGGGCCAGAGGGAAGTGCTTGGCAGGCTGCATCCGGCCCGCAGGCCGTATTTTGCCGACCCCTGGTTTAAGTGCACATGGCGCCCCCTGCCTGACCACCCTCCTCCCGCTTCCTCCCAGCCCCTTGAGGCTGGTACTGTGCCAACCTGCAGAGGTCTTTGGAAAATGGCAAAATCCACAGGTTTCTCCATTAAAATGAGAGAGCCACGTTTTCTTCCAAGAAAGGGGAAAAATCCACATTTTTCTGTGGGAAATGGAAAACCTGGATCCCTGCTAATGGGATTAATGTATTTAATTAAAATGTAAGTATATGCTTTCCTAAATGGAGATGGACTTGGTTGGTTTTAGTGCTTTATTGAATTGGCTAAAAGCTGGTTAGGCTTATGCAACCTTTTTAACAGCTCAGTGTCATCTTTGGGTCACATTTTATATTTTCTTTCCAGGCAGATAAATTATTAAAAGCTCTGAAGCAACACTTTCATGAGACAAACGAAGAAGATGGAAGTAAGGTAAGAACAAATGTCAGACTGCTTATCCATGTAGACTATCATTCAAAGCCATTCTCTATAAGAAAATGACATCTATTTTAGTAATTACGGTAGATTGCATATACTGAACAGCATTTCTCATGGGGCAGGCGTTGATAGGAATGGAAGTTTTGGTTGAAATCGGTGCCTCTTGCTTAACTGACTTCTTACTGTTGGCTCTCAAGTGGCTTTGTATAGAACTGTAAGCCAGTTTGTGTTCTAATAATGGAGATTGAAAAACTAATGCATTGTCGAGTGTGGATAACAGACTATCTTTAGCAAACAATATGGACAAATACATTGAAGTTTTGTTCAAATTTGTTTTGATGTTAATCAGTGCAAAATTCTTGTGACTCTATTTGGTTATTTTGAGAGAGGATTACTTGGGTACTAAACCAAACTCAGCAGGCAGGATCTCTATTTTAAGTACAAGTCATAGAATTTTGAGCCCATGACTAACAAAGTGACAACATCCACGCTTCTTCTAGAAATGGGAGATGCTGTATCATATGTGACCAATAGTCTTAGCTAATAGCCATCCTCTGGAATTTGTAAGAAACCTTGCAATAGACAATTGTGACAGCTTGCACACCAACTAGAATCTTCCCCAGGTTGAAGCAACTCCTAGTAGAGTTGCAGCCTTTGTATTACTATTATGATGACTCATAATGGTGATGGAATCCTATTTAACTCATATTTTATATAATTGTGCATGTTGTCATTTATATGAATGTCTGGGTCATGTATCTAGTCATTTTGTACCTACTTAGCTTGCAAGTTAGCATTCTTGGGATGCTATAACAGAGCGTTTCAACAGTGGTAGTCACCCTCCCCACCTTTTTCATTATTTCCCTTCTAATATCTTGTTATACTGTGCTTTAAACATGCTTTGTTTTTAATAAAAATGTGAACATATTAGTTTTATTGGATATTTTCCACATTATTGTGTTGTAAGAACTTTCTTTCACCATCCTATTATGGACAGCATATACTTCATTATTTCCCGTGTTATGAAACCAGGAGGAACCTCTCCCCTAATCCTTGTCGTTTGTTCTTCTAAGTCAGGCATTCCCAACATTTATGTGCCCACGGGCACGTTTGAATTTAAAGGAAAAACTAGCGGGCGCCAATAGAAATATTAAAGTTTAGAATTTAGAATCCTGGATATGCGCATAGTTTTGTTTGGGGAGGGAGTAGTAAGCACCACTCTGTCACTGTCAGTCAGGCTGATTCAGTCTCATGTTGGCGGCCATTGAGTACAGCCTGAGTTCAATTGGCAGTAACAGCATTTTTTGTTGGAATAATGATTTTTACTGTTTGTGAAAATGCATGCGGGCATTTGAATAAACCGGGGGGGCACCATGGTGCCTGTGGGTACCAGGTTGGGAACCGCTGTTCTAAGTTCTTGGGTTATATATATACAGTGACAGCAATCAAAGTGTGCTCTTCCATTGCTAGGAATTGAACTTGCTGCAGAGTAGCATTTTGAAGAAGAGTAACTGTATATATTTTTCCCCTTTAGCATTATCCCACAGAGATTTAAAAAACTTGGAGAGCTACAGGATTCTTCCAGTTGAGTGAGAAATGTGAAATGCTGACTGGCTTTAAATATTTTGATGGCATATTATGTGTATAAATAAAAACAATCCAGGAGATTTCAATTACAAGCCAAATACCGGTTAATTGTGATACTCATAAGCACCTGAGTGCACAAGCAAAATTTACTCCTGAACAATGGGTATTAAATGTTTGTTCCATTAATAACTTGTGAAGTTTCTTCTTTGTGCATCCTTTAGTTAGATACAGAGAAGCCTGCACTACCCTATGGTCTCATTTCTTTCATATAGGACTCCACGGACACAGAGTTCAATAGTCAGGAGGAAGTGTCCTTTGTTACAGAAAGGCGTGGGAAACGGAGGAAGACCGCCACTAGAAAGAAAGTCTCCAAAGAAAATGCTAATACCAATACAGAAAACAGAGAATTTTCTGTTGAGGAAGAGGTCTGTTATTCAGTTGAATGGAATATTTTCCTTCATTCTGCTGCCATTTATCTTTCAGGATGAAATACCCATCAGTATTATTTATCCTGTGTCTTTTTGGTACCCTGCTTGTGCTGCATGCTAGCTCCAATCAACTATCCTTCTTAATGCTTAATTTTTATCAATTTCAGAACTGTAAAATCTATGTATATTTCCCAGGCATAATTTTTTTTAGGTATTCAAATACAACCCTGGGTGCAGTTTAAAGAACTTAATTGGAGACTTAAATACCTGACCATCAATCACACTTCTTTTTTCTAGCTGAATAAATAAGCTCTGTAGAAGCCTTAAAACCCACCTCCACCCAGATCTTCTGTTTGCCAAAAGAACCCAGTAGCTAGTGTTCTCTCAGATATTGAAATGTTCTCCTTTTTATTTTGTGTGAAAGTCTATATTTGGCTTTCCAGGTGCTATGTAAAATAAGACCAGTATTTTTCTGTGTATAATGTAAGCAGAACAGAAGTTGCATTGTGTGTGATTGGAGAAAAGAAAGTGAAATGCCCTGAAACATAGTAAACTACTTAAATTTGCCTGTTCTTAGTCACTGGCAGTGATTTCAACAGTCTCTCCAGAAATTCTTTCACTGTTGTCTTCCTCTAGTTGTCTATTCCTAGCTTTCCTATTAATTCTGAGTCAGTCTCTTTTTTTTTTTTACCACCAACAAACTCAGATCTCTTTTATTACAGCATTTTAAGCAATCATTTTTTTCCCTGTGGTCTTTCTTTTTCCTTTCCCCTGGGCCTTTAGGTTATTTAATACGAAATATACACTTAACAGAATGTTATGATGGCAAATTTTAAAAAAATCCCACAGCAAAAAATTGTTTTCTTCATAAACTTCGTTTGCGGCAATATTAACTATCTTGCATCTCAGGGTGGATTTGATTTTAAATAAAACTGATTTTAAATCAGTGGTCAGGAAGCCTAGATTTAATCATTGTTTTCTACAAAAAGTGTGTTCTTGTTTGTTTGATATCCTCTATTCATTTAACTTCTTGAGACTGCACTTTTAGAGAGAAGTAAGGGTTTGACTGTGTATACAGACTTGCAGAGAGACAAGAGGGCTGATGGGTACATAATCAGGTTGGTTGTCTCCAGGGATCCTCGTTTTCCCTGTTTCATAGACATCAGGGCTGGAAGGGACCTTGGAAGATCATTGAGTCCAGCCCCCTGCCCAAGGGGCAAGAAGTCAGCTGGGGTTATAGGATCCCAGCAAGATAAGCATCCAAGTTTCTCTTGAAGGCGTTCAATGTGGGTGCTTGAATCGCCTCTGATGGCAGGCTATTCCAGACCTTGGGGGCTTGGACAGTAAAGAAATTCTTCCCTATGTCCAGCCTGAAACAGTCTTGCTGGAGTTTATAACTGTTCAACCTCGTCATCCCTTGGGGCGCTCTGGTGAACAAACGTTCCCCCAGATCCTGGTGGTCACCCCTGATAAACTTAAAGGTGGCCATCAGATCACCCCTGAGCCTTCACTTTTCCAAGCTAAAGAGCCCCATAGTTCGCAGCGTGTCATCATAAGGTCTGTTTTCCTGACCGCTGATCATGCGCGTGGCTCTTCTCTGGGCTTTCTCATGCCTCTCCACATCCTTTTGAATTGTGGAGCCCAAAACTGGACGCAGTACTCCAGCTGCAGTTTCACCAAGGCCAAGTACAATAGGAGTATGACATTCTGGGATTTACTTGAGAAGCATCTATGGATGCAAGTCAGTGTCTTGCTCGCTTTACTAGCCACAGCATCACATTGAAGGCTTATGTTCATCTTGTGGTCAATCATGACCCCCAAGTCCTTTTCATCCATAGTGCTAGCCAGTGTAGTACTGCTGAACCTTGAGTACCCTGGGGTGTAAACTGTCAAGGTCGGCTGACACGAAGGTGTCCAGCCTCTCAAGGTATTCCTTCACGAGGGGCAGGGAATCTCCCTCACCCGGGCCTCCCTGTCCCGTAATGGGCATGGGTGTCCCATGGGACTGATGAAAGACCGACGCAAAGTACCCATTTAGCAAGTTTGCTTTTTCTTGGGTGTTGGTTGTCAGTTGTCCCATCTGGTTCAGCAGGGGTCCAATGTTGCCTTTGCTTCTCCTCCGGCTCCCCACATATCTGAAAAAGGACTTTTTATTGTCCTTGATACTTGTAGCTACCTGGTGTTCCGTCGCAGCCTTGGCTTTCCTGGTTCGCTCCCTGCAGGTCTGGACCAATGTGGAATATTTCTCCTTGGAGGTGGATCCCATCCTTCATCCTTTGTAGGCCTTTCTTTTTAGCTGCAGTAGGTCCTCTGGTTTCCTGCAGAGCCAAGGGGCCTGGTGTGCCCTTTTGCTGCCTTTCCTCCAAGACAGAATAGCTTGAGCTTGTGCATCAAGGATTGCTGTCTTGAAGCAACCACTCTTCCTGAACTCCCCTTCCGTTAAGGTTGTGGTTCCTTAGGGCCTCACCGACAGCCTCCTGAGCTTGTCAAAGTCAGCTTTCCTGAAATCAAGGACTTATGTATTGCTGACTGACTTGCCAGCTTTACAGCAGATGGTGAAGGTGATCAGCTCATGGTTGCTGTCACCCAACTTCCCTTGACTTTGGAAGCTCTTGACTTTGGGTGGGAGGTCTGTAGTAGACTCCCACCATTGTGTCCCCTGAGCTGTGTTCCCCACGGATTTTAACCCAGAGGGTCTCCAGTCCACCCTGGGTGCCAATGTCGGCTTGCAGGGACAAGTAACTCTCCTCTCCTGCCCCTTTTGTCTACCTGATCTCTCCTGTACAGGGTGTAGCTGTCTATACCCGTGGCCTAGTCATGGGTGGAATCCTACCAGGTCTCTGTTATCCCTATAATGTCATAATTATTTGTGTTAAGCAGGAGGGCAAGTTCTTCCTGCTTATTCCCCAAGCTCCTGGCATGTGTGTACAGACAGGCAAGTGTCCCTTTGGGGGCCCTTGCCTAGCCCACAGATAGATCCAGGGCTGGGGCAGGGGTGGGCTCCCTTAAGTGCCTAGGCCTGCTGGCATAGCAAGGGTTGCTCAGTGGGCCATCACTGGCAGTAGTCCCCTCTCCCCCAATCCCCCGGCGGGCTTAGTTTAACACCTGGTAGAGCAGGTCAGCGTCCCTTTGCAGCAACTCACTGCCTCTCTTACCAAAGAGTGGACTGTGGTCATGGAAGCCAAAGCCTTCCCGATGACACCAGTGCCACAGTCTTTGGTTTACTACCTGGATCTTCCTTTGCCTCAGCCTGTAGCCCGAGACTGGGAGGATTGAAGAAAGCCCCACCCCCAAATCCCTGTAGCACCTCATGACTTGGCTCCACGTGGATAAGGAGCATAGGATAGTGGTCAGTGGGCTGGAGAAGTTTAGGGATCTTCTCCGCAATGTCTCGGATGTGGGCTCCTGGGAAGCAATAGACTTCCTGGGCTAAGGGGTCAGGGTGGCAGATTGCCCCCTCAATCTGCCTCCTCAGGCTGTAGCCTCCCACGACAAACACTTTGCGTTTTGTCTTGCGGGGAACAGGGGCAGTAGCTACAGTAGAACCTGTGTTGCTTGCGGGAGTTGGCAACTCAGCAGGCTCAGCTGGGGCTGCAAGAGTTTCATACCTGCTGCAAAGCTCCAGCGGTGGGGGGACCTTGGTGCGGTGTGCCTTGGGGCCCTTGAGCACCTTGTTCCAGCCCCTTGGCTGGACAGAATGGGAGGTCCCTGAGTCCTCCCTTGTCCTGGAGGGAGACCATGGTACCCTCCGCCTCCCGGGGGGAAAAGAGCCTGGCAGTAGGAGTCAATCTCCTGCTCACAGTCCCTGATGGCACACAGTCTCTGGACTGTGGCCTGGAGCTCCTTCAGCTGGCATGCCAGAGATCCCAAAAGGGACCAGACCCCACAAGGGGAGGTGGCCATGCTCCTGGGCCCCAGAGCCTGAAAAAGTGACAGGCAGCTGAGAGCCAGTGACTCTGTCCGTGTGGAACCCAGAACCATGGGCTCCATCTGGGTGAAGGCCTCTGAGACACCAGAGAGAGGGGCCACAGACCCTGAGCAGACCCTCGGGGTGTGGCGCATGCCCATCCGTGGCATGCCGCTGGTGAGCTGACTATGGCTGGGAATGGCTGGGAGTGGCTTCCCTAGGGTGGGGGTGCACAGGCAGGGAAGGGCTCTACGAGGGGGCTATAGTGCATTTTGGGGTGGCAGTAGCCCTTCCCCCAGTGCCTTCTTTAATCTTTACTAATCTATAGAGGAGTCTCTCAGGACCCTATAAGATTGGGCCCCTAATATAGTCCATGGCCTGTTGTAACCTATTTATAATGTTTTTTCTCAAAAGGTTACCTGAATATATTATCTCGAATAGTATATAATTAGAGGTTATAATCTTTATTCCATGATGATATCATTGAGCTTTAATATACCTTTAAATTAAAGCTATCTTTATATAGGTTTATTTTTTAAAAAGAGCATCTTAAAATTAAAAAATACAATTAAATAAATAAAATCTGGTTTAAATACAAAAATCCGTGGTTTTTTGTTGTTGTTGTTGTTTTCTTTTTAAAATTATTTTTCTTTTGTTAAACCATTGTGGGTGTTTGGTTTTGTTTTGTTTTTTTCATCCGCTGCATTGCATCTTTTGATCTACCTAGGGTTCTCTTCAGTATTCTAGAGTCAGGCCAAACCTTAAGTAATAGAATACATTAGAGGTGCACCGATACATTGGACCATATCATATCTGCACCAATAAAAGGAAAATTGACATTATTGGCAATCAGCTTTTTTTTTTTTGGCTGATGTGGCTGATAATTTTACAAATAAATGTATGCACCCAGGAGTACAGCCTGGAAGCATGGAGAGCAGCGTGTGACTGGTGAGTTGTGAGCAGACCAGCCGAGAGCAGCATGAAAAGGGACGTGGGGGGGAGCGGAGATTGAGGGCAAATGAGGGCCAGGCAGGGGCTGAGCTTGAGGTGGGCAGGGTTGGGAGGCAGTGGCACTGGGGGAAGGACTACAGCCACCCCAAAATTCACTATAGCCTCCTCATAGAGCCCTTCCCAGTGCCAGTGCCACCCACCCCAAGCACAACCCTGGCCTGACCTCTCCACCAGGAAGAGGCTGGCATAGCCCTGGCCCGAAGCACAGTGGTAGCCCACCCTCACTCTGTGCACAGATCTGGGGACCATGCCTCCCCTGGCATTGTACACAGTGGTGGCAGGAACTACCCCCCTGCTGTGCCCCCTGGATAAGACACAACCAGCTCTGTCCCGTGCCCTGCCCTGGTTGCACAGCGCCTACCCCTGCCTCAGCCCCACTTCCTCCATCATTGTGGGGCCCCCCCAGCCCCCCCCCCATAGACTTACCGACCGGATGCTGCTGTCCAAGCTGCCAGGCTGCACATTGCCAGTCGGATCAGTATCAGCTGATACGGCTGGTTAATAATCAGCTATCGGTATCGGTCCAAAAATCTTTATCAGTGCACCCCTAAAATACATGTCTCGGAAGAGTGCTCTATTAAAGTCTATATTTAGCAACAATAGGAATAAATATATATATATATTCCAAAAGTTCTATCGCTGTAGAAACCCTAGCTCATTTCATAGACGTTAGGGTTGGAAGGGACCTTGTAAGATCATCGGGTCCAGCCCCCTGCCCAAGGGGCAGGAAATCAGCTAGGGTCAAAGGATCCTAGCAAGATAAACATCCAAATGTTTCTTGAAAGTGTCTATAGTAGGTGCTTGCACCACCTCTGGGGAGAGTCTGTTCCAGGTTTTGGGGGCTTGGACAGTAAAGAAGTTTTTCTTTGTGTCCCGCTTCAAATGGTCTTGAAGGAGTTTGTGACTGTTGGACCTTGTCATCCCCTGGGGTGCTCTGGTGAACAGACGTTTCCCCGGATCCTGATGCAAACCCTTTATGTACTTTATAGGCTGCCACCAAGTCACCCCCAAGCCTGCGCTGCTCCAGGCTGAAGAGTCCCATGGCTAACGGTCTCTCTTCATAAGGCCTGTTCTCTTGACCTCTGATCGTGAGCATGGCTCTCGTCTGGACTTTCAAGCTTCTCTACATCCTTCCTCAATTGCGGAGCTCAGAATTGGATGCAGTACTCCAGCTGCGGCCTCACCAAGGCCGAGAACAGCGGGAGGATAACTTCCTGGATCTTGCTCAAGATGCATCGGTAGATGCAAGTCAGAGTTTTGTTCGCTTTGCCAGCTGTGGTATCGCATTGGTGGCTCCTGTTCATCTTGTGGTCAGTCATGAACCCCAAGTCTCTTTTGGGCATGGTGGTAGCAAGTGTAGCATTGCCAAACCTGTAAGTGTGATGTGGATTTTTATTCCTGAGATGAAGCACCTTGCATTTCTTCATACTGAATGCCATCAGGTTTTCATCCACCCAACTTGCAAGCCTATCGAGGTTGGTCTGGATCACCAGCCTATTCTTAAGTGTGGACACTTGTGACAGCTGCAGTTATGTCTGTGTGATAAAAGTGCTTGCTGAAGGCTCTGTGAAGATTAGATCAAGTGTTTTTCTGTCATTTGTTCAGATAGTAAGCTATATGTTGTTGCTAAGAGCCTAATTAAAGTTTTTAAGATGTAGTAAGGCCTTGTATAAAGTAAGGCCTAGTACATTTAGCAAAGCCTTGAAGCAATAAGGCCGTGTGGCATAATTAAAATTAACCTTCTCGAAGGAACGCAAAGCTTGTACTGTTATTGGTCAGTCTAAGGACAGTTGAAGTAAAAAGAATCTGAATGGCTGTAAGTTATCAGCATAGTTCAGAAGTTATAAATTGGCTGGCACACATGGAAATCATTCAGAAGGAAGATATAGCTCTGTGAAAGGGACTAATTAGCTGTTGACCTGGATCAGTGGGCCCATGGATCTCGAGGAGCCCAAGGACTGAATACCAGAGTCCTTCCCGGTATCAGCGCTGGTTAGGGACGCTTGACTTTGCTGAGCTTTGTGTAAAGAGAAACTTTTCATACATCAGGCATCAGAGGGGACTACTGATAAGTTGTCGACGTGAATTATTATTGTCTGTCATTTATCTGTCTTAGTATACTATGTGTAGTTGTGTTTTTGTTAAGTCAATAAGCCTTTCTTAGCTTTCTATCCCCGACCATACTCTCAATCCCAAACCCTCTGCTGGCGGCTGGGACAGACACTGTTCCCCAAAGTTTGGTGTCGTCAGCAAACTTAGCTAGTCCGCTTCTGACACCAGCATTCAAATGGTTTATGAAGACATTAACGAGTACAGGTCTGAGAACGGAACCTCGGGGGACACTACTGGTTGCTGAGTGCCATGTTGACTCGGTTCTGTCAACTACGACTCTCTAGGTCCAACCTCGGAGCCAGTTCCCCATCCATCGGACTGTGGAGTAGTAGAGGCAGCAGTTGCCTAATTTTTCCATCTGGAACCAACTTCCAAGAGAAGTGGTGCTGGCTCCTACTCTGGGGGTCTTTTAAGAGGAGGTTAGATGAACACCTTGCTGGGGTTGTTTGACCCCAGTAATCTTTCCTGCCATGGCAGGGGGTCGGACTAGATCTACTTGGGTCCCTTCCGACCCTAGAAACTATAACATCGTGGAATACCAGGTCAAAGGCTTTTTTAAAGTCCAAATATATGACATCAACCTATTTCCTTTTTGTCCAGGTGATAAATCACCTGGTCATAGAAGGAAATGAGATTGGTCAGGCAAGATCTACCCGCAACAAACCTGTGCTAGCTATCCCTCAGGATGTTGTTTTCTGTTAACCCATCAAGAATGGCTTATTTGATAATTTTTTCCAAAATCTTCCCAGGGATTGAGGTCAAACTGATTTTCTTTTTTTAATTCTTTAATGTGGTCAAGTTTTTAGCTTTGTCTTATACATTGGCTGAATTTAAAGAAACTTTAGAATTTAATGGTCTTTTTCTGTTTGATTGCAAATGTTTTCAGCAGTGACTAACAAGTATCAAAACAGTACCATTGTTTTTATTTATGTATGTATTTATTGTTTAAGAATCTCCCTTCTTAACATGGCCATTGTTTTCCCTAAGGCTGACAACTTGTTTTTTTTACTTAAGTTATTAACTTTTTAAATTTTAATTTTATGAGTAATAAAATGATCCATCTTCTGCTCAAACTGTAGCCTGGACCTGAACTGCATACACTATTCCAGGTCAAGTTACAGCAAAGCTGTTGGGACACTGGGCATGTCTACATGTTGCCATACGGCGATGTTAGTACTACGCAGTGTTTTATTGGCTTAGGGGAAGTACTAAAACAGCACAGGAGCTGTCCATACTGCAGCATATGGGCAGTGCATGGTTAGATTCACCACCTACGTCGCTGTAGTAGGGTGCCACTATAGAAGCGTAGCCAGCGATCATGTGTAGATCCACATGATTGCTATGCCACTAGCATGTTGCTACATTGCCATAGGGTGATTGTGTACATGCTCCCTGTTATTCCTTTATTTTGGTCCTGTAAGTGCTGAGACTTTCCTTCTCATGTACTTTGATAGGCAGGGCAGCAACTAATCCTATAGGATTTTCTCCTGTGCTATCCCTTATAAGATATTTTCCCTGTGCTTTGCTCTTTTAGAATGCATTAAGAGTTTGTGTTCTCTCCCACATCTGTATTGCAAATTCTCCTAGTGTTCCAATATAAAAGTGGAACTCCATTGTTCTGCTACATCCAGTAGTATGCTGCTTGTGGGCTTGCCTTTCAGCCAGTTACTCAGTTATGTTAATTTTCATGCTTTTATCTTTGCCTCTGCAGCTTGCCAGAACTCCTGTTTCAAAGGTAGCCAGCAGAACTTCAAATCTTGCAATCCAATTAATTAAAATAACGTTATAACCTTAAGTATTCCAGGATTGGGTAATCATTGATATAGCTGATGAAGATGATTTGCACACTTTAACCTAAATATTAAGAATATTGGTCAGTTTAAAAAAGAAATTAAAGCAGTAGTGCTCAACTTCCAGCCCATGGCCTGAATCTGGCCCATGGAGCAGTGTCATCCAGCTTGTGGGGCTCCCAATAGGCCTACAGATTTGGCAGCAAGGGGAGTGATGGCAGTGTTTAATTGCTGCACCCCTGCTGCCAAATTTCTGGACCTGTGGGGAGTCCCATGGGCTGGATGATGTGGCCCTGCATGCTAGATTGGACCAATGTGCAGGAACATGGCTATAATTGGGCATGTGGGGTTAGGCTGCCACACTGGATTGTACCTGCAGACCAGCCTCATCTGCTGACCCTGTATGGAATCTGGTACGCTCTCCCATGCTATGCCACTCCTCCAACCCATGGTGCCAGAAGGCTGGGTATCACTGGATTAAAGGGATATTTTCAGTTAAGTCATGACACTAGATGTTCCTTGTGAAATATTAACATTTTAAAATTGATAGAATTGAAACAAACAATTCCTTCCATCTAGGAAGTTTTTATATATGGTTGATCTACTTTGTATGTTTTCCCTTGTATATTGGCAAGTGAAATTTATTAAAGGAGGGGTAGGTAGGAGAATACCTGTTATATTGTGATAAATGGGCATGGAAAGTCCTAGTGTTAACTAGGACTTTTGTTGCTATAACTGTCAACTGGAGAGAATGTTTCCCTGACAGTAAAGGCCAAAAAAATGCACCTAAAGTTTTGTTTTGCCAAATTTTTCTAAGCCATGCTGACAACACGGCTTTTTGATGTTAGCGTCCACCTCTTTATTAGAATCTCATCAGGCAGACCACTTGATTCTAATAAGGAAGGAAAGGTAAAGAAAGTAAAAAGTCTATGCAGACACCATAATTCATGCAGACACCATAATTCATACATACTCAGTAATCACTAGCTATTGCATAGCAATCTAGCTGTGCAACAAACATATGTATGTCTGGACTTGATTCTAATAGTAAGTGGAGAGAAAATTGTACACAGTGTGTAGTTTCAAACTTCATTGATTATGATTAATAAGCAACTGATTCTCTAAAGTAAGATTCTAATAAGCAGTGTAAAAGTCCTATAAGACGGTTCTTTTGGAACCTTCTTTTACAGGTCATAATGCTAATATGTGGTTGATTTCTAATAACCAGTGGATACTGTGTATAAGCTGCCTGTCCACCAGAAGGCTGTATCTATACTTTTTCCAAAGTAGATTTCTCCTCAAATAACAAACAGAATATCTTGACTAGGTGGTCTAACAAAATATTTTTAAACTTTAGAATGTTTCAGACATGAAAGAAAATGAAACACTCCCAGGTAAAGCTGACATGGGACGGAAAATACTCCAAAATGAAGTGTCAGGTAAGAACAAAACTCTGGAGAAGGCAGGAATGAGCACAATGTAAAGCCAACAGAAGAAGATGGTTCCTGTTACAGTTTCTCCTTACTTTCAATTCCTGTAAAGTCTTACTTTGTGGGTACTTCAAACAAACCTTTAGGTTTTAACATGTCTGTAAATACATGGTCCATGTATTGCTAAATGTGTGGGCTGATAGCCCAAAAAGTTGTGCCATGGAAGAAGGTTGAAGGGACATGCATCTTTAAAATGTGGATATATGAACTGGGGTTTTTTTGTTCATTATAAAGAAAATCTGAGTTGCCGGGCAGGTTATGAGAATGGAAGAAATGTTTAGTTAGGCTAGTGGTTCTCAACTTTCTTGTAACTAAAGATCTACCTAAATTGGGTTGGAAGTGTGATGTCCAATGGCTACTTTAATCTTCCTTCTTGCGCATAAGCAAAATACTGCTACATTTGAATTGCGAGGACTGTCAGGCACACTTGTACAGCCAAGAGACTTTCCACTAGTAAGAGCTGGTATCACCACTAGTAATAGTTCTTCCAGAAGAAGGAAATAATCCTGCTTCACTTGGAGATCCTAGGTTGATCTGACAGTTGGCAAAGGCATTCTATTAGTTCTGTACCCACTTGGGAGATTAGACATGGAACATCACAGTCTCATCTCCACAAAGTACAGCACCACTTATTAAAGGAATGAATACCTTTTGACATGCATGCTTTCAAAAGTTCATGGAGCCAAAAAAAACCAACTTGGGTTCCAGTGGCAGTAGCTCACTTTCCAGTGTTTCTAACAATTTCGTCTAATGTGATTTACAACAGATGATGCTCTTCCATCCCATCCTGCAGGTGGGCAGATCCCTCTACATGTTAGCCGTCTGTCTAAGTCTGGGAAAAAAGGGATGAAATCAGTCACACCAAGTAAGCTATTCTTTATTTTTGCAAGCTCTAAAAATAGGCTTATTGTTTATGTATGAAAGGACACTAGCTTATTTCTTCAATGAATTTCTTATTGCAGGGGTAGGTAACCCCTGGCATAGATGCCAGAGCATGGTACATGAAGGCATTTTGTTTGGCACACATGCATCAGGGTGGATGGCAGGGAAGGGGCTGGGACTGCACTGCCCCAACAAGGATCAGGCCCCTATGGCTCCCCCACTATCTGCCCCAGCACACCATCTTACAAGTCTAGGTTGTAGGTATTAATGGCACTGCCCAAAAACATTGCCAACCACTATCTTATTGTATAAGAGACCAGATACATATGATAGAGTATTATTTCTCTTGAACACATGCACACATGTGTATATGTATGTGTCTACATTTGTATATGTATATAATTAAGAAAATAAGCAGAGGTTAGGTGGGGTAAAACTCCTGTTCTATTTCATAAAGCAAAAGTGTACCTGTCCCAGCTCCAGTATGTTTTTTTTATCACATTTACTCAAATATAAGATGACCCTAAATACAGGATGAGGCAAGCTCCCAATAATTAGATTCTATATCTAGAAAATCTTATAAATATTGTCATAATTCTCCAGGTACAGAATCTAATTATTGGAGGCTTGTCTTGAATTTCTTCCTTTCCTACTGTTATATCAGGGAAATTTGAATCTGGGTAAGTCAGCTGGTTTCCTTGTCCTCTGTTTCCACCCCCTACACCAACTTCTTCCCCCCACAATCCTTAAGCACCAAGAAGAGATAAGCAGCTTTGTGAGAAGAAAACATTAACCTTGAATTAGACATACCTGTAGTAATTTGTGTATGATATCTACAGATTTAGTTAATCCAGAATTGATGCTTTTTACCTTTTTTGGTAACTGCTACCAGTCTTAGCACAGGTATTTTTGTGTGTAGGGGGGGGTTGTTTGGGTTTTTTTTAACTTCATGGCTTGGGCCAAATTAGTTCCTCATTCTATTGAATGAGCAGAGCTTGATCCATTCGAGTCTGTGACACTACCACTGGCAAGTATCCTACCTCCCAGACTCTTCAGACTGCCATGCATTTAGGAGTATCTTTTGTGCAAGCCCCAAGGCTGGAAACCTTGAAGCCTGGGAGCAATCCCCCATCACCATAACTTATGTAGTTGAGACTGCCATCTGCAGGCAGACTGCAATTGCCGTTGGCAACCACTGATGCTGCTGGTGGCGTTTGCAGGTGGTTGCTGACCGCTAGTCAGTGCTCACCTCCCCACCACCACCAACAGTGCTGTGGCTGCCTGTGGGAGCTCTCCACTTGTTGTTGACACGCTCCCGCTGCCAACAGTGCCACCGCCACCTGCAGGAGCTTGCTGTGCCCCCTAGCCGCTGGGGGCCTGTGGCATTCATGATCCATTGGGAGGCTGTCGTAGATGTAGCGTAGCCCATCATATTAGTCCAAACCCAAGAGGTTCATGGATTCCCATATAGTTCTTTGGGCTGGGCCCTAGCGGAGTCAACAGCATTTCAAGTCATGGTGACCGCACAGCTCAGCACTACTCTGTGTGTATTCCAGATACGTGCACCCCCATAAAGGATCTATTTGCTAATTAGCCCTACACTTATGACCAGGAATCCAGGTTTTCCATCTTCCGGGGAAAAACAGAAAAACGCAGATTTCCCCCTTTACCAGAGAAAAATGTGGATTTCTCATTTTAATGGAGAAACCTGCAGATTTTGCAGTTTTGGAAAGAGCTCTGCAGGCTGGCAGAGTTCCAGCCTGCAAGGAGCAGAGCTGGGGAGCAGAGCTGCCTCCAAGGAGCAGAGCTGGGTGGAGAGGGGTGGAAAGGCCAGCGGCTCTAGCCTTGCCCTCCCGCTCTGTCCTTGCTGTCATGATCCGAATCAGGGCGACTGCCTTGGGCCCTGTGCTTTGTGGGGGGCCCCGCGGAGCCAGGCATCCAGCAAATGCAGCCCCTCCCTGGGGCTTCTGGTGGCTGGAACAGTCCCTGCCCTTCTAGCCCAGGGCTCCCACCAACATCCTAAGCCTGCAGGGGACAAGAGCTGTCAATGTCCCACTAATGTAAGGGCTGTTAAAATGCACTTGGGAGAACCAAGGAAGAGGGCTGCTACACATGGAGGCAAAAATCTCCACAGTCTGTACCAGTCTATCCATGGACAAGGTTTACTTTATTCCGTTTTTTCTGTAATTCTTTACAATTATTTCTTAGGCCTGACGCTCATGACCTGTACTCTCAGGCCTTGGAGGGTATCTAAGTTTTCTCTTTGTTATTTTGGTAACCTTTTTAGATTTCAAGAAGCTGCATGAGGCTCATTTCAAGAAAATGGAGTCTATTGATGACTACATTGAGAGGAAAAATAAACTTCTTGAAAACTTGGGCAGTTCTATCAATGAGATCAAGGTAAAGATTGATTAGAAGATCATTTCTCTCCATAGAGTTTTCTAAAATCCAGGGAGCTGATGCTTCTCATCTCAGATCCTGTGTTTTAACTGTGTACATGTGGGATCTGCAAAATGGTGCCACTTCCAGGTTCACTGCAGGCATGTTCACAGAAGTGTATACCAATGAAAAGAAAATAAATTGTTCTGGAGGTTACACTTCACTGACAAAGAAAGAATGAGTTGAACATTTAAGACCTCTTGTTGTTTTGGCAGGTACTGGCTAACAAATTTAACCATCAAAAGGCATTTGAAAAAGGAACCCCACACTGCAGTACCAAGGTGAGGGCTTCTCAAATAACCTTGTTTTTCTAGTTCCATTAAGTATCATACCTTTTATTTTTGAAGTATAGACTGCATAAAGCCAGATGGGTGTGTCCTTCTGATTTAGTTTCTGTTGCTCCAGCTCTACAGGCAGCATTACCGATGCAAATATTAAATCCTTGCCAAATGTGCTAAACAAAATTTTAAAGTGAATCATCTCTACTTTTGCTTTCTGTTTCTAGACAGGTTCAAGTGGCAGAAAATTTTTATTTAGCCCACGTCCCCAAAAGGGCAGATTCTCTGCTACCTGTACTCCTGGTAACCTGCAGTATTCACCATGCAACTCTCTAAGCACTGCAAGTCGAAGCGTTTTATCAAGGAAATCTTCATGCAACCATTCTGTCCTCTCAACAAAGAAAATGAACGTCAGGTAAAAAAGGAAATAAAAATAGTCAAATATTCGATAAGTTTGAGAAATGTAAGAGTAATTAACACTTACTTTTGGTTTAACCAACCATATTCCTAATTACAAGCACAAACGACTTGGGACTGGAAGTGCCTTCTGGATTATCAAGCCTAGTTTCCTGCAGCTGCAGGCAACCACATCATATAATCCCATTCATAAACTTGTTTATGTTCATCTTAAAACCTAGGGTGTTTGCTCTGCACTACTTCTTATAGAAGGCTGTTCAACCTGTATGTTGTGATGATTTAAATCCTAGTCCAAGTTTATTTATGGTGACTTTGTAGCTGTATGTTCTCCTACCAGCATTATCCTTATCTTAAAGAGTTATTTTCTTTTCCATCTGTGATGTTAGGGAAAGAGTAAACTTCCTCAATAAATTTCTAGAGAGTAATTAATTGTACCTCTCAGCCTTAAACTGCTAAACTAAACAAATAAAGATATTCTACCCTGCTCTTATAAGAGAGGTTCTTGGATTTCCCTTAATTATCCTAGTAACCTCTTTCTGTCCTTTTTCCAGTTTGACTTTGCCTTACTGAATATGGGTGACCAGAATTATCCACAGTAGGATTATATTTGATTTCCTCCCCTCCCCCTACCCCATGCATCATGTGTTTGCTCAGTCATCCTGTTAATGGTTAATACATACATTATCTTTTTTTTGCTATCTCCAGTTGATGAGGCCTCAGTTAATAGCGGTAACTATTGTTTTTAATTTCCATGTACATGACCTTCTATCTGTTACTATAAATTTAATCCCAAATATAATTACACTAGTAGTTAAGGTCTACCAATTATTTCTGTATAATCATCTGATCCTCTCCTGTACTGATGATAACTCCCAATCTGTTGTCAGCAAACATCAATAGTAGTGTTACCATACATCTGAGCTTTCCCAAACATATCCTCTTTTTGGGTCTTCCCAGCTCCGTCTCAGTGGCTTTTAAAATATCAACAACTGTCCAAGATTTCAGATTTGTGCTCTGTTCAGCGCTGAAGTTTTCCCCACACTGGCTGCAGCAGGCAGGGGAGGCACTTGCTTCTCTAGTGGGGGAGGGAACAGGGGAAGGGAAGCAGGGACCTGCATGGCTGGGCTGCACTGGTGCCCGTGCTTGCAAGGGTGGAACAGCTGGGCGATGCTTGCAGGAGTGGGGGGAACGGGGCTGTGGGTCTGGAGCGAAGGGCAGCAGCAGGGATGGAGGGGGAGGTGTTGCGGGTTGGGAGTGAGGGGCAGCTGGAAATATGGTAACCCTAGTCATTAATATATTTCTGGTTCTTGTGGCAAAGTCATTTAAAGTTGGGTACACATGCAGTGCTTATGGAACTCCTATTAGTAATCACCCTCCAAACCTGATAGTTTTCCTTTCAACATAACCTATTGTTTGCCTACCTTCTTGTACTAATCCCCATTTTCTCCAATTTTACTAGTAATTCCCTATGTGATGTTCTCTCAGATGGTTTGTTGAAAACTAGATAGACTGTATATTCTGTATTTCCTTAACTGATTTCTTTCCTTTTTTTCTCTTTTCTTAAAGATATCTTGCCAAACAAAAATATTGGGTCAGTCCGGCATGATCTGCCTCTGTGATAAATTTAGGTTGAATTTTGTATATAGGCACACCAATACATCAATCTGACATTGGATTGGTACCAATATAAAGAAAATTGGCCATATCAGGCCAGTTATTTGGCCAATAAGTGCTCGTGCTGTGCGCAGCCACAGCACAGCACTTGGGCAGCGTCAAGAGCTGCCTCTAGCTGGTAAGTCCAGTGTGGTGGAAGGGAAGGGGCGTGGGGGGAGGGGGAGTGTGCAGATCAACGCCTTCCACAGTGAGGGGGTGGGTTGGCGGTAGGGGCTGCCTGGGTGGGGTGGGGCAGGGGGTTGGAGCCATGGCTCATGGCGGGAGGGGAAGGGGCGTGGGGGGGGTGCAGATCAATGCCTTCTGCAGTGAGGGGTGCGGCGGGGCAGAGCTGTGGCTCATGGCAGCCGTGGAGCCGTGGCTTATGGCAGCTCCCACTGTTGCTTGCACCCTGGGAGGGCACAGGGGTTGTGTGCTCCCTGGATCTACATGGGGCAGAGCAGGCTGCAGCGGGGCTTTTTTCAGTGGGGGCTGGGCTTGGAGCGGGTGCTGTTGGCACTGAGAGGATGCTGCATCCACCCCAAATTTCATTGTCGCTCCTCTCCCAGCACCACTGCCACCAGCTCCCCACCAGTGCCCTCCCGGGGTGCAAGCATCAGTGGGAGCCACCTCCCCCAACCACGAGCTGTGGCTCCGCCCCTGCCCCATCCCTCACCATAGGAGGCATTGATCTGCTGCCCTTGCTTCCCCCATCCCCTTCCACCACACTGGACTTACCTGCTGGAGGCAGCTGTATCGGAAATCAGATAAGTATTGGTCAGTTACACTTCCTTAAATCGGCTATTGGTATCGGCCCCAAAAATCTTTATCAGTGTACCCCTAATTTTTTTACCGTTTGCGACTTACCTGTGGATATTTATTCAATACTTGTTCTAAAGCCTTTTCTACTATTCAGATCATAGTTCCAGATCTGTAGTTGCCTGAATCTTTCTTTGAAATTCTTTGAATGATATGGATTGTATATGTTGTATTCCAGTCAAGCAGTGCCACTCCCACTTTGATAGTTTTATTAGAAATCTTTGGTACTTGGCTTAAAACTTGACATATACCAGGTTTTTTAGTGTTTGGGGGATGGCCCTTTTAAATCTTGCTGTTTTGAGCTCATTGTTCTTTCACAGTATAAGTGATAATTCTCATGTTTCCATTGCTGTAATTGCCCCTTAATTAACTTAATCCAAGTTTTTATTCTCTTGATTACTCATCAAAGGAATGTTAGAAAAAACATCCCCTCTGTTGGTACAATGACTGTTTAGTTAAGGAATCTGTTGGCTATTGCCAAGAAAATCTGCATCTTAATGTTGTCAGCTTCCTTCCTTCTCTAAGTTGTATCTACAGAATAATTATTTATCAATAATACATTATGAAAGAAAACACTTCAGTGCTATTGTTGCAAATACTGTTGCTTTTGACAGTATTTGATGCAGATGGAATTCTTATTGTATATTCATGGTAAAGGTGGTATGGGTTTGTGTATTGTAGCAAGTAACATTTCTTTTTCCTGCAGATAGGTCTTTATTCTGTTGAAATGTTTCCAACAAATATTTGCTTCAGATTCTCAGGAAGTACAAAGGACAATGAACACAAGCGCTCCCTTGCCAAGACTCCATCTAGAAAGTGTCCAGACTTGGAGATTTGCACACCTGATAGCAAGAAGAAGAGCAAGCCTATAATTAGTAGCAGAGGTACAACAAATCTTGAGCTGGCTGAGTCAAAGACCAAGGCTGCTGGTAATTTCTAAGAAACTGATGTTACATACTTCCATAACTTTCAGAAGCAAATGTAAAGCCTAACATTTCTCACCTAACATAGAGGTGTCCAACCTATGCATGCGTGCCCCAAATGGCATGGGCAGCCTATGTGTATGGCATATGGCAAATCTGGGAGCAGACAGGTAGCACTGTGGGAGATAAGACAGGCGGCAGGAGAGCTGTGGATTGGACAGGGGAAGGGAATTGTAGTGGGACATTGGGGAGCTAATGGAGTTGTGGGGTTTTTTCTTTTTTTTTTTTTTTTTTTTTTTTGTGGCACACTTGTCAAAAAGGTTGGCCCCCACTGCCCTAACACAGCTGAATTCTTAGACTTGACTAGGATTTGCTTGGAGCAGTACTTCCCAATCTTTTTAGACTGCAGACCAGCAAGCTACAGACCAGCATACTGCAAACCAGAAGTGACTGGCAATCTGCAGACTATCAGCCACCCCCTTTTTTTTTTTTTATATTCAGTTTGAAAAAGGGTTGGTTGCCGGTCCACAGTATGCTGGTCACTTCCAGTCTGGCAGCCAACCTTTCCTGGTGTTCCAGATATTAGGTGTATGTAGAACCACTGTATCTTGTGTAAGCAAGGCCTTAAGGTCTTGGGTGCTGATGACTTCTAAAACCAGGCTGTGTAGTAGTTCTTAGGGGTGCACCAATAAAGATTTTCCTGGCTGATACAGCTAGCCCTTTATTAACCAACCTCATCGTTTGATGCTGATCCAATAACCAATATTTAGTAATAATCCAAGGCATTTTAAACTACTGACATAAATAAACCTTTTTTTTTTTTTTTTATGTACTCCAGCAGCCTTCTGCATCCCATATGTCAGTGTCCTGGCACTTGAAAATGTCAGTGGTGGTGCTTGGACAAAAGCTTATCAAATGAGCTTGTTCAAGTGCCACCACCACTATTTTTAAATGCAGGGACACTGATACAGGAGACACTGCAGCACTTTAATTAGAGCGGCTCTCTAGACCCACTATGTTTAAAGCGCTGCCTCCCTCACTCCCAAACCACATGTAAGAGCGCCAAAGGGCAGCTGCCTGAGCCTGCGCAGCAGGGTTGAAGGGGAAGGTGTGAGCCTTCCTGGCTGCCCAGGGCGCTGGTCTTTGGGCCAGGCTCCCTGCTCTCCTTCCTTTGCTGAGAACAGGGCCACCAGACTATTTCAGGCCTGTAGAAACCAGACCACTCTTCCCCTGCAGGTGGGCCCAGGTCCTGGGAGCTGGACTCCAGGAGGGGAAAAGGACCCTTCCCCTCCTGGTGCTGCTGCTGCCAGGGGCAGGGCAAGCCTCTGTGCCCTGTGGGGGAGGCTGAATGGACCTGACCCCAGGAAGGACAGGACCCAGCTGGGCTGGGGATATAGGGTGGCACATGCCCACCTCTCCTCCCTGTTGCCCTCTTCCTCCCACCCCTACCATGGCCACAGCAGAGCCAAGTGGGGTGAGGGCAAATGCAGGCTGTGTTCAGAGCTCTTCACCCTCATGCCTTTGACTTGGGAGCCCCATGCCAATCATGCATCTCCTGCCTGCCTGGCAATGAGAGAGAGAACTCACAGCCCCCACTGCTGTGGGGGTGCAGCTGGCACGGATGGGGCTGTTGAGGGAAAGGCAGCAGAAGGGAGAACCCCAAGCCCACAACGAGTAGCTCATATCTGCCCTGTGCACAAATATGGGGGAACATGTCCCCCCATTTTTCCCCTGGGGTGTGGGCAGCAGTGAGGAGCTATGCCCCCTGAACAAGCTGCCTTTGGCTCTGTTCTGTTCCCTGCCCTGGATCACATGCAATGCCCTGGCTGGGCAGTGCCCTCAGCTCCTGCTCCTGCCCAACTTTCTCCATCACCATAGGGGCCTCAATCTGCCTTCCCACACCCCTTCCCTCCTCTACACCCTTCTCTTCCATAGACCTACCTGCTTGGAGCTGATCTCTGTGCGGCCTGGCTATATTCTTGACCATATGCGTACATACAGCTGTGCTCATGTACATGGGCCCCCTGTTTTAGGGCTGTGCAAAGCTTCAGTCCCTGATTCAATTTGGTGGAGATTTGGCCCTATTTGGTGGCCAAATCTCTGAATCCAGATCAAATGAGGAGACCCTTTAATCTCTCCAAATTGAATTGATTTGGAAAGATTTGATGATTCAGACATAGACACAGGTTTAAATGTTTTTTTTCTACATTATACTGGCACATGTCCACGAGGGGCCAGCAGGGGAAATTATGCTTAGAGGCAACCAACACGGGTTCATTAGAGGCAGGTCCCATCAAACCAACCTGGTGGCCTTCTATGACCAGGTCACCAAATCCTTAGATGCAGGGGTAGCAGTGGGCATAGGCCCTCCAAAAGTCCAGGAAGACTTCAACACTGTCTCTCACCCCGTTCTCATTAGGAAACTGGGGGACTGTGGTGTCGACACGTACACAGTCAAATGGGTCACCAACTGGCTGGAGGGCCACACCCAGAGAGTGGTAGTGGATGGGTCATTTTTGACCTGGAGGGATGTGGGCAGTGGGGTTCTGCAGGGGTTGGTCCTCAGGCCCGCATCAGTTCCACAGGGCTTGGTCCTCGGGCCCACATCAGTAACTTGGACGAGGGGGTAAAAAGCACCCTGTTCAAATTTGCTGATGACACTAAGATGTGGGGGGATGTGGGCATGCCAGAAGGGAGGAATAGTCTGCAAATCAGACCTAGACAGGTCACAGGGGTCTGAGGATGAGAACAGGATGGGTTTCAAACACTGATAAGCAAGGTGATGCACCTGGGGAGGAAGAACCAGCACCATACCTACAGGCTGGGGAACTCCCTTCTCGTCAGTACAGAGGCAAAAAAGGATCTTGGAGTCATCATTGATGCCAAGATGAACATGGGCCGGCAGTGTGGGGATGCATTCAGTAAGGCCAACCTCACCTTGTCATGCATCCACAGATGCATTTCAAGCAGATCCAAGGAGGTGATCCTCCCCCTCTGTGCGACACGGGTCAGGCCGCAGCTGGAGTATTGTGTCCAGTTCTGGGCGCCGCACTTCAGGAGGGATGTGGACAACATGGAGAGGGTCCTGAGGAGGGCCACTCGCATGATCAGGGGGCAGCAGGGCAGGCCCTATGAGAAGAGGCTAAGGGACCTGAACCTGTTCAGCCTCCACAAGAGAAGACCGAGGGGGGGATCTAGTGGCCTGCTACAAACTAGTCAGAGGGGACCAGTAGGCATTGGAGGACTCCCTGTTCCCCTGAGCACTACCAGGAGTGACTAGGAATAACGGTCACAAGCTGGCAGAGGGTAGCTTTAGGCTAGATATCAGGAGGTGCTACTTTACGGTCAGGTCGGCTAGGATCTGGAACCAAGAGAAGTGGTGCTGGCTCCTACCCTAGGGGTCTTTAAGAGGAGGCTAGATGTACACCTTGCTGGGGTTGTTTGACCCCAGTACTCTTTCCTGCTATGGCAAGGGGTCGGACTTGATGAGCTGCTCAGGTCCTTTCCGACCCTACAAACTATGAAACTACATACCTCAAGGTATCAGGCGCAGCTTGTGAATGCTGAGATGCTGGGGCGGATGGAGCATCCCACAGTACCTGGAAGTGGACTAGAAGCACTTCGGTCCACTTCTGGGTCTGTCAGGGAGTACAAGAAAGGATCCCTTTGCACCCCCTGGCTTGGCGACTGGTCCCTCCTGGGTATGGGAGGGGTGCCTGGGGTCCTGCTGTGGCCAATCACCGAAGCGGGGAGGGTGGCGGGGGGGTCCCCCATACACTCAGGAGTGGACCTGGAAATGGGCCGGAAGTACTTCTGGTCCACTTGTGGGTTCACCGCTGAGCATGCTGGGGGGGCCCCCCACACTCCTGTGGGATGCTTCATCAGCCCCACCATCGCAGCGTTCACAAGCCAGGCCTGGTACCTAGAGGTATGTAGAAAAAACATTTAAAGCTGTGTCTGTGGCCGAATTGCTGATTCTCCATTTCGGCATCGAATTTCAGATTTGGATTAGGCCAAACCAAATCGGGACAGTGATCCAAATCAATTACTCAAATTGCTGTCCCCAGTTCGGGCTGAATCCAAATTGAATACGACCTATTTTGCACACCTCTACCCTGTTTCCTACTTCTGGCAGCCCCCAGAATGCTGTCCACCTGCAAGGGGAAACCGTCCATTTCCTGAAGAAATCTAGGCATCCGGGGGCCCCAGCTCTGCAGGGGAGAGGGACCCCAAGTGACCAGGGTCCTGGTCAAAAGGCATAATTATTGGTAAGCTTTATTGGGTACAACAGCCAAAAAAAAGCCAATAGTGTGATTTCCCTTTTATCAGTGCCGATCCAACAGGCAACCAATATATCGGTACACCTTCCCCTAGTTCTCTCAATGTGTACTTTTTCAAAATGTTAGTATGAGAGAACTCTTTCTAACATTCACAAAATGTGGTATCCTGACTTTTTTTTTCTTCTTTTTAGCTATTACACCATTTAAATTTGCAGCTCAGACTTTAGAACCCACAAGTGGCAAGAAGCCAACATTTGATCTCCAAGCAAGTCTCTCAAGGCCACTTGGATATCAGCCTCATAAAGGTATTATGACTTTTGTGCTATTTGCATAGGGGGCATGAATCCTCATGTAATGGTACACATGACATTTCATAGATTTCATAGACATTAGGGCTAGAAGGGACCTCGGAAGATCATTGAGTCCAGCCCCTTGCCCAAAGGGCAGGAAGCCGGCTGGGGTCATAGGATCCCAGCAAAATAAGTATCCAGTTTGCTCTTGAAGTTGTTCAATGTAGGTGCTTGAACCACCTCCGATGGCAGGCTGTTCCAGACCTTGGGGGCTCGGACAGTAAAGAAATTCTTCCTTATGTCCAGCCTGAAACGGTCTTGCAGGAGTTTATGACCTTTCAACCTCGTCATCCCTTGGGGCGCTCTGGTTCCCCCAGATCCTGGTGGTTACCCCGATGAACGTATAGTGGCCATCAGATCACCCCTGGGCCTGCGCTTTTCCAGGCTAAAGAGCCCCATGGCTCTTAGCCTGTCATAGAATCATAGTCGGAAGGGACCTAGACAGATCATCGAGTCCGACACCCCGCTAAGGGCAGGAACAAGCACTGGGGGTGGGAGGGGTCATAAGACCCCAGCCAGGTTCCTGTCCAGTCTCCTCTTGAAGATTTCCAGGGAAGGTGAGAGCACCACCTCTCTGGGAAGCCTATTCCAGACTCTGGCCACCCTTACAGTGAAGTAGTTCTTTCTAATATCTAACCTAAACCTATCCTCCCTCAGCTTGTGGCCATTGTTCCCGGTGACTCCAAGGGGAGCCCTGGTGAACAGACTTTCCCTGAGTCCCTGCTGGTGGCTCCTGATAAGGTTGTAGGCAGCCACAAGATCCCCCCTCAGTCTCCTCTTGCGGGGACTGAAGAGATTCAGGTCCCTCAGCTTCTTCTCATAGGGTTGGCCACAGAGGCCCCCAACCATACGAGTGGCCCTCCTCTGGACCCTCTCCAGGTTCTCCACGTCCCTCTTGAAGTGTGGCGCCCAGAACTGGACACAGTACTCCAGCTGGAGCCTGACCAGCGCCGCGTAGAGGGGGAGCAAGACCTCTCTGGACCTGTTAGTATTGTTTCGTCACATTGGCGACTCATATTCATCCTGGAGTCAATCATGACTCCAAGATCCCTCTCTGCCTCTGTGCTGCTGAGAGGGTCAGCCCCTAACGTATAACCATAATGCTGGTTCCCTCTCCCCAGGTGCAGCACCCTGCACTTGTCCTTGTTGAACCGCATCCTGTTCAGATCCGCCCACTTCTCTAACCTATCCAGGTCTGCCTGGATGCCATTGTATTCACTTTACCCCACAGCTTGGTGTCATCAGTGAACTTGAACAGGGTGCTCTCCACACCCTCGTCCAGGTCGCTAATGAAGATATTGAACAGCACCGGCCCAAGGACCGAGCCCTGGGGGACTCTGCTGCCCATACCCTCCCAGGCTGGCATCGATCCGTCCACCACCACCGTCTGGGTGTGCCCCTGGAGCCAGTTTGCCACCCATGTGACTGTGTATTCATCAGTGCTGCAGTCCCTCAGCCTGCCCACCAGAATTGGGTGGGGCACTGTGTCAAAGGCCTTCTGGAAGTCCAAGAAGATGACATTAACTTCCTCCTTCATATCTAAGCTCTTTGTTACCTGGTCATAGAAAGAAACCAGGTTAGTCAGGCAGTATCGGCCTGGCACAAACCCGTGTTGGTTACCCTTCAGTATCACTTCCCCTGCAGGTCTCACAAATGTGGCCCTTGAGAATTTTTTCAAAGACCTTCCCCAGGATAGAGGTGAGGCTGACTGGCATGTACTTGCCAGGCTCTTCCTTCCTCCCCTTCTTGAAAATAGGGACCACACTGGCCCTTTTCCAGTCCTCAGGGACTTGGCCCGAGCACCAGGAGTCCTCAAACAGCCGTGCCAATGGCTCCACAATGGCACTAGCCAATTCCCTCGGCACCCACGGATGAAGGTCATCTGGGCCTGCTAACTTGAATACATTTAAGCCCTCCAGGTAATCCTTAACTAGGTCTGAACTAACAGACCTGTCATTGTAAGGTCTGTTTTCCTGACCTCTGATCATGTGCGTGGCTCTTCTCTGGACTCTCTCAAGCTTCTCCACATCCTTTTTGAATTGTGGAGCCCAAAACTGGACGCAGTACTCCAGCTGCGGCCTCACCAAGGCCGAGTACAAGGGGAGAATGACGTCCTGGGACTTGCTTGAGAAGCATCTATGGATGCAAGCCAGCGTTTTGGTCACTTTATTAGCCGCAGCATCGCATTGCAGGCTCATGTTCATCTTGTGGTCAATGATGACCCCCAAGTCTCTTTCTTCCGTAGTGCTAGCTAGTGTAACACTGCTGAGCCTATAAGGATGCTGCAGGTTTTTCTTCCCAAGGTGGAGAACCTTGCACCGTATTGGCCTTCCAGTCTTCAGGCACTACACCAGAGCGCCAGGAGTTTTCAAAGATCCGTGCCAGAGGCTGGGCTATGATGCTCGCCAGCTCCTTGAGTACCTTGGGGTGGAGATTGTTAGGGCCGGCTGACTTGAAGGTATCCAGCTTCTCAAGGTGTTCCTTTATGAGGTCAATGGAGGGCAGGGGATCTCCCTCACCGGGACCTCCCTGTCCCATAGCAGGTATGAATGTCCCATGGGACTGTTGAAAGACCGATGCAAAGTACCCATTTAATAGGTTGGCTTTTTCCTGGGCGTCAGTTGCCCCATCTGGTTCAGCAGAGGTCCAATGTTGCCCTTTCTTTTCCTCCGGCTCCCCACATATCTGAAAAAGGACCTTTTATTGTCCTTGATGAAAAGGCATTCTTCACATACATATGATATTAAAGCAGTTGTACTCTGAAGGAAAATAACATGTAATATATTCTTTAGCAGATAGGCTTTTGTTAAAATAACATAGCCTTTGAACAGTTGGGCTAGAACTTTTTTAGCTTCTGGAAGAATTTTTTTTTTGCACAATGCTTTAATCATGCAGGATTTTTAAACAGCAATTCGAATAAACAGGACATGGAAAAAGAATTACCTAGCACCTATTCATCTGGGGACTAAGGCCTATTTACATGGGAAAACTTGCCAGAATAATTCTGGCATAACTTCAATCATAAGAAACTAGGGCTGGAAAGGACTTCACAAAGTCATCTAGTCTTAGCTCCCTGCTCAAGGCAGGATCATCTTTGACTAACCTGTCCCAGTCAAGGGCTATAAGCTATACAGGAGGGAGGGATAGGACAGGAAGGAGAGGTGTGGGTGGGGCACTGCAGCTGTATCTTATCCACCTGGCTGAACATGGCGAAGTTATGTGCAGGGATAGGGCAGCTTATGCTCCCTGCCAGGTGGCACCTTTGCACCCAGGGGCAGTGGAACAGGCCATATGCATTATAGCCTAGGCTGTCCCCTGTACCTAGGTTGGATGGGGCCAGGCTACCTGCCACAGGCCCTGTAGAATCACTTAGTGGGCCAGATCCAGCCCGCAGGATGTGATTTTGCCCACTCTGACTTACAGCAGCCCTGTAAGAGATGAGTGTCCACTCTGTCCTAATGTCTTTGCTGTCTTTACCCTAATGAAACTGTCACTTCTTCATCTGTCTCATCTCTCTTAAGTAAAAGCAAACATTTCCATAAGCTATTCCCACAAATGAATATAATGCTAGACATTTACTGTAGAATCTGTGCAAGAGAAGTTATGCAAACTCATTGGTGCTAAAAAATGAAGACTTAATGGAAGCAGCAAGGGATCTATAGCAAATCCTGTTGTCAACATTCTAAGAAGGTGGATGGAAGTAATAAATATTTATGTTCTTACCGCACACCCAGCTCCTTGGTCACATTCTAATATTATAAAAGCCCTAATCTATCGGTCTCTGTCCATAATGCTTTATTTATGCTCTCATTGTCTGACAAACAGTCAATCAGCGTGCAAAGAAGCGTTCGGACAGGGGGTGGCAGCGTAGCAGGGACCTGGTCCCTGGAGGTGGCAGCAATGGAACGGATGGAACAGACCTTGGCCCGCCCCTCCCCACTTCTGTTATTGCTGCCTGCAGGGCCGATGCAGTGGGTAGAGAAACGGGCCTGTGGGGAGCAGCGGGCATGCCATGGTGGTGCAGGGAGGGGAGGAGTGGCCCTGGGCCTGATGCAAGGTGGGGGAGGGGAGGAGGAGTGAGCCTTAGGTGGGGCAGAAGCCAGTCTGCCACAGCAGTGGGGGTGGGGAGCAGCGGGCCTGGCCTAAAGTGGCAGGGGGAGGGGAGGAGCAGCGGGTCTCTTCCCCCCACTTCCCCACAAACGTTAGCCCCGAGCCCACTCCTCCCATTCCCCTGCCGCTACTGGGTCAGCCCAGGCCTGCTACTCCTCCCCTCCCTGTGGTGGCCCTGCTTCTCCCCACCCTTGGGCCCATTCCTCCCCTGCCACTGTAGCGGGGAGGTGGGGTGTGGGCCCAGACCCCAAGCACCAGGAGGGGAAGGGGGGAGGAGTGGGCCTGGATGAGGGGGCATGGGGCTCCATCCCTGCCTGCTCTCCCCATCATTCTTGACAGGCAGTTGGCTAGTCCATTCATAAATGGCCCAAACTGGTGATTCCAGAGCAGGAGGGATCAAAACAAATGACCTCTTTGACCAATAAATCCTCTCTCAGCCAAATTGAGTGTGCATATCAAATCTACCAAGTGACCCTCAGTAAATATTTACCAGCACTTGTCACACAGGGAGGTGCAGGGAATAGACTACAGCTCTGCTCCAAGTCCCAGCCCCATGCTGGTACCACCTTGCCTTCCTGTCAATATGACGTTCTGAACAGGGACGGAGTACCACAGGAGCATGATAAGGAACGTAATCCTCGAGCTGTCAATAGGTAACTGGTAGATTGCATGCCCTAAAAGTCTATCTTAGATTCCTTGGACATGAGGGTGCGCTCCACTATAGCCCCTGTTCCTGCAGGTGAACTTGATTTGTAGTCATCTGTAGTTGAGCCAATGATCACTGAGAACTTGCTTAAAGTGCTACAGTCCTCAGTAGATAATAACCATTTATCCTCTTCCAGTCTCTGTAACTTGTCGTTTAGCTTAACTTGTTTGCATTCTGTACATTCCTTACCCTTACCTTCTATTTTTTGACCTGTGTATTTATGGTTCCTGTGGCTTTTACCTGTTAAACAATATCTTAAATATCAAGAGTTCTTTGCAAATACAAGGTGCTCCATAATCCCTTAAGAACTTTCTCTTTTCAAGCAGAAATCTTAATTAATTTTTAAATAATTGTTGTTATAAAATACCCCTCAATTCCCAAAACTCTCTCATGCTTCTAAAACTTTAAATCTTCCTCCCTGTTAAGATGGCTGCCTATAAATGCATCATAGAAGGGGGCGCAGAAGGGAATTGGTGAGGCCCTACTCAACAAGGTGCCCCTGGGGGTCACAAGAAATAATGGCCATAAGCTAGCAGAGAGCAGATTTAGACTGGACATTAGGAGGAACTTCTTCACAGTTAGGGTGGCTAAAATCTGGAATGGGCTCCCAAGGGGGGTGGTGCTCTCCCCTACCCTGGAGGTCTTCAAGAGGAGATTGGATGGGCATCTGGCTGGGGTTATCTGAACCCAGCACTTTCCTGCCCATGCAGGGGGTTGGACTCTGATCTATAGAGGTCCCTTCCAACCCTAAAATCTATGACTCGCTGATACTTCAAGAACTCTCAAAACTTTCAGTAAAGGGAATCTTCCCCATACTTCAATAAAATGTTTTTCCTTTTTGCATTTCTTCAACTGTGATAGATAGTGAATTTCAGCCCCTTATCCATCCAAGAACCTTAGATGTAGTTCCCTGCCCTCCCCAGGACGAGGTAATTCTTAAAACTGTGCTCAAAATATAATGAACAATGAAGCTGAAATGTGTGCTTTAGCACATTGTTAAATAGTGATAGCTGTGTGGAATGTATCTCCTCCAATAACTGGCTGTGACTTATATACTCCAGTCGGTTTTATTATCTTGGCTTTGACTTCAGATGCAATCACGCCACAGAGTTGAGGATGAGAACTGTATTAGGCCTCTGCAGAGACGTAAAGCATTGGAACAAGTTACTCATAGAGGTTGTGGAATCTCCATCCTTGGAGGTTTTTAAGACTGGGCTAGGCAAAGCCTTGAGTGGGATGATATAGTTCAGGATGGTCCTGGTTTGAGCTGGAAGTTGAAATAACTGACCTCCCGAGGTGAGGTCCCTTTCAACCCTGTTTTTCTATGATTCTATCTATGATTTCATGTATGCAAAGTAAATTAGAATAACTAGCTGGTCTTACCGTCTCTTGAAATATAGGAAGACTGAAGCCTTGGGGGGAAACAAAAGAAACCAGTACCCTGAATAAATCAGTGAAAAAGAGTCTCTCTTCACTTAAGAAAAATTACAAACAACCACCTCTCCAGACCAGGTCAGTACAAGACCTTGTTCAACCAAAATTTGGAAACTTCTAGTGACATTCACCTCAAGGATTTCTTAATGCTTGTGTATTTGGTCTTCTCTATCTGTTTAGTTTAATTAATGATGCATCTGATTTCTTGCTTCCAATATAGTGACATCTTTTGTTTTTCACTTTCAGAGAAGAGAGGCGTGAAAAGCATGAGCAGGAGAGAAAACAGAAAAAGACCCAGATGCTTCGAACCCGCAGAGGGTTGACCATGGCTTAAGAATTTTAAAATGTCTCAATAACTTGTTGTAAATAGTCTTCTCTGAGGAACACAACCAGTTCTTCCCTAATTTTGTAAATATTTTCTGTATGTATTTTCTATGAATGAGTAAGATCAGCTGACTTGACTTAGCCAGTTGTTTGTAGGGTAGCGTTGTTTCAGTGGTGCTGGGCTCGACATCATCTGTTAGTTCTTAAATTAACAAGTATGATATTAGCATCTTAAGTCCTTTTAATGTCTGTAGTAGAGCCCCTGGTATTGCTAATATTAAGTTGATTGAATTAGGTCTTGGACTGGATGGATACTGTGTTTGTCAAATTTTGGGGAAAAGACTTCCCCTTAATCAGCAGATTCCATGAATCGGACTGAAAATTAAGGGGGGGAAATACAAGTGATAAATAGATACTTGGGTAACCAATTCACATGTTGAGTCAAACTTTTCTGTTGGGAATAATTATTAAGATTCTAAATAAATTCAAAATATATATCACTGACAAACCTCATATGCTGTTGGAAGCTTCCTCTGGCTTTCCAGAAGAAATTGTTAAAACAGTAAAGGACAATCTCTAACAGAGGGAAGAAAAAGTGTACCTGAGCAGATTTAAAATGCTGATATTGCTTCTACAGGTGGCGTAGTTGTGTGGTTTGGGGGTTTTTTGGTGGGGGTGGGGGCATTGTTTTAAAAGCTATAAAGGAAAGTTGTTAAATATGTGGAATGACTGGAAAGGGGCATGGTAATTGCTGTCTCATTAAAGCTTTTCAGAATTGAGCCAACATTTACAAAGTAGTTCAGTTCTAGGTGTACAAGTACAGTTACCTTTGTTATTTGCTGAAACATTAGCCTCAGATATGGAAAAGTTTGTATAAAATTTTATACTGTTTAATTTGGGGGGGAATAAATGCATTTGTATGTGATGCTATTGCTTATGACTATTAAATGGCATAATCACGGGAAGTTTGGTTACTAATGTATGTGAGCATGTAAGAAAAATGAGAGATATGGGGCTTAAGCCCCTAGTTGCCAGTTGTGTTCATATACAGATGCAATATGGGTACTTAGTGAAAATAAGTAAAATAAATGAATTGTAATTTGCTAAGCTTAATGACCCACTTAATCACTTTTGAAAGTGCATTTATTGGGTATCCTAAATGAGTTAGAGTACCTACAAATAGTGTTTGGAAGGGATTAAGTCTTGCATGGATTTTTTAACTTGCTTATCTTTTTACTCTACTTGAATATTACCATATTTACTTGAATCCAAGACAACCCTGAATTTTTTTAGATGAACCCCTCCCCCTTATAATTGCATTGTATATTTGGGGTGTTGTTTTTAAATTGGACTGCCCTCCCCCTATGATAGCAAGAAAAGCAGTGGTGGAGGGGCAGGAAGTACTTGTCAAGCAGCCTGATCCCCAGTGCCCACACACCTTGGCACCTGCCCCACTCCATGGTACTTATCTCACCCCTTCCACCCTCCTCTCCACAGGCCTCAGCATGTGGTTGCTCCAGCCTCAGCCCAGCCATGCAACAGTTGTAGTGGCAGCTCCAGAGCTGGAGTCTGGGCTGGGGCTGTAGCAACCACGTGCCAGAAGGTAAGTGGTAGGGGGTGGGGTAGCAGCTGCTTCTCCATCCCCCACCCCCCAACTTTGTACCTGAATAGGAGACACGGGTTTTTTTTCTTCATGTTAAATGGGGACAAAGGGGTGGGGGAGAAATGCTGTCAAATGATGTGTTGTATTATACGTTCTTGGTTCACCTCTTTGCACAAACTAGAAACACTTAAAGAATATGACTCGCATGGGAACTAGTAGAGGGGTATAAAAGGATTTCAGATACTGCACCTGCTGTCAATTTTGAATGTAATTTTGATTAATCCTTTATTCCAGGAATATCAAAGAGCCAGCCAGTAAAGCAGTCTCACCCAGCCTCAGATTCCTGGAGGGGCCAGGAATCTGGGCATGGGGCAAGGCTCACTGCCTGATTTCTTCTGTTCGAAGCCCCACTGGGGATGAATGTTGGCAGGTGGTGGGGTGGCATGTGGTAACTGTTAACCCTTGTCCCACTTCTGCTGGTCTGGCCCCATGGGCACTGGATGAGTTTACTACCTATTCATTCAATATAAATCTATCTTGATGATCTACCACTTTATCAGAGATGTAGAACTCTTTTTGTGCAATAGAATAACCTCTCAAGTCATATTATCTGTAGCAGTGAAATGAAGTGGAACACCAGAAATCTTTTAATAGCTTTTATTTCCTTTACTTTCTGAATTGCTCTTCTTAGTTTCATAAATATCTCAAAAACTATAATAAGTATGTCTGAAGATGATCCATTCAGCAACCATCACTGTACAACTGTTTATTAATTACCATACTGTCTTTCTCTGTTGCAGTGTTCCAACAATACTTACTTGCAGAAGCCCGTAGTGAAAATAGGTTGGAAGTCAGAAAAAAAAACAAAAACTAGTACTACATCTTTAAAGTTGCAAGATGCATGTCCATCCCATACAACTCTTCCTTTCAGTATTTACATGGGTTCTTCTAACAGCATTGTGAACCTAGTCAAGATCAACAAAGTGTTGTATACATATTTAATAAGCTTCCGAAGCATCTGTTCCATTGGAGGGCAAGTCAATCTAGAATTTGGTGTTCCTTTCATATTGTTCATAGGCAAATTCTTCAGTATGAGTTCTGTCCATGAGCAAACCAATGAAGTCTATCTCCAGCTGAAATGGACCAGCTGCCTGGTCTCCCAGTGTGAATCCAATAGTGCTAATCTGATAAGAAATTGGTTACTTGTTAGTATACCATTTCAAGTTTGTTGCAATTAGCAGCAAAGTGACGAATCTTCTTCCATGTTCTCAATACAGTGCAAGGATCTTGCAAGCACATGCATATTACAATAAGCATCTACTTAAAACTGTGGCATCAACATAATTAGAAAGCTTTCCTAGAACACTTTGAATACAGAATCTGATTTTTAAATTATATTGTTTAGAAAATGCAAATTTTAAAGAAATTAAGATTTTTCAAGAATTTAGGGCAGTTGAGAAAAAGAGTATCTATTGAGCTGGAATTTTTTAACCTTGAAACTTCAATGCAGCAAACTTAGTTTATCTATGATTTTGTATTTATGGGGTACTCTTCAACATAGCCTTAATTCTGCGGCAAACTTTTCTTTACTATTTTTTGTGTCACTTAAGATACTAGATTAAATTGGCAGGTAAATATACTTAATTTGAGGGCTATGGAAGAAATGTCAGCATTATACACAGGAACTGCCACATCAGATCAGACTAGCTCTACCTGTCTGTGGTCAGCTTTGGGTGTTTCTAAGGGAACTGCAAGAAATGTAGTAGCCAGTTGTGACTCACATACTTGTAAGGAAAGATTCTCCCCCCTCAAGTTTCTAACTTCTGTCAGACTGGTGCATGGTCTGATGCCTGAGAATGTTCTCAAACTATTCGGTTGTTTCAAACTTTACTTATAAGACTTCATCTCTCTTCGAAAGGTAGGAGTCTGCTTGTTTGGTTTTTTTAAGCATAACTATAAAGAGAGGTAAGCTGATGGAAAAACTTACTTTGTCTAACCAGAGTGGATACTGGTGATCCTGGACTCTCCCCTGATTACATAGAAAGAACTTGGAGAATGGAATCTGACAATAAGAAACAAAGGCTTTAGTTTCACTTATACAGGCATGAGTATAGGAAAAGGAAAACCCTCACCCATGGGATATGAATTACACATTTTGGCCTTGGTTTCAAAGCAAGGCATGTGGAATTTCTGCAAAAGATGAAAGGAACAGGTGAAACTCCTTTTGATTTCCCCTACAGTCAGCTTCAGTCCCATGTTCTGCGGTGCCTACTGCTGTGGGACTCTTATTTGATCATCATGTGCTAGACAAGGCAAACATATAAACTACAAGCAGGGAACTAGAGCAAATTGGATGCTTATGTTGCTGGGATCCTATGACCCCAGCTGACTTCCTGCCCTTTGGGCAGGGGGCTGGACTTGATCTTCTGAGGTCCCTTCCAGCCCTAATGTCTATGAACTCTATGAAACTAGCGCATAAATATTTTACATGTTTAGGATATTGTAATACATCATGAATTTAAATTTTATTAAGTAGAGTTCTTTTTCCCCCACTAACATCTGAAGGTACATCCCAATGTATGTTTTATTCAAATGAGATTATAGTACACATGAAGCTGTAACTTCTTACTAACCTGATGAACAACAATAATATGTAGTACTAGAGAATCATTTCTGAACTCAAGCCATTGCAACATACTAAAGAAAAAACACTCCGACTCAAGTATTAAAAAGCTGAAATCTTACTAGTGAAAAGCAGACACTGTTATCTCAGACCTCTAAATACCATTTTATCTTGACCTCCAAAGATTCAAGAACTCAGAATTTATAATTCACCATAATCCCAAAACCCCATAATCTCAGATTAATAATTCAGAAAGTGAAGCACCTGCTGCTACTGGTTTATAATGCAATGTTATATCTATTGTACGTCCACTTACTAGAATAGTCTCATAAACTAGACAGCTAGAGAGAATCCCAAATATCCCTATCCCCAATCCTATACTTTAATCACTATGAACTTGGATTTTAAAGTTTAAGACACCTAAATGTGTGCCCTAGTTTTTTAACTGAACCTAACTAGCATCAAAGGTTATTCATTTTTCAGTGTTTCTTTTTCAATCATGATGCTTAGGGGCCTCCTTTTGTTATCCACATTTTAAAGTACTAGTTGCCATGACAAAAGCTTGAAGTAAAACAGTTTTTTCAATGCAAATCAACAACAGCTAGTTGGGGAACTTTTTCTGTGGTAGTAAATAAAGAGCCCTAAGTATACAATTTCAGAGATATCTAAAACCACTGTACTGAACAGAATTAATTTTCTTTAGACCAGTTGAAATATTCATGAGATTACCGTGATTTCCTCCCAGTATGGACCGCCTCGGGTAAACATGAAATAATGGTACGTATCATCCTTTTGATGGGAAAAGTATGGGTCTGTAAAAATGTTTATCATCCAGGGTCGACCATCACCACGGACACGTAAATACAGACTATTAAATTTTGTCCAGTTATAGTATTTCTTCCTATTAAAAAAGCCCTGCAAGAAATTAATAAAGTGTGTAATTTTATCTTAGTATGTCAATAAGAATTACTACAATAAGACCTGAGGCAGCCTTTGAATAGTCTTTCCCTCCCTCCCTTTTCATTAATTAGATAATATTTTCTGTAACCAGAGACACAATGTAAGATAAGGAAAACCAGACTTACTATTTGTTTCATTATACCAGTCTTAGTTCCATGATTCTCAGTGCTGTTAGACATCTCAAAAATGGGGTAACATCTTCAAGGACTTGTACTCAGATTTTGTAATCACAAATCTCACTAAAGAAAATGAAACGCCACTCCCAGCACATTAACACAGATACTGCCATGACAGTATTTCTTTAAACCAGTATCCTGTATCTAAGAGGCTGACAGCAGAAGTTTCAGAAGAAGGTAAAAACAACAAGAACAGGTATAAAATAACCTGCTCTCCCTACAAAACTTTCTGTAGCTAATTCTGAGATGCGTGCCTTCCTTTAAATTAAAAATTATCCTTCATATTTATTATGCTTTGTGTTAGCCTCAACTTGCTTTGTAAAAGACGGGAAGGTAATAAGAGGCATTAAACAATTTGGCCAGATTAACACAAATCTGTGGCAGTCCTGGAAATGTAATTGGGGTCCAATGCTCTGGATTTAGCCATTTCCCTTTGAATGGATGTTCACCTGTATGCTTAGTTTAATCTATCCAATTTCCTATGTGCCATCTTTATGTATGGCCTCTGATGAAATCTGTTCATATTCTTTATCCTTCAGAGCCCTAGTCCTCAATGTTTTACTTCTGTTCTCATAAACTAGGTCACAACTCTTGTTATTTATTCCATTGCACGATGGCATTATCATCTAAACTGAGTCCAAGCTTTTTCATCTTGGTATCCCCCTCTTTTAAGAAACATCTAAAAATGAATACCAATAGTTTTTCATCAAATGAAGGAAACTGACTATTATAACTGAATCATATTTTTGTTCTATTCTATTGATTTAGTCTTTTGTATATTTTGAAAGGCATCAGAATCCACATATAGAATTTTAAAAAGGATATTGCATAGCAGATTCTTCCTCTTTCACTTCAGCAAAAAAAGAGAGAGAGTATTCTAACCTCAAATTGGGATTGGATATGAAAGTTAAGTTTGGGCCTAGATACTATGACTACTTGTAGGTACGCACATATATAAGTTAAATTAACAAAGTAGTCAGCACTATACTAGGCATTTAAAATGCACCAATTCTGTAAATAAAACTTTGCTATAGGAGACAAAGCTTGCCTTTGCTCAGTTACCATGTGTGCAATGGGAAATCCACTTTTGGTGATTAAGGGAAAAAACACTCCTTTTTTAAGAAAGATTTAGCCCTGAGCTAAAGTTTCAACTATGCCTAGCCAGAGTATGGCAGTGATTACATCAGCAAATGGATTGAAGTAGAATGTCTCTCATTTCTTCAACTCTGCCAATTTACTTGCAACAAATAAAAGCCAATTCTCACTGGTATAACACAGAGTTAACTAGATTAAAACAAGCCTCAAGAGGTCTGTTAAAAAGCCTAGTGAAGGTGTCTTTGTTTTAGTCAATTTGAATACAGATTGTATTATCAGCTTAGACTAAGAAACCTAACAAGCAACCAGCATTAGAAGTCAAGAGTTTGAATTTTGTACTTGATTCAGTATACTCAATAGACAGTCTACAAAGCCTCTAGAACAGAGTTCACCCTTTAGCTCCCTGCACTAAACGAACACTTCAGTTATTCATAATTTTCCATGGCAAATATGAATTTTTCTGCAGTTGTGTAGAGCGAGCTCAAAATGTTTTTCTCTCCTTCCTGTGTCAGGAAAGTGTCTAATAAATAAAAACAAATGTACCTTGAAGAGGTAATCAGAAAAAAAAAATCTGCACCGAAGTCCTCTAATCGCCCATCCTGACAGCAGAATAAGAGGACCCCGATAAAATACTGAATGTTAACAACTTAATTATTTAAGTTGTACTCACCAGTTGTGGCTTGGCTTTATATCCACAATATCCACTGTATTTTGTTTCCCCATCACGAGGTACTTCAGTATTGAGGGTCCCATAGAAGACAGCACTTTTGTTATTTGTGCCTAGTTTTAGGTAGGCTTCACTTTTCCCTCCAATTTCTATATCAGAGCTAGCTATCCATCTATTTAAATCTATCCTGCTGCGAAATTTCCAAACCACTCTAGTCTGTCCCCATAAGTGAATATGCAGAGGTTGGCCATCATAAGTTGTTGCATGCTCCACTATCTCAGTCTTTAGTAATTTAAAATGTTTTTTAATCCCATTCACTATTTTTTCAGTACTGAAATCAATTTGTTTCCAGACTGGAGCCTTATCAGGGCTTGTTCCTGGTCTCCTATAGCTACTATACATTTTGGAGATGTGATTAGTGATGAGAGGTCCAAGAAAAGCATGCAAAACTTTGTGCCTCTGGCACTCCCTAAAATGACAAGCACTAGCCAGTAGTTTAAAAGCTACAGCCATAAAGGTAGAACTGAAGGATGATCAAATTTCACTTTGAGAAAGGGCACTACCAGGTCTGAAATAAAGTCTTCAAAAAAGTTTACTAGATGTACCAAATGTTAAGGTAGCTTGTTTCTTCCACCTGTAACAAGGAACGAGAGAGAAAGAGATTACAAGCATACTTGTAAATGTTTTACTTGTAAAAGGACACTGGCTTGAAATTAACCAATTTAAAAGCAGTTAAAAGCAACATCAGATTCTATGACTGCTGTGTCTTCTTGATTTTTGTCATTTTACAATAGCATTTTCCTATTTTTTACGTTTTTCTCTTGCCATTGCTGTGTAAGATTCCCAGCATGAATCATGAGACAAAATGCTTGAAGTAAAACTGAAAAGAAAATAAAAAACATTCTCCATGCTTTTAATCACAGTAGAGGTAGATGTCACTTGCAGTATTATGAGAAGTTTGCAAAGAAAATTTTAGTTGATAATGCCCGTGTGGAACACTGTGGCCATAATTTTGCGAACAGTCCTATCACTTTGTATCACATCTTTATGTCTAAGATATAGCTGCTATACATATACATTGAAATATATATACACACACACTATTATAATGTAATATATATAAGTGGGTTGTATTGTATTTTTATGTACATGTAATAAAGATATTTGTTACAAACATATATACTATCCAATGCATTTATAAAGATATACTAAAATAAAAAGATGTACTAAATAGATATTTATATACTAAAATATCTATATGTATGCTGTTCAGCATATAACATGTTCATGTGTTTTATATAAAATATGATATGTTACATACGATGGAGGCAAGGGAGGAAGCCAACGTTGGCTGACTCATTTGTGCTGCCTTAATTTTTTTAGGGCAGCACAAAAGCTGAGCAAATAAACTTTCTTACTCTTTGTTGCACCACACAACAGGAAAATCAGTGGTGCAGCAAAAAGTAGCAACAGACTCTTGCACTACTGAGACAGACCTCTATTACCTTGCAGTGCTTCCCCTGCTCAACCAGCCTACAGCAAGGAGGATAGGTTGGCACAGCAGAGAGCCCCTCCTGCCCTATTTGGGTCTGGGGCAGCGAGGAAAGCAGGGAGATGTGAGACAAGGGAGGATGTGTGTTGCGCCCAGTGAAGGGGACACGCCAAGCTGCGCCACAACACAAGGCAGCACATGTTAATCGCTCCACTGGGCTGCGACCAGACTTGATGCAAGTGGCCCTCTCCAGCTGTTTTCTTTAAAAAATGTAGTTTTGCTTTCTGTGAGCTAGCCCAGCATCAGCCAAATACGTCCCTGTCCCATCCCCCACCATGAAGAAGTAAAATAAAAAGAAACCCCCCAAGATCCCTAGAGGATACTCCCAGCATCCCATATGACATGGCTGCAAGAAAGTCTGACTTTAAGCAAGTTGCATGGCGTAACTGTGGAAGTGCTGCCTGGCCTGAGGTGGGGGGGGGGTCTTTTATTGGACCAGCCACCCAGGTGGGCCGAGGCCGGACGCCCGTGCCATCCACACTGCGCCATGCTCGGACCATTGTGACGCGACATGACACGGGGATGACGTCACCGCCCCAGACGCGCTCTCCAGAGGGGCAGCGCTGCATCGCGGCTCAGCCCGAGCTGCTTCCCCCGCAGCGCCCCGTGGAGCCCGCCAGCGCCGCCCCCGGCCCCACAGCGGCCCTGAGCGCCTCCGGGACAACACCCTGTCCTCGCCGCCCACCCGCGCCCTCGCTCTCGTCCTCACCTGCCGGCGGACGTAGCGCGTCCGGCCGCGATCAGAGCCCGCCGCGCAACCGCGGCCGAGAGCAAAGGTTCCGCGTCCTGCTGGAGGAAGCCGTGGGGTTTTGGGGTCCGCGATGCTCAAAGCCACGGCGCTCCCCCGGCCCGGCCCCGCCGCCTCGGCCAGGCGCCAGGCACAAACTCAGCTCAGCCCGCCAGGCCGCTGCCGGCTCGTCCCTGCAGCACAGTGGCCTGTGCTCCCCTCGGGGAGGCAGCACCAGCTAGTGGGTAGAGCCAAGGCCAGGGCTCCGGGATTCCTCCTGCCTTCCAGTCCCAGTCATACCACGACTCAGCCTGGCCCTAAGCACCCGACACTTACGTCCTGTTCCCCCCTCTGCTGTAAAAATGATACTTGGGTGCGAGTTTGAGGATTACACGCTGCCTGCCTGCCTGTCGTGAGACTTGCCCCGCGGGCTCCAGCTGAAAGGCTCTGTGAGTATAAAACATTATTTTACTGGTCGGTGCATTTTTTTTAATTGAGATCAAAGGGTTTTGGGGAGGAGGGCTTAGGAGTTTTTTTGGTGGTGGCTGTTGTGTGTGGGTAGGGGGTTGGTGTTGGTGTTCAGGGCAGTGAAGTTCTACACCAGCCTTTCAGTCAGAGCTGTGTGGGTAAAAAATGTGAAATACTGAGACAGAATTTGATCGGACTATAAAAAGGTGCATCTGATGCAACACCTGTCATGGCAGGAAACCAGACCTGGTGACACAAGTGGTCTTCTCCAGTCCTATTTTCTTTAAAAATATATATTGTTTTGTTTTCTGGGAGCAAATCCAGCATCAGCCAAGTACACTCCCCCTAACTACTGCAAAGTAAAAAAAAATCCAAAAAACCCAGTAGCCCTTGAAGAAACTTCCAGCAGCCCATATTACTCAGATACAAAAAAGCCTGACCCTTTAAACAAGCTGCATGGCATAAATGTGGAAGTGCTGTAAGACCTTTCTATTTGGGCAGGCTTTTAGCAAGCAAAGTTAAGCTAGGATATTGTTTATGGTGGGGGGGGGGTTGCTTTATATTTTGCTTCAATATACATTTTATAAGTTCTTTTGTTCTCTTGCTTGTTCTCTTGTTTTATAAGTTATTTTGCTCATTTACTGTAAGTCACCTTGAGGCTTTGTTGGGAAGGGCAACATATACCTCTAATAAATAAATGCCATATTTTCATAACATATACATCACAAACTGTTTGACAACAGTGGCTCCTTTCTTGGCCTCTATTCCCAATTTTCATCACCCAGTATAAATGTACAAAGATTTTCAGAATTACTTTCCTCCCACTTTCTCCCCACATATTCCAATGGCCTGTGGAGTTCAGGAAATCCTTAACATCCTGATGCCTTGGCTTTAACCTGTCCACCATCTGCCTGATACTAATTCAGACACTTGATAATTCAAAATAGTAAGAAAAAAAGAAAAACAAACAAAAAGATATTATCGTTATCTTGAAAACTATCATTAGTTTGGGTAACTTTTTAAAAATAGGTTCTCCTATTCACCCCTACGATGCATATTCTTTCTCTGTGAATGCCCTACAGGTATGGATCTTGACTGAGTCTACTGAAGTTTGCAACCTGAAAAATCTGGCAAGTCTTGTTCTATAGCTGCCAACATTTAGACGTACCATGATTAGCAATTTAGTGGTTTATTTTCACTTATCTAAAACTCCATGTACCTGTCCAGTTCACAATTCAGCTACATGTAATCTGTATTTAAACCATAGTTTACTTACATTAACATGTTTAAAACCACATCCTACAAGCTTCTTTGGAAATACATAGCACTGACATATTACGACATTTACAGGAGAAACAGTAGGGTTTATGGCTCAGTCTCCCAGGTCTAGAAGGTGTTAACTAATTGTAGGAGCATCATGGCTAGCAGAAACATACATTACATGGAGAGCACATAGGAAAGTGGAAAAACTTGGTGGTGGGTGAGTGGTCCAGAGCAAATGCTGTTTGATGTATGTGGATCTTTGTTACTTAGTATTTCATGATTTTCAAAACCTGTCTTTACATTTAACATTAATGTAATTTACTAATGTAATGTTATTAATTGTAATGGCTGAGGTGAACATTTGTAATCTTACAATAATGTAAGATTGTATTGTTTGAATACATGATTATTAATAAAATAACCATCAATTCTTACCCAAACCTAGGAACAGCATACAGCTTCTCTTGCCTATAGTGTCTCTCAGAAACTTACCTGCTAAGAGATTGGCAGAGCTGGATATTTATGCCTGTCCAGAGCCTGTTGGGCTTTAAAGATATTCTGCCTGGGTGCAGAAGTCACCCTGAGCAGAGCCCATTGCAGGAGCAGGGACAGAACCAGGAGTTAGAGGGGAAGGAGAGGAGGGAATCCATAGTTTTCTTCTGAAAATAGTCAGTGGTTTACAGTAATGCCACTTAAGCTGTCAGAACTTCCAGCATTAATCCTCTACTGCAAAGAACAGGTTGTTTGGCCCCTGCTCCACATTATGTATGTTTCACAGTTAATTGGTGAATCGGGCAATACATGTTGACTGACCATATGTGCAAGTAATTATCACACAACTGACTGCTCAACCATGCAATACATTTAGAGCAGCCACCTGTGCAGAGTAATCATCACACTTACATTGACTATCCAGCTATAAAAAGTGTCAATCCACTATAAAGTTAGTGCTTGAAATTGTGTAACTCCATAGCTGGTTTCTATCTAGCTGAAATCCAACCAGGTGGCAGGGCCCTCAAGAGGAAATTCCTCCTCCTCCAAACTCCAGGGCTGTCATTCATCTGTCACCTTGGAGCTCTGCCATACCTTCAAATTAAAACTGGCAAGAAACCAGCTATAGAGCTGCCACATATTTTCAAGCACTAATTTTATAGCTGATTTGGAATTTCATAGCTGGAGAGTCAATTTTATGCGCGATGACGACTTTGCTGGGGGGTCGGGTCTAAATGTATTGCATGGTTTACCAGTTCCTCATGGGACAGTTACTTTGCACTTGTGGCCTGGCCCATCTTTCTTTGTGCACGTGGCTGGTTTACACTTCTAGTGCGATTTAGTGGGGAATTGTGTGATATACCTAACATGTAGCAGGGGCCTGGTGGGGAGAGGCACTAGTGTCCCCAGAGCTTTTGCCGGCCAGAAACTGGGGCGCGGAGCAAGTGACTCCTCCTGGCTCTCGCCATCAGCCTCTTCTACCTGGAAGCTCCCGTATCCCGAGGAGTAGGCGAGGGGCCGCTGGGCGAAGCGCGGGGGGCGGCTCCGCAGAGCAGGGAGGCAGGGGAGCAGCTGCGGCCGGGCCCCCGCGGCCTTTGTTGGGGAACAGAGGGGCTCTGTTGCGGGGAACTCGGCGGCGCGCGGGTTCCAGGCCGGGCGGTGGGCGCGGGGCCACGTGGTGGCGGCTGGGCCCCGCCCGGCGGCGGCGGCGGCGGCGGCCTGGCCCCTCCCCGGGGCGGGGCGGCGCGGGGCGCATGCTCCGTGCCCTTTGTGTCCGGGCGCTGGGGCGGCCGGGCTCGGCTCAGCGCGGTGCGGCGCGCCTCGGCTCGGCTCGGCTCGGCTCGGCGGCGCTCGCAGGGCCGCAGCGTCCGCCCGCCTGCCGGGCCTGCGGCGCTGCCGCCTCCGCCATGGTGAAGAAGCGGAAAGGCCGCGTCCTCATCGACTCCGACACCGAGGACAGCGGCAGCGAGGAGAACCTCGACCAGGTGCGGGCGAGCGGGCGGCAGGCCCGGCGCGGGCCTCGGCTGCTGGGCGGCCCCGGCCCGCTGGGCCTAGGGCGCGGAGCCCTGCCCCGTCCCGGGCCCGGGAGGCGGTGGCGGCGGATGCTCCTGCTGTCCCCCTCCCCCACCTTCCCGGTTCCCGCTGCCCGGCTGTGGGGAAGCGGCTCCCTCGTGCGCGGCCCCGGCCGCCTCAGAGAGGGGTGCCGCTTTACCCCTTGGCGGGGACTTGCTTTGCCCCGTTCCCAGTGGCGCCGGGCCGGGCCGCCCCATACCAGCGTGGCTTGGGTGACTGTGAAGCCTCTGGGGGCGGCCTGTGCCTGCGCCTGCCCCGGGGGAGAAGCTGTCAGTGCCGAGGGGGGTGGGGAGGGAGGCTCCTGCCCCAGTGTCACTTGAGCCAGAGTTGCCTCCTGTCACACAGACCTTCCAGCAAGGGGTGAGCAGCCCAGCCAGTCTCGTGTCTCTCAGCATCACAAGTAAACTTGGGCCTGTAGCAGGTTGGGCCTTTCTCCGTGGTGAACTGCCTTAGAAACTGTCTTGCCTGCCAAGAGCATGGGGAATCGGGCTATACCTAGGCTGGGATGCATAGGGGCTGGCATAGGCCAGAGAATGGGGGGGTGATCTTGTACCCTGTGCTTCCTCTGCAGCAGGTGAAGCAGTAGGTGGTTGCATTCCTGTCCCATGGAGAGCTCTAGGGAAGCTGAGCCACAGCAGCTCCCACCAACTGGACTTGGGTAGCAGAGAGGGGAAGCTTGGTTTCTGTGATGCATGGATTAACTAGAGAAGGAGTCAGCTGTAGTAGCCCAAAGTCAGGGCAGAGCAGCGCCTTGTAGACTCTCTAGTGCAGAGAGGCTAAGCTTCCCAAAGCAACTCGGAGATGCTATGAAGGGATGTAATTAACTGTGTTAATGGTGGTACCCTACCCTGCCTTTCCGTGACTCAATTAGGAAAGCCTCTGCCAAAAAGAGAATTGGAGGATGGTTGGCCTCTGCCTTTAGCAGCGTGTTGCATTTTAGAAGCTCAAGGAGGGGGACCCTTACAATACCGGTGTGTTAAAAAAGAAAATGAGGAAGGATAAGTAGGGTAACAAAAGAATATTGACAAGGTTAAAAGAGAGCATAGCTGGTCCAAGGTACTACATAAGAAAGCAGTCATGGGAGTGAGGTGAGGGTGCCATTTAGCCAATTTGTTGCAAGTGGGGGGACATAGTTCTAACAAAGACTAGGGATCTGTGCCTCATAAGGAGATGCCTTTCTAATGTTACCGGCCTGCACAGAGAGACCTGATAAATCCACTTGCCAGTGGAAGCTTTCCTGGTGAGTTGAGGTCTAAGTCATCTGCAAAATTTAAACTCTTATTTAAAAAATGAAGTACCAACCTCTGGGGCCGTGAAGATTATCTTCCTGTTTAAGACTGATAAAAACCATGTTAGTGTTGTCATCCCAAGACGGTAGCAGTCCCCATGTGATTAGGTGGTCTCTGATAGCTTAAACTTAGCAGAGTCATTTTTTTGTGATACTTGGAAGATGCTGAAATGTTTTACTGATGCTTTTCATAATCCTTTTAGCAACAATGAAACTCCAGAATTCTTTTAGATTCTGGTGAATGTTTGAAAAAGTTGTGAGCAGCAGCAGGTAGTGAAAATGTTCATGTGATAGCAGGGCACAGACAGCAGAAGTAAGGGTAGGGCAATGGAGACCTTTCATCCTTGCAGCAACCAGTAGAAGAAACAAAAAGGGAAGATTTGACACTGCTGACTTATTTCTAGATACCTACAGGAGTTGAAGCCCTCTGTACTATGGTAGGAATCCCATCACCCTGCCTAGCTTAGTTGCAGAGCAGGGCAGACAGCAGAGTTGTCCATCAGGGATGTTGCATCTAGACCCTGATAGTGGATCCTTTGATTTTAACTTTTTTTTTTGGATATGTCTTGCTAATAGATGCAATCTTCTAATAGTTGGTATCTGGTGTGTTGTTTTTTTCCCCCAAGTCTAGTATTTGGGGTGTGCTCACTAATACTCTGAACTGGAGGAGAACAACTGCTTAATTTTAGTCTTCCAGTCTAGTACCTGTGATACAAGTGTCTTTATATGTTTCATTGTAGTTTTGAGATGGGTAGAAAAATGGACAGACCTGTTTGGACTCTGTTAAAGGAATAGTCCAGTTAGGATGTGTAAATCACTGTCTCAGGCTTTAAAATAACTTCTGTAAAAGCATATAACTACAAAAAGTGAGACTACTCAAGGATCATCTACATCTGAATAGTTAGAGTGGTGTTTCTCAACTTTTTAAGAGTCAGAATGTCCCTCAACAACTTTTTAAAATTTGGCAGCACCCTTGATTGAGAACCAGTGTTGTACTGTGAAGGCCTCCTTGCGTGCTTCACAGCCAGGTGCTGCAGCGTGCTTCTTGTATTGGGGTTTTCTGCAGACAGGAATGGAGGCATGACTAATGAGTTTTATACCCTTGGAAAAACTCCTCTGTGCTCTTGGGGCTTGGGAGAGCGGGGGTTGGTCTTGCCTGCCCTGGGTGTCCTCACACCCAGCTCCTCCAGCCAAGTAGTGCAAAGAGCTGCTGCAGACCAGCCTGACTCTCCTGTCTGAGCAGTGTAGACTGCTGCAGGCCAGATGGTTAAAGGGCTGCTCCATAGCTCAGCATGACCTCTCCAAATGGGCCAGAATTCACACACTTACCACAGTCCTTCCCAGTCTGACCTCACATGCTCCTTATGGAAACAGAGGGGTGCAGACAGTCCCACGTTTCTGGTGCATCTCTTTGCAGGGGGAGCACATAGGGTCAGACCAGGAAGAGCCCAGACTCCAGCTGCTGTTGCTTCCCCACCTGCCTCTGCAGATGGTATATGGTGCATATTGCCCTGGCAGTGGCAGCCCTGCGAGGTGCTCCCAGTTATAATCACTGAGTTGGAGGCAGGTGGTCTTTGATTGCGTGCCACTCATTGCCTTCCATGTCTGAAACAAGTAATCCAGCTGTGAAAGTGGTTATCCCTCACATTGTGTATCTTTACAAAGTAAACTAGTAGTAATATTTGGCATTTAGGGCTTGTCATCTTGAAAACCTATTCCCAGCTTTGATCTGTAATAAGTATCTGTGTGTACCATGTAGAAAATTCAACTCGCACTGACTGGGAGACATACTGCTTTTGGAAAGCACTTGAATACTATTGAGGGATGCAAATGTAAGAATCAATATTGGTCAACCCAGTTTTTTGGCTTTAAAATAAGCATGCGTTTTTCACACTAGGAACTCCTGTCATTGGCCAAACGGAAACGCAGCGACTCTGAGGAGAAGGAGCCACCTGTGAGCAAACCTACAGCATCTTCGGATTCTGAGACCTCAGACAGTGATGATGAGGTGGGTTTGACATGTCGTAACTGACTTGCTACAGGTTGTTTGCCTGGGAGGTCCAGCATTAGCAGGAAGAATATAGTCACTACAGTATTCTTTGAACTACTGTGTATAGATTGCTGGTTTTGTAAAGGGAAGCTGGTTTCTGAGGCACCAAGAGGAAGTGGCTTCCAAAATAATTCTTTCTTCTTTTGGGATTAAGCAAATACCAAATTATAATCATATGTTATGTATACTGACAGTTAAGTAGAAAATTAATCGATTACTTAAACAGTTTGTGGCCTTCCTGCATAGAACAGGTGCTCTCACTGTATGATAATTCTGCAGCTGAGAGAAGTGGAGGTGCTTCAGTTAGAGCTGCCTGAGAAGAGGGGTGGATTTAGAACTGAGGATAATCTCTGTGGTGGGCACTAGCTTTTAGAACCATCTGCCCTTGTCTATACTGTGTAAAGAACTTCAGCCTGAAGTAGCCCAGATGCAGCAATCACACACTGGAGGTGTAGAGCACACCATTTTATCAGGGCTGTTGAGGAAGGGGAGGATGGCTGCAGTTCAGCAAAATATTTCATATCTTTATTGCTCTAAGGGTTTGGCTCTTTCTGTTTAGTCAGGCCTGGCTGTTGGACTTGTTTTAATCTGTCCTTTACTGTCTAGGGATCCTAGAGCTTGGGGTAGGTGTTCAATTTAGCTTTATAAATTGAAACAAATGACCCACTAAGACAGAAGAATGCACCTTCTTTATGCACTAGCTGAATAAAATATTCTGTTGAAACGTTACAGATGGCTTTGCAAACCTCTTGCAGATGGTGGGGTGAGATAACTCATTCTACTCTTAAGAAGTTTCTGATGAAATTTTTGAATACTTCTTTAGGCCTAGGGAAGAACATCTTAATCTGAAAATCAGTAGCATAGACCAGTGATAAGGAGCCATTCTCTCAAACTCCCAGGAGTTGGTACACAGTTTTTCCAGCAAATATGAATAAGAATATGATTGGCTATAGTTCATCTGCTGAGATGTTTAAAAAGATTGATTATTGAAGCTGTATTAATGTTAATGATTAAGAAGAGGAAAGGCTGATGTTCTCATGCTGCATTCCAGTGGCTTTATATCCTATTTAATACCTTTAAGAGCTACAGAGGAAAAATGCTATAAAATAATTGGGTATTATTAAGTCCGCTTTTTTTTTTTTAACCTTTTGGTACAGGTAGTTATGTACTTTATGATTAATTTGTTCTAAGCGTGTTGGAGTTCATTTTGTGTATACATTCAGATTTTAAGTCTGGTATATTTCTTGAATAGGAAAAAAAATCTTCCAGTTCACGATCTTTCAGATTTTCCTGTCACTTTACACAGGTATCTGGATTTAGTTTTTGGACACCTGTATATAAAAAACAAAAATTAAATGGGGAAAGAAAATCTCTGTTTTGTCTGTGTTCTCAAACTTAATGTTGAAACGTGGCTTTGAACTGCCTCATTTCTACAAACCTCTGAATCCAGTATGTGCAAAATAGGAAAAGATACGTGCATTGCAAACCTCCAAGGAAAACAGTGAACAGTGCTGTTTTCACCTATGTCAGTTTTAAAATTGAAGTAGATGCATCTGATACACAGTATGCTATTGATGCATCTTTATCATTGCAGTAGATTTTCTTTGCATGAATACAGGTTCTGACTTAAAATGTCTTGTATGTAGCAGAGAGAGAACCTTAGTAAGAAGGTAACCATGATAAATACCCTTAGCTTCTCCTGCTGAATTTTTATGCAGTCTTCAGTGCTCAAATCTGCTTTCTCTTTTGGGCAATTATCCAGTTTCAGGTGTATTACCTCCCTAGATTTTTGTTTCTGCTCGGAGTAGGCGTTGCCATAACTTGTTCTTTTGGCTTCTCAATTTGGGTGAGAACAGTGCCTCATTGGTACACTAATGGAGTTGCCTCAAGACAGGAAGCCTTGAGCACTAACAGCTTGGTGGCAAGCCATAATGAGTTAGCTGAATTGCACTAATAGAACATTTCTTCTGTTCTGCTTGGTGGGGAGAAGGTTGGCCTGGGTTGCACCAACAGCAGTGCATGGTCATTTCAGGGCCTCATATCTTAAGGAAAAGTTGCTGTATCACTGGATAGGATATGTATTAGAAGGTGGCAGAAAATCTGTGTTGTATATCTGAGGATCCAGTGCTAAAAATCCCATTATTCCTCTTGTGGCCTCTTCTGAGAGTGTGCACTGTTTTCAAACTGTAGAAACATAAGAACAGATGAACTGCATTGCAAGCTAGTTAGTGTATTAATAGAGAAACACTCAACAGATCTCGAACACTGAGGGTTTTGGCTGTCAGTTAAAACACCTGGGGTAGCCCTTCAGTGCATCAGTAGGCAATAGCAAAGGTTAATGTTGCATTAGACATATCAGCAGCTGTGTTTATGGCAATGGCTGCCCTTACATAGCAGTTTATGGGCTTTAGTGGCCTGCTGATATATGATGATGATGAGACGGCCAGGTATGATGGAACCCAGATAAATCAGAAGGGTTTGTCCTAGACCGCCTTTGGTCAGTGGATCACTGATTCCAGGTCTGAGCTACAAATGTGAACTTTTGGGATAGATTTGTACTGCAGAGCTGTGGTGATCAGCAGTGCCTGGAGAGTGTCAGGAAGGCCATTTTCCTGGAATCGGCTGATTTAAGTCTACATTTGTAGAAACTGCATACCAACATATGACTTCTTGGTTTGGGGTTCTCCCTCCCCCTCCTCCCCTCATAGAGAAGGGAATAGCCATAATCATCTGTACACTCACAACCTACTTGTCTGTTGCAGATCAATTTTAGTGTAAACTCCAGTCATTAGGGCTGCTGTGCAGGAGGCGTGTTCCACCATGGAAAAGTTCATTCTGCACATTAAGACTTGCAAAACCTAAAGATAATATTGACGTCTTCCCATGGATGGGGTTCCCCAGTTGCCTTGGAGACGCGTTCCCAATCCAGTTAGGCCTCATCTTTCCTAAATAGGAAGGAGTTCTTCTGTTGCATCTCAGAGTCTTGTTGATCATTACAGCTGGTTCATTCACATTAATGCAGGTCAGCCTGGAGAAGGATTTGATGCTAGAACGTTTGGCCACATCTGCCTGTTAGCCTTAATGAACAGAGGGCAGTTTGCTAGAACTCCTGTTAATCTTCCTCTTAATATCATGAGCATCCCTCCCCTTATCCTTGGGATCCCTGTCTACCCTCTGGTGTCATGGCTGATGAGGCCTGATGCTGAGTGATAAACAGGATAACAGGGGAAAAAAAAAAAAAGCTGTTGCCTTAAAAGTTGCAAACTGATGATAGAATACATCTTTGGGAGACTTACAGCTGCATTTGTGCTGGTATGCTGGAAATGGATGAAGAGTATAAAGCTAGGTGTTATATAGTGGTATTCCACACATCTCTGAGAACCAGATTGCTACCTCCTAGCCCTCTGAGACGTACAGTGAGGAGGTAGGCATGATGGTTTGAGTGGCCAGTGTTCTAGTCACTCCTCAATGAAAGCCCCCAGAGTCACCTGGACTGGGAAGACTTGGGAGTCTGTCTAGAGAAGTGTAAACTTCTAAGTCTCTGTTTGGATTCTGGATTTGGGCAGCCAAAATTTAACAAGCTGAAGCCTGGGTACACCCTTCTTGCCTTGGGAATTCATCTGTCTCTTAAGGTCAGTCTACGCATGTTTCCTGCATGCTTCCCTTGGGTTATAACATTGAATGCCTAGGCCTACGGACCTGCGCAGGTGACCTCTCTCTGTAGGGACTTCTGCTATACGTGCTTTCAAGTTCTTGAAATGTGAAGCTGCTTGGTTTTTAGCCTTAACAGCAGTGTATAGCTTTGTAGGCTGCTTGCTTTTGCTTGATTTCCAACCCCCCCAGCTTTATTAAGGTACAACTATTGACAACATTTAAAACAATAACGTTTTCTTTAAATGAGAGAGAACTTTTATTTAAGGGGCAGCAGAGAATACAAGTGGAAAACAAATGGTGGGACCTGGGGCAGATGTGTAAGAATGCAGTGAACCAGGTTGTGGGGATGCTGGAAGACTTAATGTTGCACTTGTATGAGCAATATGAATTGTGTTGGGGGTTTGGAACTTCTGAGCTTAGTAGGAGGGGAAGAGCTTGGAGAAAGGACAACACGAATATCCTATTCTGTGTGCAAGGTGGGATTGGAAGGGTCAAAGCTGTTGGATTCCCACTGAGTGCTCTTTTTTTTTTTTTTGTCTGACTCTTTGGAGACCATGCTACTCCAGAGCTGTTGATAGCAGCACCCAAATGTTTTCTAACCCCTGGAAACCCAGGAGTGGTTGAACCTGTAATGGACACAGCTGCTGTTGGTTTGAGGCAAAGGATGGGGAAGATAGAAACAGAATGGTGGTCACTGTCTCTAGCACTGCAGATGATCTTAGTGAGTGGCCTACAGGGCCAACCTCATAGGCTAGGTGAGTTAATTGCTGCATCTTCTGGAGCTGTACCAGATATTGCTCCCCCCACTTCCAAATTTCTGGCCTGTGGGCTCACCATAGGTCCAGAAATCTGCTACCCATCCTGCCACCATTAATTGCTGTGGCAGCTGCTGCTGCTTGCATTTCATCAACATTACAGAACTCTGTGGAGCCCTGCAGGCTTGATTATGTGGCTCTGTGGGCTGAATCTGGCCTGCAGGTTGTATCTTGGTCACTTCTGATCTTTGAGATTTCCAGCATTAAACACTGTATCTGGTTCACAAATGGTTGTTGTTCTTGACCAGCCCAAGAGTTTCCTTGTTTATGCCAGCTCTTTGTTCTGGTTGAAGCCCTTCTTAGCCAATATCATGCATGCTTTTTCTTTTCTGGTATTCTCACCAATCATCTGTTGCTTTGCTGTGTTTTGCTGGTGATTGCAGGTTAATCTAACATTTCCTCTTTGCTGTACTTCTTGCAGGTTCTCAAAGTTTGCTAGATGGTGGACCACTGTCTGGAGACTGTAGGGGTCACCTTAGAAAGCAAGAAACTAAGCAAATGCTGCTGCAGCTGCTGTTTTTCTTGTTTTGGTTTTCATAGGCTGGGTGCATGTGTCCCCTCATAGTTTCATAGTAACTAATGTCAGGAGGGACCTGAACAGATCATTTAGCCTGACCCCCTGCCGCAGGCAGGAATGAATGCTGGGTTCAGAAGACCCCAGACAGGTGATCATCCAACTCCTTGAATTTGCCCAAGGTAGGGGCTAGGATCACTTCCCACTTAAGTTTTTTAAGATGCTATTTCCAGAGTGTTTCTTAATCTTGATAGATTTGGTGGTCGTCTTTCATCTTGACTCCTATACTGCTTGCTTTCACCCTTGCAGAGAACCTAAAGCTGTGATTTAATGACAGGCTTTGGGGTTGCCTGTTGCTTTTCCACCCCATTGGGGTCCCCTGTTACTTTTATGGTGCTGATTTGGGAGTAGTGGTGTAGGTCAGGGTTTGTCAACTGAGCTGCTGCTTTATGCTTTGGCTTTGTTCCTGACTGGCTTGGTTAGGAGGTTTGTCTTGCAGTGTGAAGGAACTGTTTTGAGGATGGGCAGGTGTCCTATTGCTCACTTTCTCTGGTGTGTCCTTTGGCTTGACCCTACTTTAGTGCTATGGCTTGTTAACCGAGGGTGCTATTGGTTGGGTAGGGAATGATTTTTAGGCATGTTGGGAGAGGTTGGTAACTACAGGCATCTCCTCAGTCGTTAAAACACTGGAGGATGTCTTTCTGCTCAGCAAGACAAAAAGCAAAGTCAAATCTCTGAAAAGGTCAAGGGAGTTAAGCATTACTGTTAGTGACACCATTCTGGTCAGAGGTCCAGTATGAATGGAGGTCCAGGAATAAGGCAGCCCTGCCCTGAAATGTGAAGCTTGCTAAAGTGCCTTCTGAATCTCAGGTTTCTTATCTCTTCATTGGAATATGCTCTAGGTTTACTGGGCTTATAGATGCTTTTCCACAGTGGTTGAGGTTCTGTCTGCTTCTGGGGAAGGTTTTAATGATATTGTCTTCTATATCTGAGTAATTTTCATAGCTATTAATAGTAGTCTGCTCTAGGTTTTTGGGGAACTTGTAGCTGATTTTTACAGTGCTAGAGAAAAACTTGTGAACTGATTATTCTGGTCCAGTTTTTTGTCACTAAGTTACCTTAAGGTTCATTGCTCAGTACAAAGAGCAGCACTGTAGAATGTTGCTCTGCACTTATTTTTGAATTTGCTGTTTTGGAACCTTGTGAGGCTGGGAAAAATAGCAGAGTGGCGTGGCAGACAGGTGTAAAGCAGTGAAGAGGACTTGGCTTGAAGCGTGAGAGAAGTTGTGTGGATGTAGTTTTCAGCAGCTGTGATCTTGAACACACATGGGGAAAGGAAGTGGAACATGGAAGGAACATTGCTTTTCAATTACAATGGTAGCACCAGCAACATAAATAAAAGCCAGTTGACCTCTAACTAAGCATGTGTTGATAGTTACAGTGACAGCATTCTTCTTGGCAGGCTGGTGTGCTGTCAAGAGTGTTGGTCTGGCTGGCAGGAGGTATAGTCTTTGGGTACCCTGGTACCCGGCATATGGACTCTGAATCTGATGTTCATAGTCTCTCCATGCTAGCTTCTGTTTTGTCATGAATTGGGACTTGGTGCTAGTGGTGTCTCTTGCCAAGATCCTGTCTAGCTCTTCATAGTATGGGGAGGTGGTTTGCCCAGTACCCAAGAGGATGTGGTTGTCTATGGTGCCTTTTAGGTTCTCTTTCTTTAATGTGTGTGGCTGTGTACATGTCTTGGCTTTGGCCTTTTTTTCCCCAGGGCTGGCTGAGCTTCAGCTTCACTCAGTAGTGCCAGAGATGCCTTGACTACGGCATGTTCACAGAAAAGCAATACAGGCAAGCTCTGAAGGTGGTGATTCCTAGACTCTGTGCAAGACGAAAAAGAGCTTTGTCAAATATCCAAATACAAACTGGAACGTGGTATCGAGTCACTGTTCCTAGAACAGTAGAGGCTACTACACAGATAAACAGAGTAGCCAAGTCAGAGGAGGGCACAAAGCAATATGGGAACACAGCTGGCAGTCTAATAGGTGATGTAGGTGTGTGGTGTTGTGCATACCAAGTCTTTCCTGAGAGATTTTGCCTAGGTTGATATTACCCCAGCTCGTAACCAGTGTAAACTTTTCTGGTTTAGGATAGATTTAAGGGGTTATCATGTAGTAGTCCTTGGCTTTTATTCCTAGTCCGGTCTGTTCAGGGAAGTTTGTAAGAGACATAGCTACTTGGTAACCAGTGCATTGTCTGCTGCAAATGTCTGATTTCAGCTGAGCTGTATCAACATTTTGTAAGTTGGAAATGAGAGTGACGGAAACTATTGGTTCACTTCCTTTTTGCTGATTTTTAATAATCATGTTATTTTGGGGGTGAGGGGGGGAATCCTGTGAAGGAACTACGGAGTTGTTGCAGGTTTCTGGCATCTGTGAATTTAAGTGAAATTTGTACACGAATGCTCAGAGCATGAAGTACGTTGACTAGCAAGGTGCTTCTACCATCTGTCAAATTGCACTATTCTAGGGTTTTTAGATATCGTTAATATTCATAGTAGTTCCTTTGAGGTGTTGAGATGAATGTGTTTCTGCATTGGTTTGAATTTGCAGTGCTTGGAACTTGATCTATATTACTCAATGTATATTATTTTTGTTTTACAGTAGAACCCTGTTATTTTTGTATCTGGGTGTTACTGCAACCCTTTTAGTTTGCATCACCTTGCTGATTTAGGAAACTGCATAGCTGATCAGAGAAGTAACACCCTTAAAAATAAAAGCTACAGTAAACAGCTGGAATACTTCAGTGGTCCTGTGTAGCAATTTGCTGTGGCTCTGTATGTTCCCTTTATACTTTACAAACCTTTATTTCTGCAGAGGGGTTCAGAACTTCATCCTACAAAGAACCTGGTTTCTTTTATACTATCATTAAAATAAAAAGATCAGTGATGGGTCCTATCTTGCAATATAATGAGAAAAGGGACAATTTTAAGGGGTCACTTATAAGAGGAGAATGGGTAGGACAGTGCTAAATAACTTCCATTTGTGGATGCAGAAAGGAAAATAAATGTAGGTAAGAGAGAAGCACAGCTACTTAGCAGACTCTGTTGAATGTCTGCTGGTACCTTGAAGGCAAGGAGGCATTCTGAGAACACTGGCAAAGGTGATGGAAGAAAAAGAGTGAGGTACTCTTGCTGTCCCTTATCAGGAAATCAAATTGATCAAAGCTGTCTGTATCCTGAGGAATTTGGAAAGTTGGGGTTTAGAAGAGCTAAAAATCATCTTCATTTTGAAAGAGGAAACCGATAGTTCAGTGGGAATGATGGTGACTGTTTTTGAAAAAGTGACTTCAGATGTTCCAGTTTGGTTTGATTCAAGCTAAATGCAAATTATGGGCATCTTTAAATTGGGCAGAGTTAGAAGACCTTGAAGGTGTGGTAGTAAAATAAGTTTTTAAAATGTTAAATCTTTGGAGCTAAACAACCTTCTTTCACATCCAGTAGGAATTTCCCAAAGCACAGAACTCCTTGAAGCTAGTAAGGGACCATATAAAATTGAGAGACTACTCCTTTATTAAATGATCCTAGAATATTCTGTTTGGTCTATCAGTCATTGTGACTAACTGGACAGGAAGAAATAGAAGAAAGCTAATTGGAAATGACATTATAAACACTAAATTGTTTCCTGGTAGTCCCACAGTATGCTAGATGTTATCTGAGCCTCCAAGATATAAATTCCCTCTTCCAGAAAGCTTATAGTCCAAGAATATTAGGAACAGAAAAAGGATGCTGAGGGAATATGAAGGCTAAGACCTCTAAATAGAAAATGTGGAGAATTAATGATCCCTCCTGAAGTTATTAGTGTGCCTCTTAAATATGTGAAGTATTTTGTGTTAATATACTGTTTCCTGCATTAATCTTTGAGCAAGAAGAGATGCACTCTGGACAAAAAATGTCCGTCTGTTCTGTCTACTTCTAGTAGAAGGTGTTTTTTTGCAAAACTGTCTTTATTTCTTGCCCTTTGTGAAATTTGAAGTATGTTGTCTGAATAAATCTTATTTGGAAACAGCCATCTTTTTTTTCTGTTGAATAACAGGACACTAAGGAGGTGTCCAGCTATATTTGTAATATTTGTTTCCTGGGAAAATGTCCTCCGTGCTCAGACTTTCTGTAGAGTGCTATAGAACAACAACATTTTTTTTTTTTTTTTTAGCCTTCTTGACCCTTATTTAAGTGTGTACTGCCAACTGGTTCATGTTGCTAACTTGTGAAAACTTATGACTGGCATTTATATGATGGATCCGGTTAGATGTATATTCTGTTTGTTTCACTCTCCCTGAAGCACTGGTTTCCAGTTGTCAGGTTTATTGGACTGCTTCTTCCAAGTTTGTGCTGTGGTGAATTTGGATTATTTTTTAGGGTAAGGTTTTTCAGTGCCTGTCTCTCAATTTGTTCCTTTCCTCTTACTTTGCAGTGGACTGTTGGGGGTTCCAAAAACAAAAAGAAGGGAAAAGCTGGAAAAGCAGAGAAGAAGGCAGCTATGAAGAAACAGACTAACAGAGCTGCCTCTTCAGGCAGCTCAGATAAAGACAGCTCTGCTGAGAGCTCAGCACCTGAAGAAGGTAAGAACATGTAGGCAGTAGCTCATAGCACTACTCAATTAAATGACCATTTTTTCCATGTTTAATGCAGTTAACTGAACATCCAGAATACCCAAAATTGTCTCCATTTTTTTCTCAAGTATTTGTTTTGTGCTTCTAGTATTCTGGAAGGTTTTCCCAGTCAAGTAATTTCTAAATTTGTCACAGGCTTGAATCTCATCTCAGACTGCATGTAATTCAGTATACAGCATGCTGAAAGTACTTAATACAAATGCAACTAAATGTTACATTTAACATAAAATATTAAAGCTAATTTAATTCTCTGCTTTGAGTTGCAGAAACTAGAGATGGGGGAGATCAGAGGGTTCCCCTCACTCCCTTTTTAGCTTTTTCAGTTTGCTTTATCCCTACATTTCAAGCCTTATCTTTAGTTCTTCCTCATTCCTTGCTCAGACTTCCATATAAACCTTTTCTTTGACTTTCATAGCAGGTACTGTGCTTTATGGGGAATGTTCAGTTATGTGTTCCTAATTATTCTTGTATGTTATGTCGTCATTTTGATGCTGTTTTTCTTGCACTTGTAAAGTGAAAGTGTCTCATTTTAAGTATTTGTGGAAAAAGCTTCTGACATAGGAATAAGCAAGTGGGTTGTTTAATCTAGTATGCTTTCTCAGACTGTTGCAAGTACCAGAAATTTGAGTGGAAGGTGCTAAAATTCACATTAATACGAACAAAAAACCTTTTTAAATCAGTTACAGATATCAAGACACATCTTGCCCACTGTGAACCTTAAAAGCATGAATATAAGTGTAGGGAGAAGTCTCCTATATTATTTATTGCCTGTATTATTCTTATAATAATGTTGATTATTCCCCCCCCGCCCCCTCAGGGCAAAAAAAAAAAAAAACCCTCATGGGTTACCAGCTCTGTTTTCAACACATAGCAATAAGCAATACCCTCCCTACCTTCATCAGACACTCCCTCCAATTTAAAACCTGAACAGTAATGTTTGCCAAAATTAAAGCAGAATACTTTCTGGAATGTGAGAGATACCAGGCTATTAACATTGAAATATAGGTAGTATTTGGGATCATCGCATCGGGGACTTGTTTGCTGTTCTCGCCTGTAACTGAAGTTGGTTTGCAAAGTGATAGGAGGATAATGAAAGTTTGCCATCAGGGCAGGTGAAATGTTTACATATTTTGTTCGTTCTCCACTAAAATAACTATCCCTCAATAAGGACAAGTTTTTCTGCTTAGACTGTGCAATCTAAAGCAGAGATTACACAGTAACATTGTCATCCAGATGCAATACTAGCATATCAGCTGTAATGGTGGGGAAAGTTGACAGTGTTTAGTATATCAGCTTCATGTTCATGTTAGGGTGGTGAGAGGAAGATTTTAAAATACTGGTTCCACCTCTAAGTGGTGGTGTTCTTCTTAGCAGATGTAGAATAACGGATGAGGCAGAATTTGACTCCCAAGTATTTCCTTTTGCTAAAAGGAGTACAGAGGTGTTGCAACTAATTAAAAAAACAAAAAACTGCTAAGACTTTTGATAGTCTTATAATTCAGCATTTATAACCTGATTTGTACCATACCCACATCAAACATTCAAGTACAGGGTCCTGCTTAACAATTTGTTAATCCTGCATTTCTGAAAAATTAAGTGCCATTATCAAAATTAATTTTTTGCTGCATTCATAATTATGATGTTGCTACTGCTCTGCTCCTCCACAATACTTAATTTCTGTTGAGTTCTTGGACTGCATGATATCTTGTAGAACATGCTTGACTTTCATTCAGAAGCAATAGCATGAAATAAGAATAATGGAAGACTAATGTTTCACATCCCTTGTCATCTGAGCAACTTTAGTTTTACCCCAGTTCAGTGCAACTGTCCTATGGTTTGATTTCAGGTGAGGTGTCTGACTCTGAAAGCAACAGCTCTTCCTCCAGCTCTGATTCAGATTCATCCTCTGAAGATGAGGAATTCCATGATGGCTATGGAGAGGACCTTATGGGAGATGAGGAAGACAGAGCTCGGCTAGAGCAGATGACAGAGAAAGAGAGGGAGCAGGAACTGTTTAATCGGATAGAGAAGAGGGAAGTGTTGAAGAGAAGGTGAGATGATGAATTACTGGTTGTATATCTTAACTTGGGTAGAATGTGGCATGGATTATGATATATTAAATCAAAATTTGTTAATCTACCATCCCAATTACACTGTTGAAATCATACATTATAGAGCAACATCAACGCAGCAGATTTGCATAACCGCTATATTTTGTCTTCTGTAAAACTCATATGGAAAAAGAAATAGAAAATACTGCATGGTCCAGGTGACAAAGCAGTGCTGGAAGTCTTTAAATGTTGTAATTGTTGCTTCTGTCAGCTGTAGCTTGCTGCCTTGATATTACACTAATATCTTTCTGTATTTAAGATATTTTTAAAAGGGAAAAAAAAGGAAAGAACGTGAAAGAAGAATCACTTGGAATTTTTGCTGACAGGCTTAACAGCAGTTGATAGACTTTCTCATGTAGCACACTACATGAGTGTAAAGCAGTGGAGCAAAGGAATTAAACTTGGGGAGTTATGTTAAATAAAATTATTGAAATGTAGGCTATTATTCATGATGGAGGTGAAATCATTCTAGATCAGTGATTCTCAACCAGGGTCAACCCTGCGGTGTCAACAAATCTTTTGAAGGGTACTGTGAGGTGTTAGCAGATGAGCAGATAAACTAAGTGCATAAGTGCAGGCTAATGCTTGTTGCAGCCTGGATGATGCCATATCGTACAGCCAGGCCCCTCTGCAGGAAAGCGAGCTCTGTCATCTCTAAATTTGTGGCTTGAGTGGCATCCAGTTTCAAAAACAAAAGTTACAGAGGAATGCTTCAAGTCCACTGAGTGGTGCCTTGAGTCCAAAAAGATTGAGAACCACTGGTTTAGATATTAGGATAGAGCACATCTCTATAAGAAGCCACAGCTGATCTCTGGGTGCATCCAGACAAACACGGACACTTGTTTCCCTGGGGACAGGTAGAAGTGACACTTGTCCCTGGGTTACGCCTGTGCCACACACACTCTGGCACATGGCAGGTTACTCTGGGTGGGGTGAGGGATGCTGAAGCCAGCAACTATGCTGAGGCCAGCTGCCTTACCTTGGGGCCTCGGGGAGCTGCAGCTGTGTAGGGAAGGCTGGCTTGCAGCTGGAGCGTGGCTCTAGTTTTGGGTGGCACACGGTGCTGCCACATGCATTACCCCACTTTTTTTAAGCATGGGCTTTTTTGACCCTGGGATCTCGGGTCAAAAACCTCCCCCTGTGCTGCAAGGTAGCAGTGCAGAAAATGCTTGCATGTGTAGTGTATAGCACCACAGACGGGTCTGCAGCACCATATGCCACGCATCTGCACTCATTGGACGTGGCCTTTGAGTCCAATTCACTTAAGGGAGATCTACCATTTCTTTGAAAAGTCACTAAAGGAAGAAGGGCTTCTGAAGTAACCTGCCTTGTTTTTCCTTCACAGTAGGAATTCATTTCTTGGGGCAGTCTGTGGTGTGACTGGTTTTTATATATAGACTGGCTGCTTAGTCAGGGTAGAAGTGCACACTGGGGATTCTGTATGTGTTTGTGTCTAACTTTTTTGGTATTTACCCCTAAGACCTCTTTGGGAGTTCTGTTGCTTGATTGCAGAGGAGTCTTTTTTGTGGTAAACAGTCCATAACTTCCAGAACTGAAACCTGATTTCAGTGAGTTTACCTTCTGCCTACCTCCACTCATAGGTAGGCTGCAATCTCTCTATCACTCTTGAGCAAGAAGAGGTCTAGTTAGAGAAGGATAAAAATAGCAGCAATCAGTTGTCTGGTTATAGCAGATCAGGGTCAACAACGATCCTTTTTCCACAGTACTGAGGTATATAGTGAGTTGTTAAATTTCCACTGGAAACAGGCTATAAAACTACATATGCACTCAGTCTGTTCCAGCAATTCCTGTGTGCATTAATGAAACCTGATTGCTTTACTACACTACTCTGTGGGTTTGTGGCCAATGCACTGGAAATCATGTCCTACACCAATCAAGACAAATTGGGGGTTTGAGGCAATAGGGTTTCTTTTTCATTACTTATCTTTAGTGTTATGCATTTCTCTAAACATTTGTTGTTTACTTCTGGATATATTTGGCAATTACTATTAAAGCTTCTGCTTTAGATGCTTCTTGTTAGACAACCAATGGAGAAAAGCATCACTTTCACTCCTGTACTTAGTAAATGAAGAAGTTAGTTAACCAGAGGATACATCAGGTTTTTACCTAATATGTGGTGTTGGGTACCGAGATTTTTTTTTTTTCCCTGAAATGCTTGTGAGCTACAGAAAAGGAAAAAAAAAGGAAGCTGTGGATGGGATGACAAGGGTCTTGAAACTGCAAATAGGAGGAAGGGAGCTGTGGAGGAAGCATCTGGAAATTGTCTACATAAGCTACCTATGCATTTATAGTCAATTCATTTAAGCTGCACAGAAGCTGGAAACATTTTAACCATCTACATTTTTAAACTTTCCACTCTGCAGTCTTCCATGGGTCTCCTACCATTCTTTTTTACCATTTTTTCCCAAGAGTTTGTTTCCGGTTAATTTATCTTGTATACTACCTTATGGTGTATATCTTTCCTGTCCTCCTGCTATTTAATGACGATATTTGTTCTCTCAACTTTTGTGTAAGAGATTCTCCTCCCCCCCACCCCCCGTGTTTCCTAGTTGCTTTCCCCATCCCCTTTTCTCTTTGTATAAAAGTTGGACTTCTGGTCTATAGTTAATGCTGGTATGATCAACTATCAAATTACCAGTGTGTACCATAACTATGGCCCAGCCTGCCCTTTTCTAGATCCTAGTTTGTAACTATTTCTTCCAAAGTCTTCTCTGATCTGTTACTTTCTTAAAATAGTTCAGGGGTTGTGTTCTATCCAGTCTATATTCCTAACTCCGTTCGCAGTCCTGGAATTATTGGATGTTTCCTTTAATGCAAATGGCAAGAAAAAGAGTCAATTTTAGATAGTCATCTCTGTGCCTGAGTTGAGATTAATAAATTCGGACTCTGCAGAGGGTAATACAAAAGGAAATGAGAAGTTGCTCGGCTTACAGTAACTGGAGTTCGAGATGTGTTATCTGCGTGCTCATACCACTGGGAGTTGTACATACAGATCACAAGCTTGGAGACTTTGGCAAGCAGTACCCCTATGGAGCACATGCATCCTACCTCTCCTTGTGCTTTGAACCAAGGGTATATGTGGTGATGAGCACCTCCTGCACCTCAGTTTCTTCAGCTGCAGAATCCAGATGTGCAGGACTTCAAAGAAGAGGGGAAGATGGAGACACATCTTGAACTCTAGTTGTAAGGTAAGCAGTTTTTCTCCTTCAAGTGATTATCCATATGCACGTTCCACTGTGAATAACTCCTAAACAGTGTCCAAGGACAGGATTTCAGACATTTGAGAGCACAGTGACTGAAACAACACTTTCGCAAATGCAGCGTCTGATCTGAAGGTTTTGGAGATGGCTCAGTTTTAGTGAGCTGCTTTACAGATTTCAGCTTTGGGATTGTTGCTAAACAATGTCATAGAAGCTACCTGAATGATTGAATGAGCCCTGGTTGCTGAAGGATCATTTACTTCGGCTGTTTTGTAGCCTGGCTGTATAATTAGAGATACACTTGGAGAATTTCTAGCTGGGAACTGCTATATCCTTCATCCTTTTTACTGGACCTAAGAATTGTTGAGGAGACAAAAGGTATATAAATAGCAGGTTCAGGCTTTTCTAACATCCATAATGTGGAGTGACGCCTTGTTTCTGGATGAGCAAGCTTCAGGAAAAGTATCAGATGGTGGATCTGATAGGTGGAAATACATGATGGCAGGAACTTGGGATGAGTTATCAAGGACACTTCATCTAGACTGAATGCCATATAAGAGGGGGCTTCATCATCCCTGCTTGGATCTCCTGCACTTATCACTAAGGTGATAACAGCCAGAAATGCTGTCTCCAACCGGTATAGAAAGGAACATGGTAACAAATTCAGAGGGTTTCAATAATCTGTTATGTAAATTACTTAAGTCCTATGTTGAGATTTGGATCTCATTACTAGTAGGAACACTTAAGTTTTGTGGAATGTCTGCTCTTCCAAGACTGGATGGTGAGTCTGGGGACAGGTTTCTTTGTTTGAGATCTACAGGAATAAATGCTTCACATGGAGCATAGAATGTTCTGTGCCACTAGGCTAGTAATCCGACCCATTTGGCCAGGAAGCTCCATCTTGTAATGCTCCATTTGCTGTTGATCAAGATATCTGTAGCTGGGGAAAAGCAGGATGCTGTACACTTTAGCTATCCAGCTTTCATTCTGAAAGGTGAAGCAAGTCAAGCTCTGCGTGTAGTATGCTTTCCTTGTCTTGAGAGTGTTTGCAAGCTCTTGGGACTGAAATGACACTAGAACTGCTTTGGCTTCCATATGGCAGGATGAGACTGGCTGAATATCACTTGACTGTCCAGTGCATTATGAATTCAAGTGTAGAGCAGCTCTTCTGTGGCATTAGAAAGACACAAAGCTGTGATTCTGAGCTAGAACCTGGCATTTCTTTTGAGTGGCGGGTCCTGAGAGAACCTCATTTTGAAAACAAGATCTATAGAATGGAGTTTGATCTCTTGTTTATGGTTTGGAGAAAAATGTCTGCTAAGTCTGACCAACTCATCTGGAGGGCAAATATTTATGCAGAGAGAAATATCCAAAGTTTGTTCCAGTCCATAGCTTGATATCTTTCTCTATGCAGGCATGTTCTTGGCCAGTTCTGTCAGATCCTGGTACCTGTCTTGAGGAAAGTGCATCAAGGATGGTCCCAATGAATGTAAAAGGATGTTGTTTCATTTGCATTTGTCCTTAGGAGGCACCGAGCTTTTGTAGATATCTGTAGGTCTTCCCTTCACCAGTTGCTTATCTAGAAATGCTATGCTGAACTATTATTCTTCCTTAAGTAGACAACTACTAATGGAAGGACCTTTTGCAAAAAACTTTGGAGCTGTGAATAGACTGAATGGGTAGGTCCTTGTACTGAATTTTCGACCTACTGTGAATTGTGGGAATGTCCTATTTGCCGATATGGTAGCAGTGTGAAAGTAGGCATCTTAAAGATCTAGAGATTCAAACCAAACTCGCCTGTGGTTCTGGGAAAGAGATTCTAATGCCTAGTTATCACCATCTTGACTTTGGAGCTTGAAATCTTAAATTTTAAATTAAATTTAAGCTTCCTTGGATCCAGGATGGGCCTTTTATCAGTGCTGTTGGGGAACTTCTGTGGCCCTACAGAAATGAATGAGGATCTCTTATTGTGGCAAGCACTGAGATGACTTTCAAGACCCACTGGTCTGTGGTAATACAGACTTCAATCTGAATGAATTTGAACAAGACTGTTCCCATGTTGTATAATGTGGCCTGGAATCTGTGGAGGAGGCTCATACTTCACTGAAAATAGCTGCTTCTGTCTGGTGGTGGAAAAAGAACAACAGAGCTGCCAAAGACGCTGCTTATTGCCTATGAAAACGGATTCTTCAGAGGTGGTTCAAAGGCTTTCAGTGAAAAGATTAGGAGGCAGTTGGAGCTGTAGTCTTCCGCATGGTGTAAGGAAGTTGTATTTTGTTTAGGTGCCAGTATGTAGACTGTGGAATGCTGCCCTTGAGTCTTTTAAAGTACATAGTACCTTGACAATCTTGGTCCTAGCCAGTTCTGCACTTAGATGGCAGGTCTTTGACCACATTTTGGACTTCCTGAGGGAACCCTACAGCCAAGATGGTAGCTTCCATGTTGATGCAGGAGCCACATATCAAGATGCTATCAACTATATCCAAGACTATCTGGCAAGTAGCTTTTTGCTGGACTTCTGATGTAACTTTTTTGGCTCGGCAAAGATATTCTCTAGGTTCCAGTATTGTGATGGAAGAGAGTCTCTTGTAGTCCTGAAACTCGCATTTTGCCAGCAGAGCTTAGTAGTTCATCCTGACCTGGAAGCTTGCCAAGTTCTCCCCAGTAAACAGTTTTGCTTTTCAATGTGTTCTTGTTTCATCTGACCTCTTCATTTGCTGCTATAAAAAAACATTGTGGGGTTGAATGGGATGTAAAAATATCAGCCCCCCATAGAAAGAAGGAATATTTTTTGTCTACCAGAAAATGTGGTGGGCTGCATGTGGTTGGAGTCTGCCACTCTGTTTTCTCTGCTTCCATGATGAGAGAAGGGCTGTCTTCTAGCTAATCCAGTATATCCTCCAGTTTATGCATCATCTGTTCCGCTCACTCTGCCATGCCAATGTAACTGTACTGGTAAGGAGCTTGGACCTAGAGGCTGGGTATCATGACCCTGAGAAGGTGACTCATTCCAGTAGCTGTCTCAATGATCCCATCTTCCCCATGGAATAATCAAATGTACAGAGGGAACACTCTACATGAGTACCAGTGAGTTCTGAACTATGATCATCATAAGACTATGACCAGGAAGGTCAGGGAAATAACTCCATAGATGATGTTAAGATTCTGGTACTGTCAGATTAGAATGGAGAGTAGCAATATTTTCTAGTTTCTGTAATGCCGACTGATGCTACTGTGCTGCTTACTAAATTATTACCTGTTGTCACTTGAAGTGGTGGACCAGAAGGAGGCTATAGGGGAGGAGGAGACCTCATTGAGGTGCACTGCTGTGTCGTGTAGAGGCCCCAGTGCCAGTGAAGGTGCACCTTAACAAGCAGATTTGGTGCAGATAAGTTGAAGGATGATGGAGGTGGACACTTGGTGTGACTGCATAGTTTCTGCAATACTGTGGGCACCAGCTCTTTAATTTGAGGGTTTTGTGTACTTGAACTTGCCTGGAACCACAGTCTTGCAGGAGATGTGCAGATTTCCTTATGGAGGATCCTTTAGTTGGAGATCTACCCCTTGAACTCTTTGCTTCTCCCTCACCAGTTCCCATTCTTGCCCAACAAGGTTCTGATAAGAACCTTTAAGGCAGAAAACTTGCACTGGCACTTTGTCTCCCTGGCAGGGAGTCCAAAGGGGTCTTGGGCTCCTGGACCTGAGGTCAGAGCCACTTCTCTCCAGAGCTCAGGAGAGAGAACTATAGTCCAGCTTCCCTGTCTTTACAGATCTGGGAGCTGAGAGAATGCTGTATGGAGTATATCTCTGATACAAAAGATTGATCTAGGCAGGGATAGTCCCATCACAGGTGCAAAACATATATGAAATGTTTTTTTCTTAAGAATGAACACAATCTTCCAACAGGCAATTAAAGGAACACTATAGCTAGTTATCTACCAAAATAATTTTAGCCAGGCCTAAACCCCAAAAGTTGTTGAATGGATAGAGGAAGATCACAGTTGAGTAGGCAGCTTAAAGTTCCAGTTGGAGATAGCTTCAGTCAGAGTTGGCAACCCTATTCTGGGAGAATTTTTTTTCCTTAAAGGTATTCTAGGAGACTTTTTTCTTAAAATATCCTATTAAAATCTCACAGCTTGCTTTCAATAGTCACCGGGAGATTGATGCTGTTTCCAGTAGACTCCTATCCAGTCCAGGAGGGTTGGCAACCATAGTTGGAGATGAGGGGTAGTTGAGAGGATCTTGGTGTGGGAAATACACATGATCCATTATGTCTTCAGTTTTGTACTGAGAGTCAGTTCATATGCATACTACAGTGGTGCTAGCCAAAATTTTCCGAGCTGAAGTGCATAAGGCTCATACGTACCCATTCAGGATTGTGCATGTGGACTGTCATTCAGAGGAACCAGTCTTGTGTAATCTGTTCCTCTCCTTTCCTCCTCCCCCGCCCCTGCCCCCCTCCCTTCTGAAAATGGGAAGCCCCATTTTTGGCAGGCCTAAGCTGTTCAGTGACCAGCTGCTTCTTTTTGTTTCTTGACCTTTCATCTTATGATGAGATGCATTGCATTGTGAGCGGGATGCTGGGAGATGTTACCTTGAGCTAGTAATGGAAATCTTAATAGTGTCTTGGAAGCTGTGGCTAATAGGTAGCAAGTGATATCCTTGTTGAAGAAGGAGAGGCCTTTCAAGACTCAGTGGGTGACAGGGAATTTCAGACTCCTTATAAGGTAGCAGAGACTTCATTGACTGAGCAGTGGGATTGGGATTAAGTTCTTGTCTCCCATCTTTTCAATAAATGTAAAATGGATTTACTTGGCTATTTTCCTTCAGAATGCATTACTAAGCATATGTCGTAGCCTCTCCGACAGTTAAGTATTCCAGTGAGCATACTGATTTGATGAGGGCCCAATCCTACAAACATTTTGCCATGTAACTGGAGTGGAGAGGACTTTATCTGAACAAAAAGATCTCGATGCTTGTCTTTAGGAACAGATGAATATCAACCTGAGGATAAATTTTAATGTATGGGAAGGCTCTCTGCAGCATTGATGCTGTGCGGGTGAATGTTGAGGTCATACATATACCAAATTTTGGTTTCTTTTTTTCTCTCTGCTTTTTTTTTCCACCACTGCAGACTCAGCTGCTCTGATCCAGAACACGTCTCCTTTTTCTCTGCATGCTTCTACTCTCAGCTTACCATATATTTAAACTGAAACTTTACAGTAGTTTTTTTGGAAAACTAATTAATGTTGTGGGATAGCTTCCTGTTTTCTGGCTGTTTTACAGTGTTTACCATGAGTTTTAGTACTGTAATCAAGTTTGAAATGCAAATGTAGAACATTTTCACTTATGTATGCTTTTTTCTGGTTCTGTTGGAACCACACTTTAAGCCGGAGAGTTCAGCGCCAAAGCTTGTATGTAGTACTGCAGAAACACTTGCGGGCTTTGGGCCTTAAGTTATCTCAAGAACTTAATTACATGCAGGCACTATTTTGTAACATAATAAATAAGTCTGAAAATTCAAACAATGTTGCAAACTCCTGGAAAGGCAAAAGTGGGATCTTATATATTTGAGAGAGAGCTCAAACTGTTTTTCAGTTGCTGATTCTTACTAGATTTCTGTACTCTCCTGCTCCATTTCCTGCAGTTCAGCTGTTTTGATTGCATATCAGAAGTCTTTAACTTTATTTGCTGTTTCAGTGATTCCAAGATCAAAAAATCAACTTCTGTCATAAAACTTCCCCTCTTTATCATTTTTAATGCTCTTAATATTGGGTGTTGTGACCCTGCCTCTTTTGTATGCTTCACAAAATTTTCAGTCATATTTACCTCCTTTCTTCATTTTCTCTTTTTATGCCAGATTTGAAATAAAGAAGAAACTTAAAACAGCGAAAAAGAAAGAGAAGAAAGAGAAAAAGAAAAAGCAAGAGGAAGAGCAGGAGAAAAAAAAGCTCACACAGATCCAGGAATCTCAGGTAGTGTACACAACAGATTCTTGCTACTTAGTGGCCTTTTATCCTAGGGATAAATACCACTTCATATCCCTGCTATCCTTCCAAAAAATGCCCTAACATGGCCGTTAGGTTGGGAGGAAGGGGAACTTATTTCTTTTTGGCCTTTAAAAAAAGAATGCATTACCAAACAGGTAATATTTTAAGGTGTGTGAATATATACATTGTGAATAGTTGCCATATATAAATAATTTGTGTGTGTGTGTTCACATGTGTAAGCAGCTATTCACAATGTATTATAAGGGAAAGAAGACAAAATCAAGCTGCATCCGTTGTGATACTCTAATAAGGTTTTTTTAATTGTTGCTTAATTATTCTGTTTCTGAATGACTCTTTTTTGCACTTCTTTATGTAGAAGCTTGTCTGAAATTTTACACACTTAGTCTTAGGCCAGGAGTGAACTTTTTAAAGAGAGTTTGACCCCAAACACTTAAGCCATTTTTTAAAAGAGTAGAAAAATACATTTGGTCTTTAATGTGTTCCTAGTGCCTCAGTGGTATAGAGTAGATAGAATCTTTTGAAGTTGGTAGAGATGTAAGCTGGTCTGCATCACAGTGGCTTTCTGAGGCTCTTAAAAAACAGTCTCTGTGGTGCTCACATTTAATGAGAACGTCACCTTCAAGTCTTAAAATTGCATGCATATGTGTTATGTGGGCCAAAAGCAGGGTGCAGGGTTCTGTACAATAATTTGTGCATATGAGAAATAATTTGTGCGTTTGGTATCCCTGCATTGATTGTTGGCATTTCTTGCCTCTGGGTTGCGGAGAGAATTTTAGAATACTTCTATCTCAGGTTTTTCTTTGTTTCTTTCCTACAAAAAAAAAAAAAAAAAAGAAAATTGACTTTATTATTGTTAAGAACAGAACCTTTTTTTGCCTGTAGAGCCTCATCTCTTACCTGAGTAACACCATGTGTGATACAGTACATATATGCTGGCATCCAGGTGCTAGGTGGCAGAGCCATTTGATTATATTTTCCTGCACTTTTGGCCATTCATTTAACTCCTGCCAAATATGTTTCCCCCTCGGGGCTAGTGCTTACATTCTGGAATTCTGACCTGGTTCACACAGCTACCAGTCCTTCTCCATTTTTTTTAAAGGCCTGATTTCTCCTCTACCCCCTTCCCCCTGCCCTCCTATTTTGCCTGTACAAAAAAGTAACAGCTCTCTGAAGTATGGACTGGGGTGCTCAACCTCCAGCCCACGGGGCAAACGCAGCAGGCAGTCTTGGAACCTGGCCTGGGGGCTCTCCCTGGGTTGGGAAATTTGGTGGTAGGGCAGCAAAGGCAATACTGCCAGTGCCTAGGGCCAGTGTCACATGCAGCTGATGTCGCGCATACCAGAACCAGTCCAGGGCTTACCCTGGAGCCGACATGTGGCATACACTGCATGAGGTGTCTGCAGTGGACCAGCCCCGCGCATTGGCTCCAGTGAATGGGGCTGGTCTGTGGGTCCAGTCCAGACTGGTCCCAGAACCAGCACTCAGAGCCAGTGTGGCAGGGTGCCTCATGCAGTATACATCTCAGATTAGCCCCCTGTGCCACATGCAGTGCAATCAGCGAGTTTATCCACATGCAGCACACAGGGCACACACTGCAGGCAGCATCTGTGCCAGACTGGTCCTGTGTGCTGGCTATGGCACACAGGCAGGGTGTGTGGGCCCATGCTGGTCCTGGAACCACCACATAACACTCATTCAGGACAAGCGCTGCTTGCAGCACATGCTGAACCATCTTCACATGCATTTTGTGCTATGCCACATGTGGCACATTGGGTTGGTCCAAGACCTGTGGGCCAGATCCTAGGGCTTCATGAGCCAGATCTGGCCTGTCAGCTGTATCTTTGACATCCCTGGCATAAACAAAACACTTAGTATCTGGTGTGATAGAAGGGTTTTATACCTAGGTAAGACTATCTTAGTCTGGTCAGTCTGTCATGATTTTGCCCCTGTGGAAGTGGCCATCTGACTCTTTTTAAGTGAGAACTGTTTTTGGAAAAAGTTTGTTTTTGTTTTTTTTAATTGAAAGCATTTGAATAAAAATTATAAATGGTTGCTAATTCTAGTGGATAGTCATTTCTTTAGCTTATTTCCGTGAATTACAGCTGGATTGAAATGTTCTCTGTGTACATGTTTTAGGTGATGTCACACAATAAAGAGCGACGATCAAAGCGGGATGAGAAACTGGACAAGAAGTCTCAGGCTATGGAAGAACTGAAAGCAGAAAGAGAGAAAAGGAAGAACAGAACAGGTGAGTGGAGACCTGTTGCTGGGATTTCTGTTTAAAAACCTAATGCATGTTCATATAACTCTTGCTGCTGCTCTCCCATTAATGGACTGGAGAAGAGAAATGCATGTGTTCCAACTCTGAGTGTGGCGAATCATAGTAAACAGCCTCCACTTTTTTCACTTTTCTTAGTCTTTTGGGTGGGGAGGGGAGTTTCTTCAAGGGTACCAGATGGGAATATTAGTTTGTGATAGCACTGTGTATTTGCTGGGGAGTAGACTGAAATCCCAGCTCATGTTATAGTCTGCTGAAAAGTGGTTGGTGCCTACCTACTTGGAGTGTGTCTGAATTGCCACATAGGGGCGAAAGCTAGAATGGTCAAGGTGTTAAGCCTTTTTGGGGAGTGCTGTCTTTCTTGCAGAATTAGGAAGGCAGTGATAAGCTCTCAATTCTTGTGTATATTGTCACCTCCTTTATGTCTTTCTGACTGAATGGGGAACAGTGTTTTAAGGTAAGTGTTTTATACTTACAGTGATCAACAGAATGGCAGAGTTGATCCAACTATAGCCTTATATAGTTTCTGGCTTGTGGGCCCGTGGTTTCTGGTTACTGTCTTTTTAAAATTATGCGAAAAACGAACTAGGAAAATCTGAAGTTCAGTTTTCCTCTTTTGTAGCCGAGTTGCTTGCAAAAAAACAGCCATTAAAAACAAGTGAAGTGTACTCAGATGATGAAGAGGAAGAAGAGGATGATAAGTCTAGCGAGAAAAGTGATCGCTCATCCAGATCATCCTCATCTGATGAGGAGGAAGAGTAAGTGTTAAAAGCTTACAGAAAAGCTACTTCCCTGAATGTGCTTAAAAAACAAACCAAAAATACCTGTCTGATATGTGACTCTGCCTCTTGGCATATATGAAGGCTTTTAGATGAATAACAGCCTTGAATGAATGCCTCCCTGCCTGCCCCAAACTCCTATTAATATGGAAAAGTTCCAGGTTGTCATTGTAAAAATGTTGAACATGAATTGGTTTGTTTAGGAGCCTAGTAATGACAGGATAAGAATCCTAGATCATTGGTTTGTATCCCTTCCAGGTCATTAGTACCGTTTTTTTGTGGTTTGGTGACCTTTGCCCAAGGATTAAAGTAATATGGAGAAAGATGTCCTCTTGCTTTGAACATAACCTGTGGGTAAGAAGCATCAGAAACTGCCTTTCCTTTTGTATCTGTTCTGATCTTTGGTCTCCATTGTTTTTCCAGCGAGCATCTTCCACAAACACTAGGTCTGCATAAACCACAGCCTTTTAAGAAGATGAATTACATCACTTTTATAGAGGTTTTATTTGGTATAAATCAAATACTAACCTCAGCTGAAACCCCTTTGTGTGTGTAGTGTTAATGATTTTATTTCCCTTCTTTCTCCTGTTTTTCCTTTCCAAAACCAGGAAAGAAGAGATTCCTCCAAAATCCCAGCCCGTGTCCTTACCTGAAGAACTGAATAGGGTACGGTTATCCCGGCACAAGCTGGAACGCTGGTGTCATATGCCTTTCTTTGCCAAGACAGTCACTGGCTGCTTTGTGCGAATTGGCATTGGAAACCACAACAGCAAACCTGTCTATCGGGTGAGTTTGTCTTCTGGGGTTTGGGCTGCTCCCCTCCCACCCTCCACACACAGATTTGTGATTGCTGGGATCCTAGCATTCACAGCTATGGTTTGGTTTGCCTCTCGAAGGAGCTCATATGTATTTTGTTCACTTAAGTAAAGAACCTTTCAGTGTAGGTCAGAATTTTGCGGCTGCCAGAGTAAGGGAGAAGGTACATTTAAAAAAAATGCCACAAAAACCTGAGACCAGGTTGCTAATTAATTAACAGTCAAATTTTAGGGGTGGCTGAGTCCATACTAAAACAAAACAGGAAAAGGTAGCTGAGGAAGCACTGATTTTTATTTCTCTGCTCCAAAATTGATAGTAAATCTGTGGATGCCTTTAAGGATTTACTACAGACTGCTTTCCCTGATGAACACCAGGCCTGTGCAACTAGGGAAGTATTCAATTTGGATTTGGCTGAAGGACAGTCATTTGATTCGGTAGGGGGGCTCTGCGGCATAGCTCCCTCTCCCTCCACTGCTGCACCCACATCAGCCTTGCCTTCACTGTGCCTGCATTCCCCTCCACCCCCTCCTGGCTGAGCAAGCAGCGGCAGGACAGAGCCCCCACTCCCAGCCCTGGTGTGCCTGCACCTGTTCTCCCCCCCCCCAGCTGGACAGCTTGTCCCAGCCCCAATCCCTCCCCCAACCCCAACAGACTTACCAGCTGGCTGTTTAATCAATGGCCGAATCTCCGAATCAGCTGAATCTTTTTCTGAAGCTTTTCCAAATCGATTAGAAGCATCTGAATGGATTTGGAGCTTTTATTTGGTCTCCCAATTTGATTTGGATTAGGAGATTTGGTCCCCAAATTGGGCCAGATCTCTTCCAAATTGAATCGGCTACTGAAGTGTCGCACAGCCCTAAGGAACACCAGGCAGTGCCATCAAGTTCTAGTTTTCTGTACTCGGCGAAGATTGAGATGATTTAGATCTTTGTTCTCTTGTGTACGATGTCCAGAACACCTGTGGAGAATAAATTGCCATTCCACTGCTTGTTTGCTACAGTGACTGTATGATGGAATAGAAGAGCATTCTCTAAAGCTCCAGTCAAAACCCAGGTGTGTTAGAGTGGTTGAGTTTAATATGATGTGCAACACTGAGTTGTTTTTATCTCCCTCTACAAGCTACTTTAATTGCAACCAGCATGGCTAATTGAAAATATATTAGAAAATTAAGGAGGCTACACCTAATAATGGGAGCAAAATTGAAATGTAAAAAGTACATGCATATTTTGGAGATGGTACAATTTTCCAAGTAGGTCTTTTCAGGAATGAGTTGCTTGAAGTAAAAGAATGAACATGAACTTATAGGAAACAACAATTCCATTACCTCGGAACAGGAATAAACTTTCTATATAGGTTAACATTAAATTGGTCTGTGACATTTAGTCGGAACAATAATTGGAATAACCTTGGCCTCAAGTGGGAAAGATGTAAAGCACGTGCTGTGTGGCCAAAAAATTATATGAAGTTAATGCTCAAGGTCTTCTCTCTTGCACATCTTTCTCCAATTGTGCAGGTCGCTGAAATAACTGGTGTTGTAGAAACTGCAAAGGTTTACCAGCTTGGAGGCACCCGAACAAACAAGGGATTGCAGTTACGGTAAGATGTCGGAATAGTTTTGATATTGGGTGATGTATTTGTCATCTTATGGCATGTAAATATTTCTTGTGTGATATAGGCTGGGAACCAAAATGCAGAGTGGTTCTGTTATCACACCATAATTGTTAGTACATTCTTCCCCTTTAATAATAAGGTGATGGCATGCAGCTTGTGGTGAGGGCTCCTCCCTCATGCATCTTTGATCTCTGAAAATTCAATTGGGAATCACCAGAGCAAATGTATGTATTTCTGCTGTGGTGACCTGTATTCCTTTCCTCTCCTCCACCACCAAATGTGGCAGTGGGAAAAAGTATCTTCCTTTTGGCAAAAGCATCATACAAAATATTACGTAGCACTGCATGAACAGCAAGTGATAGGTGGACAGAGGCCACATCAGGTCTCCCTGTCAAGCACTTATGTCCCCCATGTAAAGATTTTATGGCAGTTTGATGGTGTGGTGGTTGTATGAAATTGCACAACATTCTGAAGTGGGAAAACAAGACCAGACATTGATCTGATTCTCCCACTATTTGCAGAGTGGCTATTGGTTCAGGTTTTCAGTAATGCACCTTCTAAAAAAAAATATGCATTCACACCTGTAATGACAGTAAAAAGCTTGGCCACCAAGCCTGTGGAGAGAGCTTTCTGCAGGGTAGATAGAAATCAACTATTTTTTTAAAATTGCTTCTTTTTTTTTTTAATTTTAATTTGAATCAGATTTTTTTATTTAATTTGTATATTTGATTTTTTTTTGTTCAGATGCCTTTTTGGGGGAAAAATACTATATAAAGATAGTTTTTAATTTAAGATATGTTAAAGCTCAAAGAGATCATCATGAAACAGGGATTATAATTTCTAATTTATATACTATTTGAGACAATATATTCAGGTAATGTTTTTCGAAAAGATTTTTTTATAAATGAGTCAAAACAGGCCATAGACTATATTAGGGGCCCGATCTTATGGGGTTCTCAGAGGCTCCTCTATAGATTTGTAAAGATTAAAAAAACCCACTCTATCCAATGGGACTCAGTGCTCAGATCTCTGTAATGCTTAGTTTCAGTTCTCAAACTGTCGATTTGTGTCTCCAGAGATAACATCCTTGTTAACACCCGTATATGGAGATGAGATAATAGACCTAATTGCCTAACCATCAGCCCTCTTGTGTCTCTGCAAGTTCATGTACACAGAGTCAAGCCCTTACCTCTCTCTAGAAGTGCAAAGTTTCAAGAAGTTCTACAAATGCTATCCTCTGTTCATTTCAAATGATGATTAAATCAAGGCTTCCTGACTGCTGATTTAAATTGTGATTTGCCTCATGATTTAAATATGCTGTAAAGTTTGTCTGGCACTTGGATTGCTATGTAAGATGCTCAACAGAACAGAATACTTGGGGAACCTGGGGCATTCTAGGTGCTGGCCAGCTGGTGATATGACTTCTGATTCAGAAATTAGAACCAGGCTAGCTCTTGTACTTATCATTTAGGACAGTATAATTCAGTCTTAACACATGGCACTTTTCAAACCTAAGAATGCAGGAGAGTCTTTTGTATTAGTGGATTGTGCTTTTAAAGAGCTTTAAAGCTGTTTGGAGGAGATGAAGCTTGTGCTTATATAAATGAGGTGATTGTCAAAAACTTCACAGACCTAAAGCGTGCCTGCCAAATAATAATGTAGATCTGAAGAGAACTGCTTTGCCACAGTTTATATGTGGGAATTTGGGAATGGAGATGAATACCCTGAAGTCATTCAACTGACAACAATAATTTGTGGACCCAAGTTATTGGCCTCCATTCAGTAGATGGCCTCAGCACAGTGTTGGTTGGCACCTGGGTATATATTGTTCCTCTTCTTCCTTTTTGCAGACATGGCAATGACCAGCGTGTATTTCGTCTAGAATTTGTCTCAAATCAGGAATTTACTGAAAGTGAGTTCATGAAATGGAAGGAAGCGGTAAGTTTGACCAGGTTGATTCTGTTCCTAATAACTCTGTCAAGAATGTTCTGAGTGGAAAATGATCCTCACCCTCTCTGTATTTAGATGTTCTCTGCTGGGATGCAGCTGCCCACGCTAGATGAGATCAACAAGAAGGAGGTGTCCATTAAGGAAGCTCTCAACTACAAATTTAATGATCAGGACATTGAAGAGGTACGTAAACTGACTAGGCTTTTAGTTTGGGGGCCTTTAAAATGGGCTGTCCTGGAGCAAAGATTCTCATTCACAGTACTGCAGCACCCTGGGGTGCTGTGAGATTTATAACTGCAGTGAAGTGCCACTCAGTATTTGCTGTGTTGTGTGCGCAAACACCTACATGTGATTTGCAAGATAAGCCCAGAGATTTCAAATAAGGATTCATTTTTTCTAAAACATACCACAACCTGTTGTGTTCTTTCTGAGTTACTACAGAAGAATTGCTCTATTACTTTCCCATAATCAAAAAATGAGTGAAAGCTAAAAACTGATACTTTGAGGGGTGCCTTAAGTCTACTGAGGTTGAGAAACACTTTTCTAAAGGGAGGCTGAGGTGGTTGGTCAAAGGGAGAAGAATCTGCCTACAGCAAAGATCTAGTGCTTCCAAACTAAAATGATTCTGAATCTTTACTTGGAGAGGGAGGAAATGATACAAGACGACAAAGTTAAGTGGAATGGTCAAGGTGGAAAGAATAATGCAGGAGTCTTAACTGGATCTGCTGTTCAATGCACTCTTTTTGCCTTATTTAATCCTCTGAATCCTGCTTATAACTTGTACTGTGGCTTAGCCTGGCATAAGTGCCTTAATTTCATTTCTGTTCTGAGCACAGAACTCTAATACCCATCCCCTAAATAGTTACTTGCGTAAATAGTCACGCAAGTTGTCTGCCAGTGTTTCAGCTCTTATTATCTTGACTAATGACACCAAATCTTATTTAATAATGTATAGATCATATGTGGAGTAAAAGCTTGTTGTCTGGTACAGTAATGAATGAAGGCAAGAGCACTGAAATAAAAAGTCTGTGGGCAGTAAATATCCTCTGTTTGAAACTTACGGCCTCTTGTCTGTAGTGTCTAGGTGCTATAAAATAAACTTTGTTATAACTTCCACTACTTTGCTTTTTGCTCTTCGTGTTTTGTAGATTGTGAAAGAGAAAGAGAGGTTCCGAAAAGCCCCTCCCAACTATGCCATGAAGAAAACTCAACTACTAAAGGAGAAGGTGAGAAGGATATGGTGATACAGTAGAGTCCCAATTTACGCCATTCTGACTTGTGTGTGTCTCTCTCGTTTTACGCGATTTTTTTCATTAGGGTCTGGACTGGAAAATGCCCCATGAGATGCGCGAGACCCGCATATGTACACAAATGCGCGCGAGACCCGCATATGTACACAAATGCGCGCGAGACTTGCAGGCGGAATCGAGCGGATCTGTGCTGTCATTGTGGTAGTGGCATCTCAAGATGCATAGGCAACATGCTAGATGCTCCTAAAGGCAATTCTGCCAAGAAAAGGGGGGAAAAAAGCTATGACTGCAGTGTGTCTGGGGTACACAACACCTCACTATTCTATTATTTCCTATGGGGAAAGTTGTCCTGGTTTACACAAATTCGACTTAGATGAAATTTCCTCTGGAATTCAATACTTGCATAAATTGGGGGTCTGCTGTACTTGTAACCTTTAAGGTAAAAGTCTGTGACTTGAAAAATCAAGGTTAGTTTGGATGGTTGTGATGAGCTAGAGCCCAGTTCGAATTTCTAATGGGACACTAATCTGTGCCACAGAGATGGTGGTCAGCAACTGTCCTAGCTATCCCTTTCCTTGTCCTCTGGGTGAGGAGCTTACAGTTTGGCTGTAGAAGCTCACTTTTTCTTCTTTATTGCTGTTGTGTGCTGTTTTGAAAACCATGAGTTAGTATTCCATCTTGTGAAGAGGCAGTGGGCATCTCCTCTCTTCTAAACTAGTGACATGATCATGCTTCTCCCCCTCCCTTTGTGGCCTCCTGTTCAGATTTCTGTTGAATATAGAAGGCTTAGGAATGTATTGGCTGTTTCGATGGGTCTTTTTATTTTGGAGATTTAAAAAAAGTGCTAACAAGCTTTCTATGCTATGGAAACACCTGCTTAGTTTTCTCACTAAGTTTGTCTCAAACACTTAAATGTGAGGAGTTCAGGCCTATTTACTTTGTTCAAGCCAGTCCCAGGATGTGCAAAATTTTATTGGTTTGCCTATTTTAATAAAACTCAGTTGTGCACAAAGGACATGCAGCAAGCTCTTGGGTTTTTTTTTCCTCTTTCTGAAAGGATGTCATTGCTGTGTGTGGCCATGAGGTGGCAGAATAGGTTAGTTGCATGCAACAGATGGATTTAAACTCAATCCTTTGAGTTGATGTTCAGAACTGCAGTAGTTTTCAGTCCTTTTCCTGTACTACTGGCAAGAATGAGTTTTAATCAGAGTTGTAGATGTCTCTTCTGGACTAATGAAAAATGAGCTCCTTTTTGTCCTGTCCTTAGCAGTAAAAGTGTATGCACTTGAAGTACTGTATTTACCTGAATCCAAGATGACTCTGAATTTAAGATGTACATGTAAAATTAATAAATTGTGTTATAATTTTATACACATCCCCACATGCCATTGTGGGTTTCTCCCATGCTCCCGTTGCTGCAAGCCCACTCCTTTACCACATAAGCTACCCCAGCCTGGACAGGCAGTGGCTCAGCGTCAGCTTTGGCCCCAAGCCCAGGATCGAAGCCAGAGCTGCCACCTGCCCTGGGCTGATATTCAAATCTAAGATGAGGCCTTTTTCTCCCCATGTTTATTGTGGGGATCGGACCTGATCTTGGATTTGAGTAAATATGGTAGAACTGGCTAGATGACTTAAAGGCTTATCTATAATTTCTGTGACAAGCTTGATGCGGGTAAATTGTGTAACAAATTGCTGTCTGGTTGAAGGCCATGGCTGAGGACTTGGGGGACCAAGATAAGGCAAAACAGATTCAAGATCAGCTTAACGAACTAGAAGAGAGAGCAGAAGCCCTGGACCGCCAGCGAACAAAAAACATTTCTGCAATCAGGTGGGTCCATATATGTCATTTCAGAAAGGAAATTGTCTTAATAGAAAAGCAGCAGAAGGGGGAAACAATGCAATCATTCTTAGTGACTTGGAAGCAAGAGTTTTGAGTGTGATATCTTTTGATATAATCATCGTTTTTGAAGGTTAACCAGTGACATGTTTGAGATTTTAGATTTAAACAGGCTTTCAGCTATAGTACCCTTCCTCAGGTGACTTGCAAGTTCTGATCCTTCCTTCTTGTATATATGAGGGGTGATCAAAAAGTTCTAAGACTTAGCCTTTATTTTAGAGAATAGTGTACAAATAACATTTTTATGAGCTATCCCCTTCAAAGTAATCTCCCCCAGATGATATGCACTTTTCCCAATGTTCCTGCCATTTTTGGAAGCAATGCTGGAAGTCTTCAACTGAGTTTTTTGAGTTCCGCTTTTACATTCTTATGGATGGTTGGAATGTTATCAAATCTCGGTCCTTTCAGCTTCATTTTCATTTTTGGGAACAGAAAAAAATCACATGGGGCAAGGTCAGGTGAATACAGAGGTTGTGGTATCACAGGAATATTTTTGTTTTGTTTTTGTGTTTTTTGTTTTTTTTTGTTTCAGCCAAAAATTCTTGAGTGGAGACAGCAGTGTGTGAAGGAGTGTTGTCATGGTGCAGAAACCATCAACCATTTTCACATGGCTCACGGCGGTTTCTTCTAACTTTATCCCTCAAGCGAATCAAAACCTCTTTATAAAAGGCCCGATCGATTGTTTGACCACTTGGTACAAATTCCTAATGAACAATACCCCGAACATCAAGTCTTAGAACTTTTTGATCAAACCACATATACCTGGGTTGCTACGTGTACTACCCACGTCCTTGCCATTTCTCTCTGCTTGGTCATATATGCTATTTGCAGTTTCCACTTGTCAGACATGGACACATTTTTCAAAGCATCTTAAGTAAAGGAGTGTCTGCCAAAAGCTAGTGCTGATTAGAGCAAACTATCACACTGATGCTGAGAAAATGCTATTTATGGTTTTCTTGGATTTTTTTACTGTTAAATAACTGTGTTACTATACTTGGGCTTTTTTTCCCCCCAAATCTTTCTTTTAGTTACATCAACCAGAGGAATAGGGAGTGGAACATTGTGGAGTCCGAGAAGGCTCTTGTGGTAAATAATGCTGAAACAGTACTTTGGGGGAATGGGGAGGGATGTTAATTACATGAGACTTTTTTCCATTTGTTTAATTTATTCCTTTGTCTGTTTAGAAAACAAAGCATAGAAAAGTGGTATCACTTTAAAGAAGGCATTTAACCATCCACTGATCAGCTCTATGCCCAGTAGGTTTCTCTGGAGTTGGTAATACTGGCATAATTTATTATTTGTGTGGCCTAGGACAGGAGCCAGAGAACAGACACGAAAGGATAAAATAATAAGGAAATGTGTTCTTTGTGTGTTCATTATGCAAGGGAAGTTAATCATTTTAATGCTCACTTAAGCCTCATATTCCTTGAGTGGAATGTAAATGTTCTATTCATACTGTATTTCATTGGATACAAGACTGACAGTCTCGAGTGCAAGACTTTCATGGTCTCTAATGCCATCTTCTCACCTTGATGTTGTGTTATGGCTAAATTGTGTGTAAGGGTTATGGGAGCTAACTCTATAACACCTATATTTGTTTCTTCTATAGGCCGAAAGTCACAGTATGAAAAACCAGCAAATGGACCCCTTTACTAGGCGACAGTGCAAACCTACGATAGTCTCGAATGTGAGTATAACCTTGAGGTCAGTCCAGGGCAGCCAGAGGGAAATATGGGCTAGTGCACAGTCAGTGTTTTTTATCCTTTTCTTAATGGCATAGCCATGAAAGGATACTGGGAGCAGAGTTGTCCAGGTACTATAATAATAGATCAGGTCGTTCTTGGCCTGAGTATATAAGGCCTCTGTTAAGATCTATTGTAACTGAACAGAAGGAAGAAATGGTATAGTTCATTATTGATTAGATCTTGCCAAGAAGATTAGTGATCTGCGTGTGTGTGTGTGTATATTTGTATGAGGAGAGATGGTTCTTTGAAATTAATTAGCAAATTACTTGACTTCAGGAAGACTAGCTGTTTTAGTTGTAAGTTCTGTTATGGAACACCATAAGTTTTAAACCTAAATATGGTTAGTGGATTGTGCGTTTCCTAATGCATCCCAAGGACTCTGTCTTTGGAAGGAGTGAAGCTGAAGAGGATCCATTGTTTGTGGGCGACTCAGCATGAATTTCCACTGCAGTGCTTTGGCAAAAAGGGCTAATGTCATTCAAGGAAGAATATGGTTAGGAATAGGGGTTGAGGAAGAAGTGGTAAGGTTAGGAGTAAGGGTTTATCGGTTTTTAAACCTTTGTATACAGTATTGGTAAACCCAGTCCTTGAATACTGTGTACAGTGCTAGGTCAATGTCTTTTAAAAAGTATGTTGGCAAATTGGAGAAGGTGCAGAAATTGCAGCCACAAATAATAGAAGGGATGAAAAAAACGTTTTGCATTTGAAGAACAAGGTAAGCTCTTTATGAAAGAGAGGCCCAGGTGAGGAAATTGATGCTGAATAAAAATACCTTCCCAGAGAGAAACATACTGAAGAACTGTTTAATCTAGCAGAAAATAGCATAGTCAGAATTAGTGGCTGGAAGCGGAAGCCAAGCAAATTCAAATTTAAACTGTTTTTTAACTGATGAAAATGATTCAGCCATTGGAACAAATTACCAGGTGACAGGCTTTGATTTCCATCTCTTGATTTGTAAAACAAAACTGGATACCTTTCTATGAGACTTAGCAGAGCCTGAGTTGTTAGGCCCAGTTCAGGAGGCAACTTTATGAAACTTAATCATTTGTAATATATATGGAAAGCAAGGTGGCTGATCTCTAAACCCCTCATGAATCTAAGCACTTTGGATGGTAAGGTTCAAGGGCAGGTCTTGTATGGAAATGCAGCATCTCACTTTCTTTTCTTGCTCACAGTCCAGGGATCCTGCTGTCCAAGCTGCCATCCTTGCCCGACTAAATGCAAAATATGGATCTGGTGTATTACCGGATGCTCCAAAGGACATAAGCAAGGCAAGTATCCCTTTCTGCTAGTCTCACTTTTTTTTCACCTCTGCCTTGTCTCTCCTCACTGAGAATCCTGTAATTTTGTGTGCATGTGTGTGTATGCATGTACATACATATGTATAGTCCTACTTTACTTCTAGAAATGTTTGTCCTGTTGAGGACTACTACTAAAGGAGAAGAACTTGACCTTTCTTGGGGAATGGAAGCCGTCAGTCATGGGAGTAGAGCGAAGCCTACCTGAAATTAGCAGTCATTATTTCCTTTGAGACTCGGACTGCGTTCTCTGGTTTGGGCTAGTTATTAATCTGTTTACATTTCAGGGTCAGGGAAAGGACAAAGACATGAACTCTAAATCAGCCAGTGATCTCTCAGAGGATCTGTTCAAAGTGCATGACTTTGATGTGAAAATTGATCTCCAGGTTCCCAGTTCAGGTAGGTTTTTATTATATGGGGAAGAGTATCCTTCCTTCCCTTCCCCTCTCCTTCCTTCCCTGAGAAATGCATGAATTGGGATTACGCATCTGGTTGGGAATTGCTGCTGCCTGGTTCAGAAGCAGACATGGGAGCACAATTCAAATGCTTTGTGCTATACTCATGTAGAGAAGATGCCGTCTTGTAGAAATATATTTGTGCCTTTACTAGTAATATGCATCATGAAGTAGACTTTAGGTTCAACAGGGCATTAGTCTAACAGGTAAGAGGATAAGATTTTAATTGAACTAGTCTGCCAGCAGTTTAATTTTCAGTCTTTCCCATCCTTTTTTTATGTTCAAGTGCCAGTGCTGAACTGTTTTGGAATGTAATGTAACAGTGTGATCCACTAGTAAGGATAGTTTTGCATCACCGTTGGAAGGAGGACTAGAGCTAAATGGGTCTTTTGAATGATTACTGTTTGCCTGATCCAGTACAACACTTACTACATTCCTAAGAAATGACTTCAGGAGGAAAATGGAGAAAACAATAAAGTTCTGGGAGACTAGATCTGGTGTAAAAGGGGGATTCCAGGCATAGGGACAGTGTAGAAGAAGTCAGAAGGGGAAGAGTAGGACATATGCAAAAAGGTTAGTGAAAATAATGGGTGAAAGAGGAAACCTAAAGATAAGAGCCAGAGGCAAGCCAAGGCTAGGTATGTAGGAGCCTGAAAGGCAAGACAAGATGTTTAAATGTTGTGCGAGTAGAGAGTCGGTGCATAGATTTGAAATATGGCTAGATTTGCTCAGAGTAGGTAAAGGTTTTGGGGCAGCATTTTCAGCATCCTTGTTTTAGATGGCAAGAAATAATACCCTGTCTAGTTCATGTTATCCCTGGAGTAGAGATGCGTAGAAAACCAGACTAGTTCATCCCCTTGTAAGATCTGTCCTGTGTGCTTGCCATATATTCATGTGACAGTTGTCTTTGAGAAATGTCCCTGAATAATACCTGAAATTAATATTCATGTGGCTGTTGCACAGGCTTTGTACAGAGTAATTTCTTTTGTAAATGGAAGACTTAGCAATGAGTAGGTTTAAGAGGTGTAAAGACAAAATTGTACATACCTATCTTGAAAGACCTGTGAACATTGCCCATAATAAATGGCAAATGCTGCATTGTTTTGCACAGAAGCTGAGACATAGATTCCAAGGTGAAGTTATCACAGAGAAGTTTATTTTTAGTTTGTGGCAGGTAGGGCTTGCAGTTTTTTCCTCTCTGTAGTTAGTTATTGCCATCCAAAAAACCATTCACTTTTCTCTTATCCTCCTACAGAGTCTAAGACACTGGCCATCACTTCTAAGGCTCCACCAGCAAAAGATGGTGCCCCTCGGCGATCACTGAACCTGGAGGACTACAAAAAAAGGCGGGGGCTTATTTGAGCTTACCCACTCCGCTGCTTCTGATCCTGCATGCTCCATGATGATGTCCTACCTTTTTTCTTCCTCCCTTTTCAGTTTCCTCTTCTGGGTTGGAGCAGCAATGGAGCTGGGAAGAGACTCTTTAAAACTGCCAGTCATTTGTAACATAAATCATTTGACTATTTACTGTATAGACCTCCCTTCTTGCCCTTTCCTCCTATCCCCTCACAAATGTGGATCTGTGCTATTTGGGGTTCTCCCACTTTTTAGGTTTTTTCTTTTTTTGAGGTTTTTTTTTTTCTTGTTATTTTTGTTTTAATTTTGTTGATGCATCTCGTTGGTCCACTCAGTGTTCAGTATTAGCCTGAAGTCTGGATTTCCGTAGGAATCTCTTTGGTGGTTGCAGCATCAGCATTTGGTGATCTCCCCTTGCATACCACCACAGACATGGTGAATAAACATCAGCACAAGACCTTTGTGGATGGAAAGGTCATCTGCACTTTCTTCCTCCTCTTCTTCCTCCTTGCTCCTAGCTCTGGAGAAGGGAATCTCCAAAAAACTGGCTTAGGTTCAAAGTGTAAATTTTTTTGGGAGGGTTATGTGACTTTTTTTCAGGTGTTTTTTATCATTTTTAAGCTGCAGTACTATTTGTATCTGTCTGTCACGGTTCTTTACGGCTGTTTTGAATTTCTACCAGCTGTACTTGAGCATCTAAAATTGCAAGAAAGAAACTCATTAAATGTGATTCTTACTAAAATGGCCTGGGTGGTATAGCTGTTTAACCTTGCACATACTCCTCTTTTTACTCTTACTTACCTGATGAGACAAGTGCACAATCTATCTGTAGTACCTCTGGTCTTTTGCCACAGCTGAGCGGAGTAGCTCCCTTTGGGATGCCCCTGGACACTCACGGAATGGGCTTTAATTTCTTCTACAAATCCAAGAAATCCTTCAATCTATGTTTATCATGTCAAATTCCTCTTCACCAGGCTTCAACTCATTTGTGTGGTTTCTGGGTTATTTTTTTTATTGGGGGGAGGGAGATGGGGTGGGGGGGAGGCTTTTTTATTCCCCCCCCGCCCTTTTTTCTTTCAATCATTTTAAACTTGGATTAAAAAAATTAGTTTGCGTTAAGGGAAAGGGGAAGAGCACAGTAGAAACCTAACTGAAAATGAGGGCAGTTGCTGATGCACATTTTATATATATAAAGTTGGTAAACGTGCAGTAAAACACTAGCACAATGATTGTATGGCTTTATGAAATGCTTGCCCAGAAACAAGATGACAGCTTGATAATCTCTCAGGTGTAAAAAAAATCAAAGTGTAAATAAGTGGCATTTCACGAAGAGCTTTTCAAAACAAACGTCAGCTGAATCTATGGAACAAAGAGCTAAATTAAGAAAATAAAACGGCATTAGCTGTCTAACAATTCAAAGGTTCCTATTCAGATAAGCATGCAAACTTGTAATTTCTATTCAAGGTGATGCTGAAAGAAGAAGTGGTGTTCTCTTGTACAGGGTCTGAAGGTGAGAAGAACCCGACATTCTTGGAATGCCATAGCATTAGTATTTCCCAAAAAGCCACACACTGTGGTTATTTTTAAACTGTGTCTGACTCTGACTTGCTGGATCCTTTAATGAAATTTTAATCTAGTACATATATTTAATTTCCTTTTTGTTATTTTTTTTTTAATGATAGTTTTAAAGAAATGTGACTGTGTGAAATCTGACGCAATGAACTGTGTGTACAAAATTAGCCTTTTTAGTAGATGAGTAGTTCTTGTCTACTGTGTAAACAAATGGGCTTATTTACTAGATAGTCCATAGTGCTGGAACTCTTGTGTAGACTATTCAGTAAATATGCAATCCTAGATTTGTTTACTTGCCCATCAGTAACAGCTTCTCTGGAGCTGTAGGCTCTCACTTCCATATGTACTTTCAATTTTTTTTTCTTTTAAGAAAGTGGATTTATGGAATCTGCCATTTGACTTCATAGTAAATCTCAGTATCCGCTATGTAGATATGCCAATTTTTTTTGTTTTGGCTTTGCAGCAGCTTCAATAGTGTTACAGTTGTGTAACAAAGCCCTCAAACATCATTTTCAGTAGCCAATTTCCAAATATCAGCCCTTCTGACACTTACCAGAAATAACTTATAAAATCATGCATTGCAAAATGTGAATTGCCCACAAACATTACCCAGAACTGAGGCACAACAAGTGACCACTCTAGTAAACTTAATCATTAAAAAAAACTCCATTTATGATGATTGCACTTATGTTGTTTTATTGTAGAGCAAATTTTTATGGCTGAGTTACAAACAAAGAAATACTCTTTATAATCAAAATGTTCATGAGACCCTTTGATGCTTTAAATGGTTTGCTCCATTTCCTTATCCTTCCTTAGTAGAGTTTTTATTACATTGAAGAGGAATGCGCATGAGTTTAATGTGCAGAATTGTGAAGTGGTTATGACCTAATCATCACAGTCATCAACTACTAATTGCAGTTCCTCCGAGAGTTACTAGAACTTCTGCTGAAATATTGTTTCTAACTAAGTCGATAGCCAAGGAATCATTATATGCAAACCACTTTTGAGAAAAATGCATCAAGAGGGAGTACTCGTTTGAGTAGTTACAGAGAACGAATTGTGTAAGAATCTTTCCTTTTACTTTTTAAGTGCATGTAAAGGTGAGTGACTACACCTCCCACCATTAGGGAGGGATTGATTTGTTTTCTTTGTTTCACTTGTGTCCTAGCATAGTTCATTACAAATGTACAGACTTCTATAAATAAACTTGGTTTGTTGGTTTAATAAGGTTGATTATGTTTATCCCTTGATATGAGGTACCTGGAACCTGTGTATTTTCCTGGATCTTATGATTTGCCTATATCAACTTAATGACCCAAAATATCAATATTGTAAAATACCTATTAAAAAGAGTAGCTGTTCTGGGGAAGAGTAGGGCATTTCTGATTTCTGGGCTGCTCCTTTGCGCAGCACAAAAAAATCAAGTGGAGTGGCTTTTTAGTGATATAATTGCCTAAGCCACTTGGAGGGTGAGGAGCCACTTAAAGGGTTATTTGTCTAAGATCTATGTCTTTCTGCTGTCCCTTACTCCAGAACCAAATTTATGTTAATTCCATGAAAGAGTGAACTTCTCCAGTAGTTTCACATCTGACAAATTAAGGTTAGGGAAACTGTCAAAAAGGATTGCACATCCTTGAATTGTTCTTAAGTTTTATGTATCCTGCCCTTTTCTCTATATTTGTATGGAGCATCTGTAGCAAGAAGAGATCTATGCTTAGAGGAAAATTGGAATACATCTGTTGTTCAAGTCTGTTCTTGTACCATCTCCAATTAAAATTTTCTTCTGGCACTATTTTGCACAAAACTATTCTTTATGATAGGAGGCTAATGGATGTGCAAAATACTTTTTGATTCAAGAATCTGAGAGGTATTAACAGAGAATGTATTTTTAAATTTAGGCTCCACTGTACTCTTCAGATTCTTGCATCATGTCCATCACCACAGAACATATACAGTAATAATGCTGTCCTTGCTGTCCCCTCACCTCTTCCCCAATTCTCCATGCATAAGTGCTATGCTGGGCCAGACCTATGGGCCATCAGCCTAGTATCCTGGTGGTTTCTTCGCCACATCCTCAGGAACTTCCTCATGGTTCTGGCTGAACTTGTCATCTCCCAGACTAAGATGGAGGCTCTGGCCTGGGGGGATCCCAGGTTACTATGGGACTGTTTCCCTGTCACTCCTGCATATGTCTCCTTCCAGAGTTTCCCTGAGTAGCATCCACTAGCTTTTGGGACACTGCCCCTCAAATGAGTCCTAGTTAACCAAATTATGAATCTGTGAGTGTTACTGCCTGCCATTCCTGCTTCATGTTTGTTTGTTTTTTTTGTAATGCCAAGGAATTGATTGTTATGTATCTACAACTTGGAGATAAGCAGAGAGTGAAATAAAAGAAATACCTCTATCTTATACATAGGAACAGGGATGCTTGATGACATGCCTAAGTTTACACAGGAAATTCCATGTTATGGAACTGAATCTGTAACTTTCAGAATCCAGCTCTAGGACACTGTTTCAGATCATAACCTGGTCTCTACATCACAAGGCACTTTCTGTTGCATGTGAAAAAAGACATGTGTAAGTCCACCATAGAAAGCACTTCTAGGAGTTTTAGCTGGATGCCTGAGGTTTAGAGTGGCTTTTGGGTCCCCTTCCCAGTATCTGAGTAAGGATAAAAGGAACACAGACTTTTAGAAAGGACATAGGCAGTGAAGAGAACTTGGCCAAAAGCAGTGCTTTAAAGCAGTAAAGGGTCACAAGGTAGGCAGATTTCCCTATGGAATCCCTGGTAACGGGATGTAAGTCTGTTCGTGTCCTTTTCAACAGGTTTCTATTATGAATGACCTAACAGAACAACAGAATCTGACCAGGATGAATTGGTCCATTACTTCACAGAGTTTAAAACATAGTGGTGTTGGAGACCTTGGATATCCCTGAAGTGTGACCAATTTAATTGAATCCTGGTCTTGTTCTTTCCATTGCAAAAACTCACTTTGTGCAGGGTTAGATTTGGGAGTCGACAACAGAGGAGCCATGTACTGGCCTTTGCTGTGGAGACTCGTCATACCTTGTCAGGAGGAAATGAAGCATACACCTACCACTGGAGATTAAAGGCCCATGCATGGGTTCATCTGAAGGATAACTGGAAGGCTGAATTCCTCTTTTGTGATGAGAACGCTAATCTCCTGAGACTTCAATTTGAATTGGGAAATGGAAAAATTCTGAAGCCTGTATGATGACATGAACACAAACATTAGTGGTTTTTTTTGGATGTAATGCAAGCTTAAGGTATAGGAATGTATTCCCCTGTATTGTTGTGCAGTACTTGTATGACTATAAAGGCGTTTCAGTGTTAACCCAGATTAAACTGGTATTCAGGTTTTTTTTCATGGTGTAGGGCAAGGTTAAGATTGTTTTGGGTGCCTTAACTATGGATTTGTGTATTATGGCGTGTTTGGGTTTCTTTAAACTGTAATTTTTATTCAGAATTCTTGGATCTTTTAATGTGTTTGGAGCTTTTTGTGTGCTGTTAGAAGACCAAAGGGCCCCCATGCAGGCCTTTGACCTTGTTGTGAAGCTCCTTTTCCCATTGTAAAGCCAAATGGATGAAAACTTGTTTAAATCGATTTATGCTGTATGACATGTACAGTTTAGCACTTATGTGTGAAATATGTTGTTGCAAGCAAAGCAAAACAAACCGCAAGAAGTGGATGCTGGCATTTAAAAGGACTTGTGTTTCTGGGGTTAAAGACACTCATGTAGGTTACATGGTCAGCTCTGTAGTGACAAAGTAGGGCCACAGTTGTTAGTTGAGGTAATTTTTGAAGTTCTCTTATGATTAATAGTGCTATAATGAAGCTAATATGTACAATTAATAGATGCCCAAGTGCATGCTCCGAATGTGGATAGAAAATTATTGGGATGTGATGTTGATAAAACACGTGTAAGAAATGATATAAGGAGGACTACAGTCTTTTCTGTGGCAAGACATTGGAACCAGCATGAGAAGGAATGTCTATTCCATGTTGTTATTTCTGTTTAGGTAAGTGTGTTTCCACTGGATACTCTTGAATACTTCTAGCTGCATTGATCATGTTCCCTGTACTGGGAAGTTGAAAGCCAGGTGCCCAAAAATCAGCTGGCTTCCAGGCTATATTAGGATGTGGGGGGCCCTAGTTGCAGTCCCTGGAGCCAGCCAACAATTAGCTGCCATACATTCAATTTTCGGGCACAATGGAGATCAGCTGCAAAAACACAATTTTTTGTGTAACATTTTTGTGGCTGGTTTCCCATTTTGTGGTCCCATTATTTCCCTGAATGCGTGGCCAGGTTACTATTTATGACAGCAACTAATCATGTCTTAAATGTAGTGTCTGTCAGGGGCCTTAAATGTCTAACTTTGCAAAATAACTACTATTGAAATGCAGTGGGCACATCTACACCATGTGTCTTAATGCACACTAGCCTATTCTGTGCATTAAAGTAGTGTGTACAAAACCATGCTAATATGCTAATGCACAGTAGAATAGGCTACTGTGCATCAAGCGTTATCTAAAAAGCTTGTGCTACCGCGCATTAGTGCAACACAATGCACATTTATTTATTACCTCATATTGGAGGTACTAAATTTAATGCCCATTAGGTAAAGTGCATTAATGCAAGTGTAGATGTGTCCAGTAAGGATTTATTTTCTATTCAAACAAAGTGGGATTTTTCTCTAGGGAAGCACTGAAGCCTATTTCAGAAGAATTTTCCTGCGTGATTGCTAAAAGTCCTAGTAGACTTAATTCCTCTTAGTACTATTATGACCCTATGTAGTCCAACTATTGTTTTTTCTATTGAGTGGATCAACTTTAGTTTGATGATAAAGGGAAGAGTTGAACTTGTTGGGAACAGGAAGTCATTGACTTCAGTATTTGGATACATTGCTCTTCCTTGACTTTTAAGCTCCATGCAGGTCATCAGTGAACTTTTTACTATGCTATAATATGGCCTAGAAGTCCTCCTCAGTCTCTTTGTCCACATATATATAATTTCCCTACAAAAGGTGTCTGAAACAAATGGTGGTGGGGGGGGGTTATGATGAGGAAAAAGGTGAGAACCACCCTTATGAAAATATGTATGTCAGCAGCCTTTCAAGCTATAGTATATATAGCATTGTTTGTCAGCTGTCTCAAGAAAGCATAGTCTCTCATTCCAGAGAACTGTTTATCTCTACCCATAGTGTTGAAAACCCCTCTAGGAATAAGCCATTCTCTCAAATATAATTCTGGAACATTAAGTTTTTTTGAAGTATCTGGAAAACTAATGATGATGCATGTTACCTAGTCTAAGCTTAGTTACTTCTCTCCATCTGGTTATATGGATTGCACTGTACTGTGTCTAGGATGGATGATGTTTCTTTTTGGATGGGGGGTGGATTGCTTCTCGGCCTCTTGAAGGCTCAGATCAAGTGTTAAACCACAGAATAATTGATACTATACCAAAAAAACCCAATAAGCAACAGGGTCCAACACTGTTTTAGTAGCTTTTGGAATAACTACAGAATTGATTAGCAACAGATTTTAATATAAGCTAAGTAGATTTTCATATGGCACAGCTAAGGAAGATACTAAACTTCATTTTTAAACTTGGGTGGAAATAAGATCTGATATTTTATTACTTTGTGGGTTTGATAAGGCTCAAAAGTATGTAGAAATTGGGAATAAATAATTGTTTACATCGGTGGTTTAAAAAATGAGGTTTTAGAAATTACTTTGATTCAAGAAGTTTGCAGGTTGGCTGCTACTATGTTGTTTGCATATATAATATACCAACATTCATGTGATTGTTATATCTTGGAATTGAAATTCTTGGGAGAATATTATCTTTGCATTAAGGAAATTTTGCTTTGCAAAATGTCTAGTTTTGGTCTTGTGACTACATACAGAGTAGACAAGACTAAGCTAAGCAAACGTTTAATAATGTTTGCGTGTGTGCATTTTCAGTGTTTAAAGCCCAGTATCATGTTTATGAAAAAAAACTATGAAAAACTTCCAGAAGTTGAGCATAAATACATGCCTATTAACATGTAAATTTTGTTTGGAACATTTAAGTCTTTATCTTGCCAAGGTAAAGTTTTTATTGTCCCCTATAGTTTTGTTAGTAAATCTTTTTTTTATTGGTTACATTTGCAGCTGATGGGATAGTAAGAGCGCATCCTGTTCTCTTCATTACTTAAGACTCCATCAGAATAATATTGCTTCATCAAATTATTAAAATTACAATAGGCTTTATTAATGCATTTTTAAGGCAATATACCTGCATACAAATATGCAGGTCATAAATACAGGATGGGATACTGTCTTGGAAAGCTCAGACTCAAAAGCTAAGGCATCTTGTAGGCAGCCTTCCCACCTTGAATTCTTACTGAGAGATTGCTACACAAAGAGCTAAGTGCAATTCTTGTGTAACCCTTCTGCTGAGCACCTGGCATCAGAAACAAGGGCTGGATTCAATTTTGGAGATGCTAAATATATTTTGCCTTGGCTTGAGCCCCCACCCAGGCCACCTGGTAAACACTAAATGAATCACTAGGGTATCCAATGAAACGAATAACCTTTTCCTTGCAATCAGTACGAACACAACCCCCTGACTTATTACAGAGACAAACAGCAGAACACAACATAGTCAAGCAAAAACAAAACAAAAACACTGTTCTGGTTCAAAGTATACCCTGTATCACCCTTACCTCTTTTGGGGAGCCCTTGAGAGTGCAGAGTGGGGAAGTCTTGACCCAAAAGAGGTGAGGCTGTGGGAATTTGAATGTCAATCTTTGCTGGAGGTGCTGGTTCTCTCTGCGTTGCAAAGGGCCCTTTCAGTTGATACAGCTCTTGCCAACCTGTGGGGGAGCGCCGATTTCTGCTCCTGCCCTGGATTCCCATTTCATGCAACTCTGCTGAGCTACTGTAGAGCGCTGATCTCTGCTCCTGCCTGAGTGGCTATGGGGATGAGCTACCAGTTCCTGCCCTGGACTCCCAGCCCAAACTCCACAGGGCTACTGGACTTGAAAAACCCTGGCTGTCTGTACCAGCTGGCCTCAAGCTCCAGCCAGCATCCTCCTTCTCCTCTGCAGGGGAAAACAGAGCCCCTCAGCCCAGGTGGCCTGAACTGTAAATAGGTAGTCAGTGAAGATGTAAACTGAAGTGTCAGTGGGTTAGGGAGAGGCTGGGTGGTGGGGTAGAGAAGGGGGAGGAATAGTGGAGAGGTATCTGGGGAGTCAGATGTCAGGCAGGTTATAATGTGTCATAAATCCAATGTCTGTTTTGTCCATGATTTTTAGTATCCAGGAGGTTTCATAGTTGGTAGGGTAAGGTCAGAAGGGACCTGAGCAGATCATCAAGTCCTGCCCTGGCAGGAAAGAGTACTGGGGTCAAATGACCCCAGCAAGGTGACTGTCAAGCCTTGTCTTAAAGACCCCCAGGGTAGGAGCCTGCACCACTTCTCTTGGAAGTTGGTTCCAGATCCTAGCCGCCCTGACAGTGAAGTAGCGCCTCCTGATGTCTAGCCTGAATCTACCCTCTGCCAGCTTGTGACCATTATTTCTTGTCACTCCTGGTAGTGCTCGGGGGAACAGGGACTCCCCCAATGCCTGCTGGTCCCCTCTGAGTAGTTTGTAAACATCCACTAGATCCCCCCTCAGCCTTCTCTTGTGGAGGCTGAACAGGTTCAGGTCCCGTAGCCTCTCCTCGTAAGGCCTGCCCTGCTGCCCCCGATCATGCGAGTGGCCCTCCTCTGGACCCTCTCCATGCTGTCCACATCCCTCTTGAAGTGCAGTGCCCAGAACTGGACGCAGTACTCCAACTGTGGCCTGACCAGTGCCGCATAGAGGGGGAGGATCACCTCCTTGGACCTGCTTGAGATGCATCTGTGGATGCATGACAAGGTGCGGTTGGCATGTGCCACCTGACTGCATCCCCACACTGCCGGCCCATGTTCATCTTGGCATCAATGATGACTCCAAGATCCTTTTCTGCCTCTGCACTGATGAGAAGGGAGTTCCCCAGCCTGTAGGTATGGTGCTGGTTCTTCCTCCCCAGGTGCATCACCTTGCTTGTCAGTGTTTGAAACCCATCCTGTTCTCATCCTCAGACCCCTGTGACCTGTCTAGGTCTGATTTGCAGACTATTCCTCCCTTCTGGCATGCCCACATCCCCCCACATCTTAGTGTTGTCTGTGAATTTGAACAGGGTGCTATTTAACCCCCTCGTCCAAGTCGCTGATGAAGATGTTGAACAGTGCGGGCCCGAGGACTGAGCCCTGGGGGACCCCACTGCCCACATCCCTCCAGGTCCACCACTCTCTGGGTGCAGCCCTCCAGCCAGTTAGTGACCCGTTTGACTGTGTAGGTGTCAACACCACAGTCTCATAGTTTTTTAATGAGAATGGGGTGAGAGACTGTGTCAAAGGCCTTCCTAAAGTCCAGAAAGACTACGTCCACTGCTACCCCTGCATCTAAGGATTTGGTGACCTGGTCATAGAAGGCCACCAGGTGGGTCTGACAGGACCTGCCTCAAATGAACCCATGTTGGTTGCCTCTAAGCATAATCTCCCTGCTGGCTTCTCATGGACATGCCAGGATAATGCTCTCAAACACTTACCTAGGACCGAGGTAAGACTAACTGGCCTATAGTTGATGAAGTGGAGTTCATAGGCTCATTTCTTTTGCTATGGTCCTGTCCATTTAGATTCTAAAGATATGCCTTTGGAATCAGTTTTAGGTACATAACCTATTACCCCATGTCCCATAGGTGAGGTTCTTGTGATTGGTATTGGTCCATTTTCTTTTGAGTTTTGTGTATAGCATCTATTACTACTTGTTCATATTGCTTGAGATGTTCTGGCAGCTCCTGTACCCATTTTATCACCTCAGGAGAATCAGCTTCTGGTACCTCTGGGATTATGCCAAGTGGCAGCAGAGACATTCATTTTCCAAACAGAATTTGATATCGCTGCAGCCTTGTACCTAACCTGTTTCCACTTCAGAGTGCTCCAAAATTAGGGGCAGCTTTTCACTCCAATTGCTCCTGACTTGACCACCACCTTTTGGAGTGACTCCTTAACAGTACGATTCATTTGCTCTACTTGCCCTGATGCCTGAGGGCGGTGAGGGATGTGTAACTGTTACTTTATCCGTAGGGCTTGCAGCAGGTGTTTAAGCACTAATCCTGTGAAGTGGGGACCCCGGTCCGAATCAATTATCCCCAGGGTTCCAAACGTGCAAATAACTTCTATCCATAATTTCTTGGCAGTAGCCTCAGCAGTGTGGGTTTTCATTGGAAATACTTTCACCCATCCGCTAATGGCATCAACAATAATAAATATTGATTTCCTTTAGCTGTCCATGGCAATTTGTCAATATAATCCATTTGAATTCTTTGCCATGGCCCCACTATTCCCTGGTGCATAAAGGGTTTTCTACTCCTAGGTCTTGGCCCCTCTGCAGCACACAGTAAGTAATTACGGACGCATTTCAGGCCAGTATGCTAATTCTTGTACCCTTGCAATAGTGCCTTCTATGGCTTTATGCCGAAAACTGTGACAGGCATTTATGATTTTTTTTCACCTGCGTTCTGCTGGCAGATACCATCTGACTTCCCCAGAATCCTGATGGACTGCATATTCACTTTGTATTTCCCATTTTGACTTAGTTTGACTGTGTGTTCGGTCTACAGCTACCTCCCTTTGTGCCCCTTCTTTAGCAGTTGCATTCGCCAACTCATTCATGTGGGCTTCTAAGGATGGAGTATGCTGGTGTGCCTTCACATGTTGAATCTTTAACTGCCTGGGATGTTTTTGTATTCATTCACAAATGGCCTGTCAATCTTCCATTTGAGCAATCCTTTTTCCCTCTGCAGTGTGCAATGCTGCTTTATTCCAATTTTTAATCCAATATATCAGTGCCTTAACACACAAATCATACTCTAGATCAGAGGTGGGCAAAATGTGGCTCACGGGTTGGATGTGGCCCATCAGGCCATTCTATCCAGCCCGCAGGGCCCCTAAAATTTTAGAAAATTAATATTTAGCTGCTCCTGGCTGCCTGTCATGTGGCCCTCAATGTCTTGCCAAAACTCAGTAAGCAGCCCTCTGCCCGAAATAATTGCCTGCTCCTGGACTACAGCCAAGTCGACAGCAACAAGGTGACTGGCTAAATGGGTTGTCAGGGGCACTGCAGCAAAGTCTGCCTAAATTAAGTATAAAAGGACAGTGAAGATTGGGCCCCGACGATGCTGTATGCCATCCACATCAACTCGGGAGAAAACTACCGGATCCCCCATAAGCTCATTGTGTCAAGAGGTACCAGGACTAGCCATTGTGACTGAACTGGAGCACCAGTGGATTGGCGTGCATGCGTGCATGCGTGTGATTGTAGATACAGCATTGCTTTTCCTCATTTGATCTATGTATGTCACTCAATAACTCAGGGGGGGCAGGCAGGAGTGCCGGTGTCCCCCCTGTGAGCATTGTCTGGGGAGCGGGGCCACCAGCAAAAGTGGCTGTGCCACTTCTAGAAGTGGGACCCGGCCTCCCCCCATCAGCGTGACTGGCTGCAGGGGACACCCCCCCCCGCAGTAGCTGACTGGTGTCGGGGGGGGCATGTGCCCCCCCGACTCGAGGCACCAGTCACCCATACTTAAAAATAAAGACAAATTTATTTCAGGACTCTAGATGCAAAGGTACTGCAAAGAAACAATTAGCTAGATCTATTACTGAAAACCTCTGAGGCCCCTCCTGTACCCTATTTAACACAGCTGGCATATCTGCAACTATAGGGTCCATAGCTCAATAATCTATTGTCAATCTCCATGACTTATCTGCCTTTAGCACTGGCCAGATGGGTGAATTAAACTTTGAATTGGTTTCAATTACAACATCCTGCTTCAACAATTCTTCAATGGTTTGCTGCATAGCCTCTTCAGCTTGCTTTGGAAAATTATACTGCTTTTGTGGTGGCACCAAATCTCCTGTTATCTTAACACAGGCTTCTATCATCCCACAATCACTTGTATTTTTATTTCAAACATCCTAGGAATTGTGATACCCATTTGTCTTCAGTGTCCAAATTTATGGCCTCTATTCCTTTACACTGTTCTAGTTTCCCATAAGGATTTGTTTCCCCAATTTCTCCATTTATCCCTGTGGCCTTTTAAATTACTTGACTGGTAAAATCTAGGATCCATCCCTATGCTGCTAGAAAGGGGGATCCCAATATAAAATCCTCTGCAGATTCAGAATGCTGGAGTCCCTTTAAGGTGGTCTGACAATTTAATATTTGCCAGTATTCCTGTACACACTACCCCTTCTATTTCTTGGCCAGTAAAACACCGCAGGACCATCTTTCCCACTTTATAAGCTTCTAACTCCCACCTACATTCAAAAACACTCACTGCTGCTCCAGTGTCAATTAAAGCTTCTGCTGCTCCCTGATTTCCCACTGCAACAGGTATATGGGGTCTACCCCCTGGGTTCCAGTGTAGATCACTTAACTTTTCTCAGAGGCTGGGATCCTGCCTGGGGCTTCTGCTACGGGGGCCTCCCTACTGAGGTGGGGGCAGGCACAAGCAACTGCTATCACCCTCTCAGATCTCGGATCCTTTCGATGGTTCTCTGCCTAACTCAATCATATGCTCAATTTTGACAATGGTCTTTTATCCCACCTTTCCCAAGACTCCCCCTTCTCCATCAAATATTTCCACATTGTTCCTCTGATTTTGCTCTCTTCCCCTACTCACTCATTCCAATTTCTGTATTTCAAATCTGACCTATAGCTTTCACCCTTTCTTCCCCCTGTCATGGGATTCCATGCACTTTCATTGGTATAAGCTACTTGAGGGTTTGTTGTGATGGGCTCAATGTACAGGGTGAGAGCTGCTGATACTCCACCAGCTGGTTTCTCTACTAACTGCTCTGCGTCCTGGGCCCTCTGTAGAACTTCTCCTAGCATATACCAGTCTATTACTTGTAATGGACCCATCATGCTAATGATTTGCTTGTGCATCCCTTCTTGGACTTCTCTCCAGAATCCTGGAGGATACTGGATGTCTGTAAATGCCCTACCTGGCTGCCCATGTCTAGTAAGTGGGAACACTACTCCTGACAATATTCCTAACACCACACACCTAATTATATCTTCAATGACAGGTTCCCAGGGATGCTGCCCATTAGCTCCATATTGTGTTTGAAATAGTCTCTTCCCTATTCCTCTTCCTAACTCCTTTATTGCTTGGGGAATTCCTCTATCTTGGGTGTCTCAGAGTAATGCTATTAGAATGTCGGGTAAGCCTCGTGCTCTTAAAAGCCACTGCCATTCCCGTGAGGTTAGATTTTCACTGTTAACAATCCCCATTGATTTTTGAAGCCGTTGGCTCAAATTCTTAACAGTCCTGAGGTTTTAGCCATGGCAGTCAAATCAGCCTCACTCACCAGTACTAGCTGTTTTGTCGGTTCCCCTGAATGTCTTGTGTATCTGACGCTCAGGTTACTGCATCCACCATCATAGGGACTTCTTTTTAATTTTCTCTTGGGAGTTCTGAATACAGGGATGGAGTAGTTGAGCGTCCTGGTGGATCAAGACTGAAATCATCATCCCAAATGTCATCATCCCAAATTTTACTGGGATTAAATCCCAATCCAGATCTCCGTGGGTGACAGCTATCACATGTAAAGTCCATTCTTTCAATTCTTTTTTAAGTTTACTGATAGTGACAATGCATCTTTCATGCTTGACCTTTACTGCCTTCTCTTTGGTCATCATTTTTACTAATTGCTGTAAAGCCTCCTTATCTCCTTTATCTTGGTTGAGGAGCTTTATTTCTTCCCTCTGTTCTTCTAATTTTTCAAAAAAACTCATTTTTCAGCAGCATCTACCCAGGACGAGGACATGGTAAGGGTGGGGTAATGAGGAGGTTTGGAGCCCCATGAAGACGCCCCCAGGGTCGAGACCCCTCCAGGCCCCCAGCAGGGAACTGATTCCCCAACAATAACACTGAAGATGTGACAGGCAAGAAAAGGGGCAGTGCCCAAACCATCTAGGTGGCACCAGAATAGGGTTTCACCCTGATGTCACTGGGGGACAAGGCACCAACAAAGAGGTCCCCAAAGCCTTACAACTCCTACCAGTGACAGTTTGGTGCATTGGCCGGGAACCAAGAACCTACCCCAGGGACGATTTGGGCAATGGAAGCCCAGGCGGGACCAATGACAGGGATGGAGGTAGTGCAGCAGACCCTGAACTTGGTTGTGCATATCCTACAGCAGCAACAGCAACAGGCAAACGGACGGATGGCTTTAGATAAGCAATTGATGAAACAACAGGAGTTGATGAGCAGGAACATGGTGGATGTGAGGATCCCAAAAATGATGGCTGACAATGATCCCGAAGCATTCCTGGAAAGCTTTGATTGGGTCGCTGTGGCTGCAGGCCTGAATAAATCTAGGTGGGCCGCAAAGGTCAGAATGTTGTTGGTGGGCCCTACACATGCAGCCTATAGGGCATTGTCATGCCTCACAGCCCAAGACTATGACTGGGTGAAGAAGCAGATCCTCTACCGCCTGGACATCACTCCTGAAAGCTACCTCCAGATGTTATGTGCCCGAGGGAAGAAGGAGGACAAGGCCCCCTGGGTCCTACTCCAGAAACTAACAGACCTCCAGGAGCGATGGATCCAGCTGGCTCAGGCATCCCGAGAACCATCCTAAGCCACAAGAACCCCCACCAATGGAGATGATGGACTGCAGCCTGGGCAGTACCGAGCAAGCCGTTCACTGAGATAAACCCTCTGTGATAGTAGTGGTGGCAGGGTGAGTAGTTCGTGCCATCCTTGACACTGGGTGCAACCAGATGCTGGTCAAGGCTGGTCTGGTCTTGCAAAAAGAAGGTACTGAGGTTAACCCCATTAAGATGCTTTGCCTGCACAGGCAGGCCTCTATCTATCCCAGATGAAAGGTCCCAGTGATGGTGAAAGGGGTCACCAGAGAGATGCCAGTGGGTATATCGGCAGACCTACCCCACCAAATGATCCTAGGCTGGGATTGGCCAGAGATCTATGAGCTTCTGGAAGACAACTGGTCCCAGAGAGGGTGTTGTAGGGGGCTGATAGGAGAAGAGGCCCCAGAAGACCAGGGTGAAGATGGAGGAGCCCTTGGGGATCTGGAGTCCATTACTAGCAGAGCCCAATTCCAAGAGGCTCAGCGAGAAGAATCTACTTTCCAGGCCATCTGGGAGATGGAAATTGCCCAACACGATCAGCAAGTGATACACCCGGAACTTTGTGACCGGCTGCCCATTGTGAGGTAAGGAAGGGACTACTGTACCATGTCACAAGGGGACAGGGCAGCACAGAACAGGTGGCCCAAGTCCTAGTACCCCAGTTGCACCAGTTGGATCTGTTACAACTGGCTCATACCAACCCCCTTGGGTGACACTTGGGCTGGGAGAAGACCACAGCCAGATTGACGGCTAGATTCTTCTGCCGATACCTCTACCAGGCTGTGGAGCAATTCTGTGCCTCCTGTCCAGAATGCCAATGGGTAAGCCTAAGGAAACCCCCCAGGGTGTCACTTCAAACCATGCCAGTTATTGGGGAACCTTTTGCAAGGGTGGCATTGGACATTGTGGGCCCACTGCCCAAGTCGTCTGGGGGAGACCAGTTCATGCTAGTACTGGTGGACTACACATCCCGCTACCCAGAGGCCAGTCCACTTAGATCGATAACAGGCCCATGGGTAGCAGAAGAGCTCTTTAATCTCCTGGGTAGGTTTGCCTTGTGAGATCATGACAGACCAGGGCACAAACTTTGTCACACATTATGAAAGGCCTTTGCTGGGTCCTGCACATAAAGCACCTACATACGTTGATATACCACCCCCAGTCGAATGGCCTTATGGAACAGTTTAATGGTACTCTCAAGGCCATGTTCAGATGCTGCACACAGGGGGCAGTGGGACCTGCTGATTCCCCTGCTTCTGTTTGCCATAAGGGAGGCACTACAAGCATCGTGGTCTTCATCCCATTTGAGTTTTTGGGTATACCCTGTGGGGCTTGCTGGATGTGATTCAGGAAGGATGGGAGAGAATAGGGGGAGGGGGATACCCCCCCATCCCAGTATGTGCAGATGCTGAGGGAGAGGCTGCAAAAGGCGAACCAAGTGGCTGGGGACAATCTGAGGGAGGCCCAGAAACGGCAAAAACAATAGTATAAGAATACAGGACAGCATGAGTTCCATGAGGGACAAAGGGTGCTCGTACTGTTACCTAGCTTCATAAGCAAGTTCCTGACTTGTTGGCAAGGCCTCTTCAGATTCTTCATAGGGTTGGCCCAGTTGACTTTGAGGTCCTGCAACCAGGACATAGACAGGAAAAACAAATCTAGTGTGTTAACCTGCTGAAGCAGTGGCACAAGCCAGAAAGGTTCCTAGCTACGCCCATCCCTGACAGAGAGGAGCTGGGAAGGGTCCTAGACAAGCCTGCAGGGGAAGGAGTATCTGTAGGTTGAGACCTCATGTTGGAGCAGAAGGGGCAACTGGCAAAAATAGTGTGCGAGTTCACTGACATGTTCAGTGAGATACCAGGGAAGGCCCACGGTGTAGTCCATAAGACCGTGACACTCGACAGGGCCATAGTGAGGGAGAGGTGGCGGCAGATACCCTACCATCAATATCTGCTAGTAAAAGAAGAAATAAGGAAAATGTTGGAGCAAGGGATTATCAGGGAGTCCTGGAGTCTCTGGCACAGCTCAATAGTAATAGTCCTGAAGGCTGATGGGACAATACGGCTGTGTATTGACTTCCACAAACTCAATGCTGTCACTCAATATGATGCCTTTCCCATGCCCCAAGTGGAAGAATTGTTGGAAAGAATAAGTCAGGCATGGGTTGTATCCATCTTTGACCTGGCAAAGGGTATTGGCAAATACCCTTGTGTCTGGAAGATGGGCCAAGACAGCATTTGGGACCCTGTAGGGCCTATACAAGTTCTGCAGGATGCCATTTGGCCTCAATGGGGTGGCATTGACCTTCCAAAGGTTTATGGATTGGGTACTGGCTCCTCCTCGTCAGTCCATGGTAGCATACATTGGTTATATCGTGGTGTTTACTGAAACATGGGGCCAGCACGTGCAGTTTGGTCTGTGCTACAAGAGCTGAGGCAGGCTGGCCTGATGGGCTATCCCAAGAAGTGCGTGTTGGGTCAAGCAGAGATGAAATACCTTGGGTTTCTAGTGGGGCAAAGCCAAATTAAACCATTGGCCAATAAGGTGGCTACTATATGGAAATATAAAGTCCTGCAGACAAAAAGGCAAGTGTGTGCTTTCTTGGACCTGGCCAGCTACTATAGGCAGTTCATTCCTCATTTTGCAGAGCTCACAGCCCCTCTCACGACTGCCATCAAAGGTAAGGGGAACAGAACCATAAAACTAGAGGAAGAACAAAGAAAGGCCTTTGAGGAAGTAAACCGAGCACTCTACAAGGAGATGGAACTACACACACCGGCTTTTTCAGTACCGTTTCTGTAGGTCGATGCATCAAGCCAAGCACTGGAGGCAGTCCTATCTCAGGGAGTAGAGGGAGCCGAGAGACTGGTAGCCTACACTGGTAGGAAGCTCAACGACCAAGAAAGAAGGTATGCTACCATTGAGAGGGAATACTTGGCTCTGAAGTGGGGGGTGGACTACTTCTGATATTATCTGCTCGGTAGAGAGTTCACAGTTATAACAGACCATACTCCCTTGAAATGCCTAAAATTGGCCAAAACCTAAGATAACATGTTGGGCCTTGGCGTTGCAGCCATTCCAGTTCATCATAAAATACAAACCTGGGAAAGATAATGTAGTAGCTGATTTTCTGTTCTGATGCCATTTAAGGGACACCCCAGAAAATCCACAAGGCTTTTGGGAGGAAAAACTGCCACCTGTACACATGACACCAGGTAATAAGGGAAGAATGCCTGGGGGTGTCTTCAGGGGAGGGATATGTGAGAGGGAGGCAGGAGTCCCCCCCAGTGTTGCCCGGGCCCCTAATTGGTGTGCCATGGCACTCACCATAGGAACAGAGATGGGTAGCAGCTGGGAGGAGACCAGGGCACAGACACAGGTGCAGGCTCGGCAGTTTCACAGCTGCCTGAGCCTGCATATCAGCGAGCGCTGGAGGCATGGCTTCTAAGCAGTGTGGGCTGCTCAAAAGTCTGCTGGGGAATCAGCTGACGGCAAGCTGGGGAGGAAGGAGCAGAACACCAGCTGGGAGATGCCAGCTTTGGACCTGGTAGGTTCCAGCTCTTGCCCCAGCTACCTGGAGAAGCAGTCAGCCACCTACTGAGAAACCCCAACCAGTGAGGCAGGATGCAGGCTCAGGGGTTGGCAGAAGCAAAGGAGCCCTCGATGAGGAGCAGGTGGGACACTGATGGGGAGCGGCAGGGCTCCAACCAGGAGCTCAGGAACCGTGGCTGAGGGTGGGTCCTCAAGCCTGCAGCCATCCTCAGACAGCCCTGGAGGGGGCAGAGCACAGGGGACCATGAGCCCCCTGAAGGGGGAGAGGAGTGACGCTGGCGAGAAGGACTGAGACAATGGGATCATAGGTCAGCCGGGCCCCAGGATGGGGACGCCAGAAGAACTGGTAGGGGCAGGGCACAGGGTCGCCTCCGGTATCCCTGCCTGTTAGAGGAGAGGGGGTGAACAAGTGCCCTGTGGAGATAGGAAAGAGCCCTGAGAGAGAGATTCATATATTCATAAATGTAGGGTCAGAAGGGACCTAAGCAGATCTTCAAGTCTGACCCCCTGCCCTGGGCAGGAGTGAATACTGGGCTCATATGACCCCACCTAGGTAATTATCAAGCCTCCTCTTAAAGACCCCCAAGGTAGGAGCCAGTGCCACTTTCTTCAGAAGCTGGTTCCAGATCCTAGCTGCCCTGACTGTGAAATAGTGTCTTCTAATGTCCAGCCTGAACCTACTCAAACAACTTATGGCCGTTATCCCTTGTTACTCCAGGAGGTGCTCGGGTGAATAGGGTCTCTCCCATTCCCCGCTGGTCCCCCCGATAAGTTTATAGATGGCCACCAGGTCCCCTCTCAGCCTTCTCTTGTGAAGACTGAACAGGTTCAGGTCCCGTAGCCTCTCCTCATAGGGTCTGCGCTGCTGTCCTTGGATCATGCGGGTGGCCCTCCTCTGGACCCTCTCAATGCTGGCCACATCCCTCCTAAAGTGCAGCGCCCAGAACTGGATGCAGTACTCCAACTGCTGCCTGACCAGTGTCGCATAGAGAGGGAGGATCACCTCCTTGGCCCTGCTTGTGACACGTCTGTGGATGCATGACAAGGTACGGTTAGCTTTACTGACCGTGTCCTCACATTGGCAGCCCATATTCATTTTGGAATCAATAATGACTCCAAGATCTCTTTCTGCCACTGTGCTTTCAAGAAGGGAGTCCCCAGCCTATAGGTATGCTGCTGGTTCTTACTGCCCAAGTGCAGTACCCTGCACTTGTCAGTATTGAATCCCATCCTATTCTCATTCGCCCACCCCTGTAACCTGTCCAGGTCCATCTGTATCCTGTCCCTCCCTTCTAGCATGCCCACCTCACCCCTGATCTTGGTGTTGGTGTCGTCAGTGAATTTGAACAGGCTGCTTTTCACCCCCTCATCCAAGTCGCTAATAAAGAAATTGAACTGTGCGGGCCCGAGGACTGAGCCCTGGGAGACTCCACTGCCCACATCCTTCCAAGTCGAATATGACCCATCCACCACCACTCTCTGGGTGTGGCCGCTCAGCCAATTTGCGACCCATCTGACTGTAGAGGCATCAATGCCACAGTCGTCTAGTTTTTTAATGAGAATGGGGTGGGAGACAGTGTCAAAGTTCTTCCTGAAGTCCAGGAAGACCACATCCACTGTGCACCTGCGTCCAATGATTTTGTGACCTGATTGTAGAAGGCCACAAGGTTGGTCTGACAGGACCTGCCCCTAATGAACCCATACTGGTTGCCCCTGAGCATCATCCCCCCTGCTGGTCCTTCACAGATGTGCTCCTGGATAATCTTCTCAAAGAGCTTCCCCAGGATCGAAGTAAGACTAACGGGCCTATAGTTGCCCGAGTCCTCCCTCCTCCCTTTTTCGCAAAGGTGGAGAGAGAGAGAGGATCTCAGGAGCTCCACCAGCAGGTGCCAGCATTTTCAGTTAAGTTACAGTTGACCCCAGCTGGGGCAGGTTTATTTTCTTGAAGAGAGGAAAACCAGCCCAAAGACCAGGGGTGAACCCCTGAAGGCTAATGCCCAAGAAGACCCAGCCCTTGCAAGGCGGGCAGAGTGGGGAAGATCTGCAGGGAGCAGCATCTACCCAGGCCAAGGACGTGGTAAGGGTGGGGCAAAAGGGAGGTTTGAGAGTAGAAGAGAAGGTGCTGCACCTGAACACAGATTTGGGGATTCATATGCCTATAGAGCTCATTGGAGAGCCACTCTGAGATTCTGTGTCTTTCGGTTTCCTTTGCACATCTTGCAATTCCTAGGTGCTGTTACGGGTGCCGCCTTCATAATTTTGCCCACTATGAAGCATTCCCCCTTCATAAAGTGAACTACGCTTTATTTCCTTGAAGTTTTGATTCAGTGGAGGAAGACCATGTCCTCCCACCTTGTTGGGAAACCAACATGACAAAATTGCTTCAGAAGCTGCTGCTTTTATCCTTTCTGAATTTCTTCTCCTTGGGATTTTTTATGATCTGTGAGCAGGAAAGAAAGACAAGTAAGTTAAGACTTCATGACAAAACAAGGGGCACCAGAGGTTCCAGTATGGTAGATAAGAGTGTTATGATTTGAGTATAGTATATATGCTTATTTCAGCACTTGCTTATTTATGAAGATCGCCTCTTGCTATATATTCCCACTGTTAGTCCTTCAAAAGTCATAGTAGCTTATGGATGCTAACTGTCTGTTAGATGTGGAAGCTCAACAGCAGTAGCAGGAACAAACATGTTAGAGGCAGCTGTAGGTATGTTTTAAGGTTGAATTGCTAGTTAAATTCTTCAAAATATTACCCTGTCTTCTGTGGAGAACTGAATGAAAGTAGAATATTATGCGGTCATTACACAGGGATTTCTTTTTCATCTTTTCTTCTGCGTATTGTCTTTTTCAGGTCCTATCTAAGATTGACTAATGAATCAAACCTGTTGAAAAGCCTCTTTGAATTCCATCTTCCCTAAAGTTCAGTGTTCTAATGTGGTAAATGTAATAAACCCATCTTGCCAGATAGCTCGTTGTCAAGTGTAAGCACAAGTTCATCTCCTGTGAAGTGCCCAAGGTGAAACATTCCAACTAGAAGTATACAACTTTATCTCCTTCTGGTGACTGTGAGCAGGGAGACTTTTGAACTAGATGAAGCCATGGTCTGTAATTCTTCACTGCTCAAGATGCTGAATTCAAAGTCTCTCCCCCAGCAAATGGAGCTGCTGACTAATGTCACTGGAGTGGGTGTTGGTCAGGAGTCCCTTGGAACGGCTTATAGAGGTAAGTTATTGTTCTCTGAGACATGCTATGTAACAGGAGCAACAAAATTTAAGCCATGTTAAGAAACCCCCCCCAAAAAAATTACTGAGAAAACATTTTCTGGGAAAACAAAAAACACTTGGATGTTCACAGGAAGATTTCATAGACATTAGGGCTGGAAGGGACCTCGGGAGATCATCGAGTCCAGCCCCCTGCCCAAAGGGCAGGAAGTCAGCTGGGGTCATAGGATCCCAGCAAGATAAGCATCCAATTTACTCTTGAAGGTGTTCAATGTAGGTGCTTGAACCACCTCCGCTGGCAGACTGATCCAGACCTTGGGGGCTCGGACAGTAAAGAAATTCTTCCTTAAGATGTTTCTGCTGTGATCCTTTAATGGTCACTAAGATTGTGGGCAAGTTAGAGCTCTTCAGAAAGATGTTGACTGTATTGTCGAGACATTGTAGTTCCAAAGAGCATTTGCATAGCTCCAATTTTAGCTCAGGAAAACAGATCAATGTCAACATCATTCTGGAGTACTTCAGAAAGCTCAACTCTAAGCAGATTGGGAAGGTAAAAACTGTACCAGATGCATCTCTCCTTGTTTAATTATCTCTTTAAATATGAAAACGACATTTTATATGAAGTGTCAGTAGAACTTTTCTATAAAAGATACTTTGAGAGCAGCTGGCTGCAGCACTACATGCTATAATAATAGCACAACTTGGAAGGTAAAGTGGGTCATTTGTTTTAGGCACAAATGGATTGAGTCAGTGACAACATTTTTACATTTGTTGGTGGGACAGGCTGCAGCTATGGTGCCCCATAACAGTTTTCTGGTTTTGACAGTTGCAGCCCCCACTTCTGATTTTGTAGTGCCTAGTGCTGTGGACGGGTGAGAGAGGAGAAAACTTTAAGAAATGAAGACAGAGGACTTGGCAGAATCCAGGACCCACACAATATCTGAAACACAGCACCTTTATTCAAAACCTTCTTTTGAAAGCCAAGTTGCTTCATTTCCTGACATTCTAGCACACCTTCCATGCCTCTTAGAGGGCATTCCTGGAAACCAAGCTTCCACTTGTTCTGGCTTCATTACCTTTCTTCAGGGGTGTGACTAGGAAGTTTTGCTGCTGGGGAGGCATTGCTGAAACTGCAAATTTCAATGCAAGGAAGTTTTCAAGTATAATGCACCAGCTTTAATGTTCACCATTCTTCTGTGCAATGCAGATAAGAATGAAGAAATTAATGCAAAGCATGGAACTGCTTGTTCCTTTTCTGTGTCTCGAATTTGAAAACAATTAGGTTGGTACATGCTTTAGGAGGAGGAAAAGTTCAGATACATTCTTTTGCCTTAAAATGTAATCAATCTCCATCATAAAAATGGTACAGAATCATAGAAAAAGTGTTGTTTTCTTTCTTACATGGAACCAGGGTATTTATTAGATTGAGGAACATGAGATAATGACTGAAGTTACTTGGACTCTCTCTTCTTTCCTCTCAAGCTACTGCCTAGAACCTTTCTTAACCCCTATCTAGCCTTGCTTATTGCTATCGGTTTGAAAGGAACTGCACCTAATCTTGAAGTCTCTGAAATGTAACAGTAAAAATGGTCTTGTAGGGTTCATCATCTCCTTGCTTGACTGAAAAATTAGCAAAACAAAACAAGTTGATTGAAAAGTTAGCAAAAAAACCCAAAAACCCAACAGCTATCCATGCACCAACAAGCCAGCAAAATCCCAAGTAAAAAACAACCTGCTGTCCAAATGTAATCCCCCTTGCAAACTGTGTGTGAATGTGAAGGTAAGTCAGCCTCCACTTTGTTCCTAGTAATGAGTTCAGGCATTGGATGAAATACTAGAAGTTTCTAATTGACACTGGATGCTTAGCTAAATGTATAGCTTAAATTAAATTATACACCTGCACAGGTACATAGCATTGCTTTGGCCATATGTCTCTAAATGCACCTTATTACTTTCTTCTTTCCTGCCCCCATATTAAAGTGTGTGGTAGCTTTTGGTCTGCACTCCAAATTCCTACCCATATTGCAGCAACCCAAGGCCAAATTATGACATGCTGGGGCCCTAAGATTCATGGATTCATAGATTTTTAGGGTTTGAAAGGACCTTAGTGGGCCATCTAGTCTGACCCCCTGCCTCTGGCAGGCAAGAAAAGGGTCACCAGACCTGGGGTCATGTGAACCCAGCCAGGTGCCTGTCCAGTCTCCTCTTGAAGACTCCCAAGGATGGGGGGAGCACCACCTCCCTTGGAAGCCCATTCCAGATCCTGGCAACCCTGACCCTGAAGAACGTTTTTCTGATGTCCAGTTTAAACCTTCTCTCCAGTAGCTTATGGCCATTGTTCCTTGTTGTTCCAGGGGGTGTCCTGGTAAACAGATTGTCGCCTACTTCATGTTGTTCTCCCCTTATGAATTTGTACACCGCCACAAGGTCCCCTCTCAGCCTTTCCTTGTAGGGCCTTCCCTGCAGGCCTCTAATCAGATGAGTGGCTCTTCTTTGGACCCTCTCCAGGTTGTCCGCATCCCACTTGAACTGCAGCATCCAGAACTGGACACAGTACTCTAGCTGCGGCCCTACCAGTGCTGCATAGAGAGGGAGAATCGCCTCCCTGGACCTGTTTGTGAAGCACCTACAGATGCACGACAAGGTGCAATTGGCTCTGCCAACTACTTCAGCACATTTGACAACTCATGTTCATCCTAGAGTCAACAGTGACTCCAAGATCTCTTTCTGCCTCAGTGATGCTGAGAAGGTCGCCCCCCAGCCTATAGGTATGATGGCAGTTCTTTCTCCTTAGATGCAGCACTTTGCACTTGTCCTTATTGAATTGCATCCTGTTGCTCTCTGCCCACTTCCCCAACCTGTCTAGGTCAGCCTGGATCTTGTTCCTCCAAGGTGTTAGCTTCACCCCATATTTTTGTGTCATCCGCGAATTTGGACAGGGTGTTTTCCACCCCCGTATCCAGATCACTGATGAAGATGTTGAACAGCATCAGCCCCAGAACTGAGCCCTCAGGGACTCCACTGTACACATCTTTCCAGGTTGACACCGACCCATCCACCACCACTCTCTGAATGTGCTACCCAGTCTACTGTATAATCATCCAAGGCAAATCTCCTCAGTTTATTTATAAGGTATGGGATAACGTGTCAAAGGCCTTTTTGAAGTCCAGATAGATAACATCCACCTTGACTCCTGCATCTAAACCTTTGGTGGCCTTGTCGTAAAAAGAAACTAGGTTAGTCAGGCAGGATCTGCCTGCTATAAACCCATGTAGGTTACCCCTCCGCATCACATTAGCCAGCGGGCTACCATGGATGTGTTCCTTGATAATTTTTTCTAGGATTTTCCCAGGGATAGAGGTAAGACTGACTGGTTTATAGTTCCCTGGATCCTCCTTCCTCCCCTTCTTAAAGATTGGGGCGACATTGGCCCTCTTCCAGTCCTCCAGGACCTGACCTGAGTACTATGAGTGCTCATACATCTTTGCCAGAGGTTCAGCTATGACCCCCTGCTAATTCCTTCATTACTTGTGGGTGGAGTCCCTCTGGTCCCGGTGATTTGAACATGTTCAGTCCCTCCAAGTGTCTTTTTACTGTATCGGCACTGGCTGTTGGTCAGCTGATGTTCCCCTTGTTGATGTCTGTGATGCATATTGAGGGTTCGTCTAGATTCTTATTTAAGAAGACGGAGGCAAAAAACTCATTGAAGAGCTCTGCCTTGTCCCTGCTATCCATCACTAAGCCCCCCTGCCCATTCTGTAGGGGTCCTATGCTACCTTGCACCCTCTTTTTGCTCCCAATGTACCTAAAGAAGGACTTTTTATTGTCCTTAATCCCTGCCGCTATCCTGAGTTCTAGAGCTGCCTTAGCCTTCCTAACTGACTCCCTGCAGGCATGGGCCAAATAAGTGTACTCTACTTCCTGTATGCTTCTTTTTTTGCTCTTAATGTATCCTGGATGACCCTGGTTAGCCAAAGGGGATTCCTGGCCCCTTTGCCCCCTTTCCTCTGCCATGGGATTGTCTCACTCTGAGCCCAAAGGATGGTTTCCTTAAGGAATAACCACCCATCCTGGACCCCCAAACCATCTAGGCTCTTGGTTCCTAGTACCCTGCTTACCAGTCCCCTGAACCTATTAAAGTCATCTTTTTTAAAGTTTATCACCTGTGCCCTGCTAGGTATAATGCCCACCCTTCTCTGGATAGTGAATTTTATCATTTGGTGATCATTGTCCCCCAGGTTGCCTTGAATCTGCAGGTCCCCCACCAGGCCATCCCCTGTGGCCAGCACCAAGTCGAGCAAGGCACTGCCCCTGGTGGGACTCCTTACCTCCTGTGTTAGGTGGAGGTCCTGGATACAGGTTAAGAACCTGTGTGAGCGGTTATATCTAACTGACTGTTCCTCCCAACATATGTCTGGGAAGTTAAGGTCCCCCATGACTACCATATCTCTATACTGCACAGCCTCTGAGAGCTGCCTGGAAAATTCCCAGTCTAACTTGTCCTCTTGGTGTGGAGGCCTGTAGTAGACCCCCGCCACCAGGTCCCTTTCCCCCTGACCCCCTTGGATCCTAACCCACAGAGTCTCTGCTTGTCCATCCTCTGATCCCAATTTGATTAGGGAAGATGTATACTGTTCTTTGACATAGAGAGTAACACCCCCTCCTTTTTTCCTTCCTCTCTCTCTCCTATACAACCCATAGCTCTCTATTCCTATCACCCAGTCATGAGTAGGGTCCCACCAGGCTTCAGTTAGTCCCACTAGGTCAAAGTTATTGCTCATAAGGAAGAGTTCTAGTTCCTTCTGCTCGTTTCCCATGCTCCTGGCATTTGTATATGTACACTTAATTCCCCTGGTGGCTGCCCCTGGAGCCCCCTTATACTGCTGTCTAGTAGGTTCTTTGATACTTACCTGGGCTGATCTTGTGGGTAGCTCATGGTTCGGTGTTCTGTGGCTCCCTCTGTCCCCATCCTCCCCTTCCCCCAACGAAGATATGTCAACCTTAAGGGGCCCCATAACATTATCAAAAAAAGTGAAACGCTCACAAAATCCGTCACTTCCCTGCTGCTTCAGGACCGGCCGCTGGCCCAGAAGTGGTGGGGGAAGCTTGCACATGGCTGCTGCCACCTCCATTAAGCACCCCATGCCTCTGCTCTGTATGCAGCTGCTGCTCTGGGTTTGGCTGCTGCTACCTCCCCACCCTTCCCCAATTCCACCACCAGCTGCAGTGCCAGTTTAAAAACCCGGCAGTTTCAAATTTATGGCATGTGCTCGGTCCCGAGCACGCCAGTTTTGAGGTTTTACTGTATTTGTTCCCCCATATTTAGAGGCCCCTCATAATGTGAGGTCCTAATCTGTAGTTTACTTAGTTTGTGCCTAAACCCGGCACTGCAGCAACCCCTTCTCCCTGCTCTTCCCATTTTAGTGTGATTTGAATCCTTTAAAATCTAAATCAAGTAGAACTTGTATTTGGAATGTTTGCTTTTAAAAGCATCATTCTGCTTTTAGAAGTAGAAGAATTGGACATGGTTGCAGGTAGGGGTGTGCAAAACAGGCCCTATTCGATTCAGATTCGGCCTGAATCAGGGACAGCGATTTGATTCATTGATTCAGGTCACTGTCCTCTCTTCAATTCGGCTGAATCCGAATCTGACAATTTGATGCCGATTCAGTGAATCAGTGCTTCGGACACAGGCACAGCTTTAAAAGTTTTTTCTACATACCTTGAGGTAGCAGCGCGGCTTGTAATTGCTGCGGTGCTGGGGCACATGGAGTGTTCCACAGCAGCACGGGGAGCTCTCCAGCAGGCTTGGCAGCAAACATGGAAGTGGACCGGAAGTACTTCTGGTCCATTTCCAGGTCTGTCCAGGAGCGTGCTGGGCCCCCCAGGACCCAGGAGGCACCAGTCACCAAGCCAGGAGGGTATGGGGGGGGTGCCCCCTGCGCACTCCCCAGTAGACTGAAAGTGCTTCTGGTCCACTTCTGGGTCTGCTGCTGAGCACGCTGGGGAGCCCCCTGTACTTCTGTGGGACGCTGCATCTGCCTCAGCATTGCAGTGTTCAGAGCCCCTGCTACCTAGAAGTAGGTAGAAAAAACATTGAAAGCTGTATATACGTCCAAATCACCGAATCTGTCTGAATCTCTCCGAATCAGTTTGGAGAGATTAAATGGTGTCAGATTTGATTCGGATTCAGAGCTTCAGCCACTGAACTGGGCCAAATCTCCCCCGAATCGAATCGGGGACCAAAGCTTCACACAGCCCTAGTAGCAGGTATATGAGTAATCATTGTCCATTTGAGATTCAATATGCTCAGCAGAGTCATTTGACATGTCTTGCATTTCTGGTTTGGATCACAGAAGCATAGAAAAATTAGGGTCGGAAGGGACCTCAGAAAGTTGTCTAGTCCAATCTCCTGCTCAAACATGATTGTCCCCAACTAGATCATTCTAGTCAAGGCTTTATCTAGCCAGGTCTTAAAAACCTCCAAGGGTGGTGATTCCATAATTTCTGGTTAGCCTCTTCCAGTGCTTCACTACCCTCCTAGTGAGAGAGTTTTTCCCCCCCCCCCCAATATCTAATTTAAACTTCCCTTGCTTCACCTTGAGACCACTGCTCATAGTTCTGTCATCTGCCACCACTGAGAACAGTCTAGCTCCATCCTCTTTGTAGCCACTCTTCAGGTAGCTGAAGACTATATTAAATTCCTCCTCCGTCTTCTCTTCTCCAGACTAAAAGAGCCCTCAGCCTCTTCTTGTAAGTTATGTGCTCCAGCCCCCTATTTTCCTTGCCCTGCATTGGACTCCCTCCAATTTGTCCACATCCTTTCTGCAGTCTGGGGCTCGAAACTGGGCATAACACTCCAGATGTGGCCTCACCAGTGCTGAATAGAGGGGAAGAACCACTTTCCTCCGTCTGCTGGCAGCACTCCTACTAATGCAGTCCAGTATGCTGTTGGCCCTCTTTGCAGCACGGGCACACAGTTGGCTCATATTCAGCTCACTGAAGTGTTGCCTACTAAGCCAAGCTGGTCTTCTGCCATACTTGCTAGTCTTCCTGTGCATTGGGATGGTTCATTCCTGTGTCCTCAGTAAGGCTTCTTTAAAGTACAACCAGCTTTCCTGGACTCCTTTCCCCCTCAGACTGGCCTCCCAGGGGAACCTGCCCATCAGTTCCTTAAGTGAGTCAAAGTCTGCTTTTCTGAAGTCCAGGGTCCATACTCTGCTGCTCTCCTTCCTTATTTTCCTCAGGATCCTGAACTTAATCATCTGGTAGTCACGGCCGCTCAAGTTGCCATCCACTACCACACTCCCCAGGAATTCTTCCCTGTTTCTGAGCAGCAGATCAAAAAGATCCTGGCCCCTAATTGGCCTCTGACATCCATATAATGTCCTCATAATGATCACTTGCCTAGATGGTTTTTCCTCCTAAAAGCAATCCCTCTGACATACTTTAAAAAGTTAAAATGTCACAGTTGCCTTGGTTTGATTTTTTGCTTGTTTGCTTAGATATACACTGACAAACACAAGATCTTCAAAGGTAGGCACTGAGCAAAAAGAGAGAGCCTCCTGCCACACAATGCCATGTCAAAGTCATAATACTAAACTTAAGCCCCAACCCTGAAGGAAGCTAGACACTGGATCTCTCTGCAGGACTGGTTTATAAGGTTAGGCAGTCTTCCAGTATGTCTGCACATAAGGTTCATATGTGGTGGCTGCCATCCAAAGTCTATTTTACAACTATTTAGACTTCCAGAAAGGACACAGAGGCAAGTTGCTGGGAAGGCTACAAATTTGTCATGGCAATATTTATATGCACACATTTATTTCAGCACCATTTTTTAAAGTTTTTTTGTCATGTTTTGAGGGCAACCTCTCCAAAAAGCAGTCCACCCTGGAGTGGGCCTGAATGCAGTAAATAGGAGGATCTTGAATTATATAAACACCCCCCAAAGCTCTCTGCAATTTGAAAATGTAAGCTGCAATTGAGATGAAGCCAAATTTGGGGCAAGCAATTAAGATTAAACAGCACAAAATGCAACAGTGCCCTCATCACCACAGTGAGGGCAGAGTGGGCTAAAACGTACCTATTTTTACCAAGAGTATGCTAGGGTATGTAAGGGTCTGTACAAAACAGGCATACAGCAAATGCATCATACTTCAGCCTAAAACAGTTCTACTGTGTCACAGAGCATTCATACACATATATAAATAGTTTAAACACATTTGTGTTTCATGCTAATAATTACCACTTTTCATCCTCTGTGTTGTCCCTCAGCCTAGAATAATCTAGTGTGAATTAAATTATTATATACAGACCCAAATAATTGCTAGATCCTTCTAAGACTGAACACATCTTGGATTTATCACTGGTGCCTCAAGTTCCATTAGGTCTAAACTCCACTTCTGATAGATTTATGTGAGGATCCTCATAACCTCCCTGAGTGTGCAACTAAATGGACATCTTTCCATACCTCCAACAGTCAGGCTACCAACAGATTGACTCAGATGACAAAAGAAATTGGCCACCAGGGTACAAAATACGGCTTTGACCAACTGGAAATGTTGACAGATTCCACTTGTCCTCATGGATGGTTGTCAATGCTCACCAGATCCCTTCTCTTCCATCTATATATATATTGTACTGCCTTCACAACATAAAATCTCAGAGAAATGGATTTAATCAGTTTTGCGGGTTTCCCTTTTGACAAATATGAACAATATCTCAATTTTCCATGGATGATAAAAATTTTCCACCTTTGTCAGAGTTTGTTTTTCTTGTTTCAATTTTAGGTTAGTTTGTGTCTGGGTAGCAATAATGGGTGAAGTCAGCAATATGGTTCCTAGATATCCCCCCACAGTGATCCTCTCTCTCTTATGGTTACGTTCCCATAAACCAAAACTTTTTTTACAGTTTGAATTGATCTCATCTCCCCATCTTTCCATTTGATAGTGGTAATAATGGACTTGATGTTTTGTGAATAAAATCCCACTGCTTTGCTTCCTGACACTCGCTGCCTGTCCCCAAAGGACTTTGTGTTCTTTAAGGGGCACGCAGTGGGAGCAGGTAGACATGTTTATTGTCTCTGGCCTTTGTGCAGGGAAAGCATATGTTTAAATCTGTATATGTAAGTTTTCTTCCACTTTCTGCCATCTACCTGTAAGAACCAGGAATAATCTTGTGCAGAGAATTTTAGGTAATTTGAATTTATATTGCGCTATAGCAGCACAAGTGGTCAGATAATTGTGCTGATTGTTTTTCTTATTCTTAAAGTACCATGTCATTCTGACAGCAGGCACTGTACCTACGTTATTCCCCTGATCTTCTGACCAGATTATCACTCTATAATAAGACTTTTAGAACCATGCTTTAGATCACTCTTAGTTCAGCTTAGTTTTCAGCAAGCAGGCCTTTGATAGAGACTTTGAATAATCCTGACTTGAAAGAAAAACAAAGTGTTTACTTCCTAGTGGCTTAAATAGAGTGTTAATGTACGTGTAACATACTTTGTTAAACATAATTTCTCAAATGCAAAATATTAATATATTATCCTATATCTTTATTAATTGTTTGCTCTTTATTGACATGAGCAATGGGAGAGGCTGGCATTGGAGCATTGCTGCTATGAAGGGCATTGCACCAGATTTACTGGTGGTTCAATTTCTGTTCATCCTTCATCTTTGTTAGGACTACCAGCATAGGCAAAGAAAGCAGACTTTGAGTCTGTTTTGAGACTACTCCCAGAGACGTAAACTTCTATTAAAGACAAGGAGTTTGCAATTTGGAAGTGAGCATTTGATCAGAGGCATAGTATTCTTGTTAATAAACCAGTAGGAATCACGATCCTTTATTCCATCTACATTTATGTTTGCTTTGGTGCAGGTGTACAATGCTGAACGCACACATGTAAGTAGGGAATTTGAGCTCATATCTATGTGCCCATGTGTCCCCACTGTCCATGTATGATAGATATTGCAAACTTGCAAGCATGGTGTCACCAATGACACGGCTCGGAGCACCCCCAGCCAGGTCATGAGGCACTACAGGGAGTTGGGAGCGGGGCTTAGGGGTCTGGGAGCTCAGGTGGTGTTTTCCTCGATCCTCCCAGTCTCGGGCTATGGGCTGAGGAGGGAGAGGAGGATCCACGCGGTGAACCAAAGACTGCGGCGCTGGTATTATCAGGAAGGCTTTGGCTTCCATGACCACAGCCTGCTCTTTGGAGAGAGAGGCAGCGAGCTGCTGGGAAGAGATGGCCTCCACCTCTCTCCCCTGGGGAGGAGGCTCTTCTCAGCCAGTCTGGCTGACCTGCTCCACCGGGCTTTAAACTAAGCCCGCTGGGGGATGGGGGGACTACTGCCACTGCTGGCCCGCTGAACGGCCCTTGCAAAGCCAGCGGACCAAGGCACTTAAGGGGGCACTTAAGGGAGCTCACCCCTGCCCCAGCCCTGGCACAATCTGTGGGCAAGGCAAGAGCCCCCAAGGGCACACTTGCCTGCCTGGGCAACAAGCAGGACGAGCTCATCCTCCTGCTCAGTGCAAAGAAATATGATGTCATTGGGATAACGGAGACCTGGTGGGACTCCACCCAGGACTGGACCACGGGTATAGAGGGCTATACCCTGTACAGGAGGGATCGCGTTGGCAAAAGGGGCGGGGGTGTAGCTCTCTATGTGAAGGAAAGCTACATGTCCCTGCAAGCTGATGTTGGCGACCGGCATGGACAGCTAGAGACCCTCTGGGTAAAAATTCGTGGGGAATACGGCACAGGGGACACAACGGTGGGAGTCTACTATAGACCTCCCACTCAAAGTCCCGAGCTTGACCAGGAGTTTGCCCGGGAACTGACTGAGGCCGCTTGCTCCAGGACCTTGGTTGTCATGGGTGACTTCAATTACCCGGACATCTCGTGGGAAGATCACTCAGCTAAATCTGAGCGGGCGCAAAGCTTTCTCTCATGCATGGATGACCTCTACCTGACCCAAGAGGTCTATGGGCCAATGAGAGGCAAAGCGCTGCTTGACCTGGTACTGGCTACGGGGGATGACCTAATCGGCGACCTAGTGATCAATGGGAAGTTGGGTGACAGCGACCATGAGCTGATCACCTTCACCATCCGCCGTAAAGCTGGCAAGTCAGTCAGCAACACAGAAGTCCTTGACTTCAGAAAAGCCGACTTTGACAAGCTCAAGAGGCTAGTCGGTCAGGCCCTCAGGGACCGTGACCCCAGGGAGATGGGAGTTCAAGAAGAGTGGTTGCTTCTCAAGGAAGCGATCCTCAGTGCACAAGCTAAATCTATTCCAACACGGAGGAAAGGCAGCAAGAAGGCACAGCAGCCCCCCTGGCTCTCCAGAGACCTAGCGGACCTACTGTGGCTAAAAAGTAAAGCCTACAAAGGATGGAGGACGGGATTCACCTCCAAGGAGGATTACTCTGCACTGGTCCGGTCCTGCAGGGAGCAAACCAGGAAAGCCAAGGCTGCAACTGAACTCCAACTAGCTTCAGGCATCAAGGACAACAAAAAGTCCTTTTTCAGGTATGTGGGGAGCCAGAGGAAAAGCAAGGGCAATGTTGGAGCCCTGCTAAACCAGATGGGGCAACTGACAACTGACGCCCAGGAAAAAGCCAACCTATTAAATAGGTACTTTGCGTCAGTCTTTCATCAGTCACACGGGATGCCCATGCCTGCTATGGGACAGGGAAATCTGGGTGAGGGGAATCCCCTACCCTCCATCAATGCTGACCTCGTGAAGGAACACCTTGAGAAGTTGGATACCTTCAAGTCAGCTGGCCCTGACAACCCGCACCCCAGGGTACTCAAGGAGCTGGCGAGCGTCATAGCCCAGCCCCTGGCCCGGGTCTTTGAAAACTCCTGGCGCTCTGGTGTAGTGCCTGAAGACTGGAAGAAGGCCAATGTGGTGCCGATCTTCAAGAAAGGGAGGAGAGTGGATCCAGCTAACTACAGGCCCATTAGCCTGACTTCTATCCTGGGGAAGATCTTAGAAAAGTTTATTAAGGAGGCCATCCTTGATGGACTGGCCCAGGCTAACATTCTAAGGGACAGCCAGCACAGGTTTGTTGCGGGTAGGTCTTGTTTGACCAATCTCATTTCCTTCTATGACCAGGTGACCTATCACCTGGACAAGAGAGAAGAGATTGATGTCATATATCTTGACTTCAAAAAAGCTTTTGATCTGGTATCCCATGATCACCTCTTGGCCAAACTGGCCAGTTGTGGCCTTGGCTCCACCACGATCCGCTGGCTGGGAAATTGGCTTCATGGTCGGGCCCAGAGGGTTGTGATTGATGGCAGTCAATCATCATGGTGCCCTGTAACCAGTGGGGTCCCTCAAGGCTCTGTCCTGGGACCCATACTGTTCAACATCTTCATTAATGATGTGGACATTGGAGTTAGGAGTGGACTGGCCAAGTTTGCCGATGACACCAAACTTTGGGGCAAAGCATCCACGCCAGAAGATAGGCGGGTGATCCAGGCTGACCTGGACAAGCTCAGCAAATGGGCAGACGAGAACCTGATGGTGTTTAACACCGAAAAATGCAAGGTTCTCCACCTTGGGAGGAAAACCTGCAGCATTCTTATAGGCTCGGCAGTGCTACGTTGGTTAGCACTACAGAAGAAAAAGACTTGGGGGTCATCGTTGACCACAAGATGAACATGAGCCTCCAATGCGATGCTGCAGCAAGTAAAGCGACCAAAATGCTGGCGTGCATCCATAGATGCTTCTCGAGCAAATCCCGGGACGTCATTCTCCCCTTGTACTCGTCCTAGGTGAGGCCGCAGCTGGAGTACTGCGTCCAGTTTTGGGCTCCACAATTCAAAAAGGATGTGGAGAAGCTTGAGAGAGTCCAGAGGAGAGCCACGCGCATGATCAGAGGTCAGGAAAACAGATCTTACGATGACAGGCTGAGAGCCATGGGACTCTTTAGCCTGGAAAAGCGCAGGCTCAGGGGTGATCTGATGGCCACCTATAAGTTTATCAGGGGTGACCACCAGGATCTGGGGGAACATCTGTTCACCAGAGCGCCCCAAGGGATGACGAGGTTGAACGGTCACAAACTCCTGCAAGACCGTTTCAGGCTGGACATAAGGAAGAATTTCTTTACTGTCCGAGCCCCCAAGGTCTGGAACAGTCTGCCAGCGGAGGTGGTTCAAGCACCTACATTGAACACCTTCAAGAGTAAATTGGATGCTTATCTTGCTGGGATCCTATGACCCCAGCTGACTTCCTGCCCTTTGGGCAGGGGGCTGGACTCGATGATCTCCCGAGGTCCCTTCCAGCCCTAATGTCTATGAAATCTATGAAACACTTCAAGACTTGAGTCTCAGATCATGTTGGACTTCTTAGCTTCTAGTAATCTTAAAAAAGATCAGTAGTAGGAATAATTTTTTACCTTCCATCATCAAGTAGACCAAAAAAAGTCTAACTTCCATTTATTGTTACAAAATTGTGTGTTCAGTGCAGCCAAAACAAGGCATTTGTTTTCCTAGATAAATTTAGCAAAATATTTCCAACAGATGCCAAGGCAGAGGCACAGTTCATTGGTGGTTCAACCAATAACTTTTTGTCCACATCAGCCTGCTTGAACATGCAAACCAGATAGTTACTCATCTAAGACCCCCATCTAATACCTTAATCAACTGTGTGTTCAGAACTTCAGGCTATGTTGCAGGATATGCCTGAAGTTATGCATTTAGAAAATGTCATGTTGTGTTCCAGAGAAAACCTTTCAGAGCACAGTTCTCTCTCCCTTTAATCATTTCTATCTTGGACTGGCACTTTTCCTTCCTGTCTTGATAACGTGTACCTTGAAACAAACTGAAGAACCAGATAGTGTTCTAACTTGTTCCAGAGTAGCCCCTTGAATTTTATATAACTTAGTCATCTTGGATGGTAAGCAATGTCCAGCCAGGGTATATATTTAAAGTTTATGAGGTCATTCCCTGATGGGGAATGTGGAGATAGGCCAGGAAAGGCTTGAAAGTGGAACCAAGTGGCTTACACTTGATGTAGTAGAAAAGGATGAATGGTGGAGGACAAAGAGGGTAATGTGGTCACAGTGACAGGAAAGGAAAATGGTCCTTTCAGCAGCATTTTGAAATTATAAGAATAGGGCAAGATTGCATTTGTCCAGGCTAGAGACTAAGATGTTGCAGTTATCAAAATGTGAGGTGAGGTAATGGCTAAGATAAGAGTTTTGCTTTATAGGTGGATTAAGAGTCTGTACCCTACAACATGTTGCAAAGGATCTCAACAGGGATAAACAAAACAGACTGAGATTTGCTTTTTTATAACATACAGAACATATTACTTTTTCTAGATTAAACAACACTTAGATTTTCCAGCAGTTAATGTTATGTTTTTGTATAATAAAAAGAGGGTTAGAAAATACAGAAGACATTAATTTAATTTTATATTAAAAAGTAAGTCCTGGAAAGTCCTTCTATATCTAGATTTTTGTCACTTCAGTTTAGTAATGATGTAAAGAAGATCAGGATCACTAAGAGCATCCGGGAATGTCTCCTTGCTAAAAGGGAGGCATATACCCAATGGAGAGATGGGGTCATCGCCAAGAAGGACTATGTTATAGTCGCCCGAGGATGTAGGGGGGCAGTCAGGAGGGCCAAGGCAGAGTTGGAGATAGGACTAGCTTCCCGGATTAAGGACAATAAGAAGTCCTTCTTCAAATACATAGGGGGTAAAAAGAGGGTCCCGGGTAATGTGGGGCCCCTGCAGGACACGATGGGCAACTTAGTCATCACGCCAGATGACAAAGCTAACATATTTAACGATTTCTTTGCCTCTGTCTTCCTAAGTAGGGACCAGTTCAGCCACCTCCCTGCTGGGCCCCCCTCGGGCCCCGAGAGAGACACGCCTGGGCCAAGGGTTAGCGAGGAGTTAGTTAGGGTACTTCTGGAGAAGCTGGACGTGTTCAAGTCCGCTGGTCCGGACGATCTTCACCCTAGGGTTCTACAGGAACTGGCTGAGGTCATTGCGGGACCCCTGGCACGGCTCTATGAGCACTCGTGGTGCTCTGGCGAGGTGCCGGAGGACTGGAAGAGGGCCAATGTGGTCCCTATCTTCAAAAAGGGAAAAAAAGAGGACCCGGGAAATTACAGGCCAGTTAGTCTGACCTCAATCCCGGGTAAGCTCTTTGAAAAAATTATCCTGGCACACATCCAGGAGGGCCTTGCGGGGGAATGCATGCTCAGGGGCAACCAACATGGGTTTATCAGTGGCAGGTCTTGTCAGACCAACCTGGTGGCCTTTTACGATCAGGTCACCAAATCATTAGACGCAGGGGTTGCTGTGGATGTAGTCTTTTTGGACTTCCGGAAGGCTTTCGACACTGTCTCTCACCCTGTCCTCATCAAAAAGCTGAGAGACTGTGGTGTCGATGCCCACACGGTCAAATGGGTCGCCAACTGGTTGGAGGGCCGCACCCAGAGGGTGGTAGTGGATGGGTTCTTCTCGACCTGGAAGGATGTGGGCAGTGGGGTTCCGCAGGGCTCGGTCCTCGGGCCTGCACTGTTCAACATCTTCATCAGTGACTTGGATGAGGGGGTAGAAAGCACCCTGTTCAAGTTTGCTGATGACACTAAGATGTGGGGGGATGTGGGTGCACTAGAAGGGTGCAATAGGCTACAAGCTGACCTTGACAGGTTGCAACGGTGGGCGGATGAGAATAGGATGGGGTTTAACACTGATAAGTGCAAGGTGTTGCACATGGGGAGGAAGAACCGGCACCACACTTACAGGTTGGGGAACTCTCCTCTTGCCAGCACGGAGACGGAAAAGGATCTTGGAGTCGTCATTGACTCCACGATGAACATGGGCCGGCAGTGTGGGGAGGCAGTCAAGAAGGCCAATCGTACCCTATCATGCATCCACAGATGCATCTCGAGCAGGTCCAGGGAGGTGATCCTCCCCCTCTATGCGGCACTGGTCAGGCCGCAGCTGGAGTACTGCGTCCAGTTCTGGGCGCCACACTTCAAGAGGGACGTGGACAATATGGAAAGAGTTCAGAGGAGGGCCACTCGTATGATCAGGGGTCAGCAGGGCAGGCCTTATGAGGATAGGCTACGGGACCTGAACCTGTTTAGCCTCCACAAGAGAAGGCTAAGGGGGGACCTTGTGGCCTGCTACAAACTGGTCAGGGGGGATCAGCAGGTATTGGGGGAGTCCCTGTTCCCCCGTGCGCTGCCAGGAGTGACCAGGAATAACGGTCACAAACTGGCGGAGGGTAAGTTTAGATTAGATATTAGGAGGCGCTACTTCACAGTCAGGGTGGCTAGGGCCTGGAACCAGCTTCCAGGGGAAGTGGTGCAGGCTCCGAGCCTGGGGATTTTTAAAAGGAAGTTAGATGAGCACCTTGCCGGGGTCATCTGACCCCGGTGCTCTTTCCTGCTAAGGCAGGGGGTCGGACTAGATGATCTACCTAGGTCCCTTCCGACTCTAGCTACTATGAAACTATGAAACTAGGACACCCGAGAGCTCTGTGACACTGCCACTAGAGGTCTCTCCCGAGCTGCTTCTGCTCTCAGTCGCAGGGCACTTGAGAGCTCTGCTACACACCTCCCCCGCTTCAACTCCAGACTCACCGAGCCGGTCTTCATCCTTGCGGGTGTTGTCTCCACCTGGGCTCCTCTCTGGGCCTGTTCTCTGGCACCCGACAACCCGGATACAGGAGGCGGAGGTTTTCAGGTGCCTCCCATTCACCTTTTCCCCCAGGGCGCACCATGTGGGATTTATTGGGAGCTACCCGCCACAGGTATTCCCCCCACATTAGCCAGCCTTGGTAGGGTGCCCTTCAGCCTGTAGGGCCCTAGACTTGATGTATTCTTCGGCCGGGACGTTAGACACTGTATCGTAGCTATGGGGGGGGTCTGTCTCTTTGAGGCCCCCTTCCTTTCCCCCCCCCCCTTCCCCTCCTTCACAAGGTGCTGACCGTTCTCTACTCGTTTTCTGACAGGCCAGCCCTGCCTGAAAAGACTGGCACTTAGAGGGATTGTCCTGCCTCCCAGTAACAGGGTTAGATTTCCCTGCCACCCAAACCCTTTTCTTCTTTCTTGTCTGGGATCCTCCCGATTCCCCAGGTCCCTCTTCTGCCTCATATTGCCTTAAGAAGTCAGCATTTGTATTCAGGGTCCCCGGGTGATGTTTTATCTCAAAACAATATGGTTGTAGACTAAGGGCCCACCTCATCAGCCTAGCATTGTCCGTTTTCATATTTTGTAGCCAGCGTAAGGGCGCGTGATTAGTGTGAACCGACGTCCTAATAGATAGTACAGGAATGTTTCAATAGCCCATTTAAATTGCCAAGCACTCCTTTTTTACTGTGGCATAATTCCGCTCTGGTGGATGCAATTTCCTACTTATGTAGGCTATGGGGCGTTCTTCTTCTTCCTCTCTCTGCATCAACACTGTTCCAATAGCTACTTTTGAGGCATTGGTCTGTACTTGGAACGATTTATTAAAGTTCGGTGTACATAAGAGGGGTTGCAAGCACAGTGCATCCTTTACTGCTCAGAAAGCTTCTTCCGCAGCCGGTGTCCATCTCACCTTGGTCGGAGCTTCTGTCTTTATCATCTCGGTCAACGGTTCCACCACCTCTGCAAAATGAGGTACAAGCCTCCTATAATAATTGGCTAACCCCAAAAAGGCTCTTACTTGCCTTTTAGTATGAGGAGCTTGATACCTCTGTAAGGCCTCCACCTTGCTCAACAATGGTCTTACCCGTCCGCTTCCTACTAGGAATCCCAAATATTGGGTTTCCTCCTTCCCTATTGTGCATTTTTTTGGGTTGGCTGTCAACCCGACCTTTCTCAGGTCCTGCACTACCACTCTCAGTGCCGTGAGGTGTTCTGCCCAGCTTGCAGTGTAGATTACAATATCATCAATGTAAGCTCCCGCATAGCCCCCGTGTGGAGCCAAGACTCTGTCCATCAGACGTTGAAATGTAGCTGCAGCTCCATGAAATCTGAACGGCATACGTCGGAATTGGAAAAGACCCCAGGGGGTGGCGAATGCTGTCTTTTCTTGATCCTTGGGAGCCACTGGGATCTGCCAGTACCCTTTTGTCAGGTCTAGGGTGGAGCTATAGCGAGCTTGCCCAATGTTCTCTATCAGCTCGTCTATTTTTGGCATTGGGTATGCATCGAACCTAGCTAGTGCATTCACCTTCCAGAAATCAATGCAGAGGCAAATTTTCCCATCGGGCTTAGGTACTGCCACGATACAGCTCCGCCAGTTGCTGTGCGATTCACATATAATGTCTCTCTCCAGCATCATTATTTCCATTTTTATTTGGCTCTGCAGTCATTGGGGAATCCGCCGCCAGTGCTCACGGATCACCTGGCCTGGAGGAGTTCTTATTCGATGCACCACACCCCGAGCTTCCCCAGGTGTTTCCTGGAATACATCTCCATACTCCTTGATTAGCTCAGTGGCCTGTCTTCTCTGTGCTTTTGATGGTCATGGGGCCAGTTCTACGTCCCCCAGTCCACCCTCCTCAGTCAATGAGGGTCCCAATTCCAATTTCTCGGGATGGAGGGATAGGTACATGCATTCCTGGTCCTCCCACTTCTTTAGCATGTTAATGTGGTATACTTGCTTTTTCTTTTGTTTATCTATCTGGTACATCTCGTAGTCTATGGGCCCTACTTGGCGTACCACTTTGTAGGGTCCTTGCCACCGCACAAGCAGCTTACTTTCTTGGTTGGGCAATAGAACCAACACACGATCTCCCACCTCGAATTTTCTTGTCTGTGTGCCTCGGTTATAATATCTCATCTGATGTTGTTGTGCCTCCCTGAGATTTCCTAGAACCACACTTCGGGCTGCTTCTAGACATTCCCGCAGATGTATTACATATTGGATTAAGTTCTGGTCTTTACTCTGCTGTTCCACCAAGCTTTCCTGAATCAGATCCAGGATCCCTCTTGGTTGGCGGCCGCATAATAATTCAAAGGGTGAAAACCCAGTCGAGGATTGTGGTGCCTCCCTTACTGCAAACAACAATGGTGGTATCATTTTATCCCACTCCTGAGGTCTCTCGATCACAAACTTCTTTAACGTCTGCTTCAGCCTCTGATTGAAACATTCTACAAGCCCGTCTGTTTGGGGGTGGTATGCTGCGGTTCTCAGGTGTTTAATTCTTAAGGCTCTGCTCACTCCCTCAAACACCCGCGATGTGAAATTTATTCCCTGATCTGTCAGCAGTTCTTTAGGGAGTCCGACACGGGAAAATATCTTCACCAGCTCATTTGCCACTTTTGGGGCAGATACGGTCTGCATCGGCACTGCTTCCAGATACCTTGTGGCATAATCTAGTAGCACTAATATATACTGGTTCCCGGTGCTACTTCGGGGGAGTGGCCCCATGATGTCCAGTGCCACCTGCTCAAAGGGAACCTCCACCAAAGGTATTGGAACTAAAGGAGCCTTTGGGGGTAGTCTTGGATTCACTTTTTGGCACACAGGACATGAAGCGCAGTACTTCGCCACTTCCCGCAACTGTACTGGCCAAAAAAAACCTCACCCGAATACGGGCTTTGGTCTTGTCCCTGCCCAAATGTCCCCCTATAGGGAGGTTGTGAGCCACCTTCAACAAAGCTTGCTGATAGTGCCGAGGCACCAGCAACTGTGTAACCTCCCCTCCTTCAGGCCTCCCCAGCTCCACTCTGTACAAAAGGTCATTTCTGATCTCGAGCCTTGGTGTTGTGTTCATCAGCTCTGGCTGTACTATCTCTCCGTTTCATTGGGCCAGATGTTCTCGTAATGCTGGCTGAAAATCTGGCTTCTGACTTTTCTCCAACTGGAAATGCTCATCTTCCCATAAGTGTGTGATGTCCACCTCTTGTTCACCCCTTTTTTTGGGAAGGCATGGTTCGGTTGTGCCTGCAAATACTTCTGCCTTCTCCTCTAGCCTCACATTGGCTATCTCCTCCAGCAATTCAGGCCAGTCGCAGCCCAACACCACTGGATAAGGCAAATGTCCAGCAACTCCAACCGGCATCTGACGGGTCTTCTTGCCTACTTCTAGGGTGGCCTTTACCCTGTCGATTTCAAGGGGGTCTCCGCACCAACATTGCACTTTTGCTCGATCAACAACTCCCTTTTCTTTGGTAGGTACCACATCGTCCCGCGTCATAGTGTGTAATGAGCCTGAATCTAACATAGCCCGTACCTTTTTCCCCATCGACTGTCACGTCCACCGTTAGTGTAGGAAGCTCATTTCTTGCCTCATCGTTGACTTGGGTCCCGTAGCCAGACACCCATACCCAGATCGTTGGTCGCGGGTGGGCGCCCCCGTTCGTGTTGGCTAACAGTGTTTCTCGTCCTGTGGTATGATTCCGTAGGCTTAGTGTTGTTAGACAGAGCCGACCCTTGACTTGCTGTTGTGGCTCCGGGTCTGCTGTTGGTATCTGCTCCCGTCGCACTCTCTTGATGGACCCAAGGGCTTGTTTCCTCATATGGACAAACCAGTTTCTTAGGGTGCGAATGGCCGTATGAAAATTTCCTGGCCAATGCACCATTGTGACAGTTATGCCTCCCTAGGACCGTCTATTCGTGGTCCTGCAACACCGATCAAGGGCCAACTGCCCGCCTTCTCTCCTGCCAAGCCTTGTTGTTATTTGCTCGATTGGAAGATCTTAATCAAACAGGAGGCTGCCTATTTTCTGCCTCGGTGCCTTAGGCACTGTCTGCAGCTCCTTTCCTCCTCTTATACCGCAGCCCAAGCCTCACAGATGTTTCTGGTGTTGTTGAGGTCTGTCCTACTCCCTGTGCCACATGGTCACTCTCTGGCCTATTCCTCAGCCTGCACCCTCACCGGTGCCCCCTAGCTCATCTCAGAGTCTGTGCCCCTACCGGTGCCCTCTAGCCTGTTACGCACCGCCTGTTTCAGAACTTGTCGCCCGTGCCAACTCTCGGGTTCCTTGCTGCCCCCTAACTCTGGGGCTCCTTGCCGCCCCCTTCAGTTGGGGCTTTTTGCTGCCCCCTTCAGTCGGGGCTTGGGCCCACGCACCCCAAACAATGCTGTGCCCTCTCCAGCGCCAGGAACCTCCACGCTACTGTGAAGTCCCTATGAAGCCTCCTCCAACCCCTTATAGCCTCACCCAGTCCTCTGGTAAAACAGTAAACACAAAACACAAAGTCCCCCAGGCTACAACATGAAAGCTAGACCATTCTGGTCAAAAATACAAATCCCTCCCTACCAGAGAGAGAGAGCGAGCGCATCAACCCCCAGCAGGAACCAGGGGATGTTCTGACCGTCAGAGTTCTCCCCTTTGTTCTGGCTGAGTTCCTCCTTCCTCGGCTGCCAGAGGGGAACTGCCCTCCTGGCCTTCTGCCTGGGCTTAAGAAGGGCTAAGCTCCACCCCTTCCTGTCTCTAGGTTTCCCTGGTTGCTAGGGCAACCAGCACCTGTGTGGTCCTGGTGACTGGCAGCTGCGCTTCTCCCTTCCCACCACTAGGGGTCTCTCCCGAGCCGTTTCTGCTCTCAGCCGCAGGACACCTGAGAGCTCTGCGACACTGCCACTGGGGGTCTCTCCCAAGCCTTTTCTGCTCTCAGTCACAGGGCACCTGAGAGCTCTGTGACAATTATGCAATTGAAGTATCTTACTTATAATGTGGGGTCTCCCTGCTGCTATCCACATGGCTGATTTCTTTAACAACTCCCACTCTTGCTTCTCTTTATAGTTGACATGGAGTGGGACCAGACAACCCCACACCTCATCTGCATATACATTTTTGGAGGATCCCAGGACTTACGATAAGAATACCCACTTGGGCTAATTAGCACATTGGTCCTTTGTCCTCTGGAGTACCTTACACATACTGAGCAATGATGGGTTGTGGGGTCACCATGGGTTAGCATGGTGTTGACTTGCTGGGGCCCAACCCAATAAACTATAAGATAAATCATAAGCCTTTTGGCTTTGGCTTAATATTATGCATAGTTTATATTGAATACAAGTGGGTGTGTCTACACTTGGATATTAATCATAGAAAATGAGGGTTGGAAGGGACCTTAGGAGGTCATCCAGTCCAACCCCTTGCTCAAAGCGGAACCATCCACAACTAGATCATCCCAGCCATGGCTTTATCTAGCCAGGTCTTGAAAACCTCCAAGGATGGAGATTATACCACCTCTCTGTTTCACTGTTTTACTACCTTCCTGGCATGAAAATTCTTCCTAATATCTAACCCAAACTTCCCTTGCTGCAACTTCAAACTGTTGCTCCTTGTTCTGTTATCTGCCACCACTGAGAACAGTCTAGCTCCATCTTCTTCTGAACCCCACTTCACATAGTTGAAGCCTGTTATTAAATCCAAGCAGTTGCAAAGCTTCCTCTTGTGTGTGGATGACCTCTACCTGACTCAAGAAGTCTATGGGCCAACAAGAGGCAAAGCACTGCTCAACCTGGTACTGGCTACAGGGGATGACCTAATCGGCAACCTAGTGATTGATGGGAAGCTGGGTGACAGTGACCACCTTCACCATCCGCCGTAAAGCTGGCAAGTCAGTCAGCAACATAGAAGTCCTTGACTTCAGAAAAGCTGACTTTGACAAGCTCAGAAGGCTTGTCAGTCAGACCCTAAGGGACCATGACCCCAGGGAGAGGGGAGTTCAAGAAAGGTGGTTGCTCCTCAAGGGAGCAATCCTCAATGCACAAGCTAAGTCTATTCCCTCTTGAAGGAAAGGCAGCAAGAGGGCACAGTAGCCCCCCTGCCTCTCCAGGGATCTAGCAGACCTCCTAAGGCTAAAAAGAAAAGCCTACAAAGGATGGAGGATGGGATTCGCCTCCAAGGAGGCTTATTCTGCACTGTTCTGGTCCTTCAGGGAGCAAACCAGGAAAGTCAAAGCTGCAACTGAACTCCAACTAGCTCTGAGCATCAAGGACAATAAAAAGTCCTTTTTCAGATATATGGGGAGCTGGAGGAAAAGCCAGGGCAACATTGGACCCCTGCTGAACCAGATGGGGCAACTGACAACTGATGCCCAGGAAAAAGACAACCTATTAAATAGGTACTTTGCGTCGGTCTTTCATCAGCCCCATGGGACGCCCATGCCCGCTACGGGACAGCGAGGTCCGGATGGGGGAAGATCCTCTGCCCTCTATAAATGCTGACCTCATGAAGGAACACCTTGAGAAGCTGGATACCTTCAAGTCAGCCGGCCCTGTTGGTGACACTGGGCATAACCCTGGGTAACTCAGAGGGATGGAAGACCACGAGTGTCGATGAAGTCCTTCTGCTCCAGGCTCAGATGAGCCAAAGCCCCCCCTTGCCCAACCTTTGCAACCCTTTTCTTTGGCGCCTGCAATCTCCTGTCCTTCTGGAAAGCAGGTGAGCTAAAACTGTTATCTGTGGAATGCAAGGGCACCGCTCGGAGAGAGAAGGGAGGAGGGAGAGGGGGAGCCAGCTGGTGGAAAATCACTGACAGTGAAACTGACCGGGGTATAAAGATCTTGCTGTTGCAGGGTTAGGTGTGCAGGATTTGAGACAATACAGTCTCCCTGTGCCTTTTACTTGAGCTCAAATAAACTCTGTCTGCTTCTCCCCCAGTGTGTTTATTTGGCACGACGCACACTGGGCAACAAACCCAATTGTTGCCTCCCTTGGGCACCTTGTGCTGGCAACAGTTTTGGCGCCCAACGTGGGGCTCGAGGCTAACATTTTTCCTTGCCTGGATCCCTCCTGGGGTCGACGACTTGTGGCAACAACCGATGCCCAGCGCGCACTGGTGGTTTCATTGGGGGCCTCAGCAGAGACGTGGTTTGATTGACCCCGGAGGGCACAACGGTGCAATGTGCTCTAATAGTCGAGAAGCGATCGTGGGCGACGGTGTGAAACCAGTCCCTCGGATAAGGTAGGATAGCTCAGCAGTCTGAGCATTGTCTGTTAAGACCTGGGGATGCCCAGTGTCTCCCTGTAGGACCTGGGGACGCCCAGTGTCTCCCTGGAGTATGGGGCAGGGACAGAGTACGGTTGGCAGGGTACGGTGTACACCCATAGAATGCATTCTGACTAATTGGAAACTGTTTAAGTCAGATCTAATGACTAAAAATGATCTTAAAAGGTTCTGTACAGTGAAATGGCCTCAATATCAACTGGAGGATCAGGAAAGGTGGCCTCCGGAAGGGTCAATTAACTACAATACAATTCTCCAATTACTCCTGTTTTGTCAGCGGATGGGTAAGTGGAATGAACATTTGTATGCACAATTGTTTATGGCTTTATGGAACAAGACAGATATTTTGCAGAAGTGTAATTTGACTCCGACAGGATCAGTAGTTGTTAGTGCTGAGTCTCAGCATTCCCCCTCCATTACTGTAATGCCAGAGTCGGTGTCCCCTTCGGCTTTAATACCTCCACCATATAAAGGTCAGATGCCCCCAGTCCCAGAGATCCCTCCCTCAGTGGGATTTTATCCTTTACTTCCTGAAACTGTAATAGCCCGGCCTGGGGCAGATAGGCGTGCAGCCCAGACCATGCAAGTATACACCCAAGTACCTTTTAACCCGGTGGACCTGGCGGCTTTTAAAGCACAGGCTGGAGAATTTTCAACTAGCCCGAGTAAGTTTATCTCTGTCTTTGAGGGATGTTTAGCTAGTCACAAGCCTGACTGGGATGACTGTAATATCCTTATGCGAAACTTATTATCTGAAGTAGAGCGGAACCAAGTTATTTCCAAAGCCAGGGAGGAAGCACAGCAGAGGCATGAAAGGGATCCCGTCAATGTTCCTGGTCCGGCAGATGTGGTTCCCCTAGCAGACCCTAGATGGGACCCCAACAATCCTGTGAATCATACCTGTCTTACCTCTTACAAAGAACTGCTTATTCATGGGCTCAGGCACTCAGCTGTCCGACATAATAACTGGCCAAAGCCATATGAAATAGTACAGGAGCTGAAGGAAAGTCCCGTTGCATTCCTACAGTGCATCCGAGACGCCATTCGGCAAAATACCAGTGCAGACCCTGATGATCAGGCGATGGAGGCAATTATAAAGGGTATTTTTACCAGCCGTGCAGCCCCTGATATAAAGAGGAAGTTACAAAAGAAGGAAGACTTAATGGGTATGTCTGTAGCACAAATCCTGGAAACTGCAAACAGGGCATATACTCTCAGAGAAGGAGAAAAGGACAAGAGACAAGTTAGAATGCTAGTAGCAGCAGTACAGGCTGGAGTCAGAGAAAGGCCACAAGAAGGTGGGAGAGGCAGAGGTATAAGGGGTCGTGGGCGCGGGTGCCCTGGCCCACAAGAAAGACGCCTGGGACGGAACCAGTGTGCCTTATGCCAGTGAGAGGGACACTGGAAGAATGAATGCCCAGAGAAAGGGAGAGACTGCACTCCTGTAATGGCAGCAGGAGGACCGGAGTAGGGGTGTCAGGGGAAACGGACCACCCCACCCCTGGAACCCTGAGTAAAAATGCGGGTGGGGAATTCAGAAATTGATTTTTTGATAGACTCCGGGGCAGCACGGACCACTGTAAATCAACCTCTTCAACTTCCCATAGCGGACTCTCTCACCGTGGTGAGTGCCACGGGAAAAAAGACTCAGTGCCCAGTGTATGCTCCTGCAGAATGTGCTCTGGGAGACCGGGCTCTTTCTCACAAATTGGTCTGCCTTCCAAATTGCCCAACACCTCTGCTAGGACGAGACCTGCTTTGTCGATTAGGTGCATCACTGCATTTTACCCAGGATGAAATAACCCTCACATTGCCCCCTGAAAATGCATGGATAATGACCCTCACGGTTGAACCCTCAGCCATGAACGCTCCTCAGGAGTGGAACCAGTGGGAAGACCAGGTATACCCTTTGGTGTGGGCAGAGGGGGTCCCTGGAAAGGCTACATATCAAACCCCCATTAATATCCAACTACTGCCAGGAAAAGGTCCAGTACGAATCAAGCAGTACCCAATCAAAAGGAAAGCCAGAGAGGGACTGCAGGAGACTATAGACCGTTTCCTAAAGTACAGCATACTGCGAGAATGTCAGTCGGCCTGGAACACTCCTATCTTGCCAGTACTGAAGCCTGATGGCACATATCGACTGGTGCAGGACCTAAGGGCGGTTAACGAACGGGTTAAAACTATTCATCCTCTCGTCCCAAACCCGTATACCTTGCTGGCCTCCGTAGGGGGGCAGTATACTCATTTCTCAGTTCTTGATTTGAAAGACGCTTTCTTTATGATTCCAGTTGACCCCCCCTCTCAGGAGATATTCTCTTTTGAATGGGAGGACAGAAAAAGGGTTAAGAAACAACTTTGTTGGACAGTATTAGCCCAGGGATTTAAGAACTCTCCTACCCTTTTCGGCCAGTCCTTAGCTAAAGACTTGGAGGAGTGGAATAATGAGCATGAAGTTCTCTTGTTACAATATGTGGATGATTTATTAATTGCTGCCATAGATTTAAACTCCTGCCTTAACGCCACGGTAAGCCTCCTGAACTTTATTGGGCTTCGAGGATATCGGGTGGCTCGAAATAAAGCTCAAATTGCTCTACCCGAAGTACGATACCTGGGATTTCACATAAGACAAGGGGAGCGTCGGCTTTCAAGCGAGCGAAAGGAGGCTATATGCTAGGTTCCCATCCCAAGCAATCGTAAGCAGCTCAGGGCGTTCCTTGGCATGGCAGGTTTTTGCAGAATATGGATCCCTGAATTTGGACTATGGGCAAAACCACTATATGACTGTGTGAAAGGGGCAGACCATGACCCCTTTTATTGGACTCCAGAAGCCGACAAGGCATTTAAGATACTAAAAAGGAAACTAATGGAAGCCCCCGCCGTGGGGTTACCGGACCTTTCTAAACCTTTCCAATTGTATGTGCATGAACGAAAAGGGATGGCTCTAGGAATGCTTACTCAATTGTTGGGAGCGTGGAAACGTCCCGTTGCTTATTTCTCCAAACAGCTTGATCCAGTTGCCAAGGGATGGCCAGCATGTTTACGAGCAGTTGCGGCAACTGCCCTAGTACTTGAGGAAGCTGAAAAGTTAACGCTGGGAGGAGTTGTGCAGGTGTATACCCCACATATGGTCCAGGCTCTGCTAGACACAAAGGGGGGTCTCTGGCTCACCCAGGCTCGAGTGGCTCGGTACCAAGCTAAGTTGTTGGAGAACCCTGAAGTGACTCTGCAGCCCTGTCCCTCCCTTAACCCGGCTACTCTCTTACCTGAAACGGAAGAACAAGAGCATGATTGTTTAGACATCATAGACGCACAGTACTCCAGCCGTGCAGACCTACAGGATCAGCCACTTCTGAATGCTGATTGTGAGTGGTACACTGATGGCAGTAGCATTGTTGTAGAAGGGCAAAGGAGGGCAGGTTATGCTGCTGTGACCCTCTATGATGTTGTTGAGGCCAAGGGTTTGCCCGCCGGAGCATCTGCTCAACTTGCTGAACTGGTGGCCCTGACCCAGGCACTAGAACTGTCAAAAGGGAAACGAGTCAACCTCTATACCGACTCTAGGTATGCTTTTGGAGTACTGCATGCCCATGCTGGCCTATGGAAACAAAGGGGACTGCTGACAGCCCAAGACTCCCCAGTGAAGTATGGACCCCAAATTCTCCGACTCCTGGAAGCTGTTCAACTTCCCTCGGAAGTGGCAGTAATGCACTGTAAGGCGCATCAGAAAGAGGATCAAGACGTAGCCAGGGGTAATGCCCGGGCAGACAGAGAAGCTAAAATTGCTGCCACCCTGAGGACGCCGAGACCTGCTGACATCCCTATGCATGCTCTCATTCCATCAGTGGGGGAGCTCCCGGATCCCCAGTACTCATATGAAGAAAAAGAACTAGCCGACAAGCTTGGTCTCCAAGAAAAGAAGGGATGGCTCTGCTCCACGGACGGGAGGATCCTCCTACCAAAAAGCCTGACCCAGCCGGTGTTGCAACGGCTACATCAAACCACACACGCTGGAAAAGAAGCTCTCACTCAGTTGGTGAACAAATATTTTCTAACCTCTGGACTTCGACCTCTGGCCTCCCAAATACAGGCCAGCTGTTTGATTTGTCAAAAGAATAACCCTCGACCCAGTCTTTCAGCACCTCCAGCCACTTTGGAACCTACTCCAGGCCACGGACTGGTTTGGCAAATAGACTTTACTGAGTTTCCCCGAACTCAAGGATTTAAGTATCTCCTTGTTATAGTAGATCAATTCAGCAGATGGCCTGAAGCCTTTCCATGTCGCAATTGTACAGCCAAGACTGTAGCTCTAAAATTCGTCCGGGAAGTTATTCCCCGCTTCGGACTTCCCCAGTGGATGGAATCTGACAACGGAACACATTTCACTTCAAAGATCATCCAAAACATCTCACATGCCTTACAGATCCCCTGGAAACTCCATACTGCATGGCGACCACAAGCTAATGGTGTAGTAGAACGTACAAATCAGACCCTCAAGCGTCATCTATCAAAGATCTGCCAGGAGGCCTCTCTGTGATGGCCTGATGCTTTGTCCCTTGCTTTGCTGCGTATCCGTGCCCTCCCCAAGGGAAGATTAGGGCTTAGCCCCTTTGAGATTATGTTTGGAAGGGCATGACCTATGAACGGGATGCCGGTTCTAGCAGGGGAGTGGGAAATAGGATGTAATATTTTGTCATGGTATATGTGCTCTCTGTCTGCTGTTCTTTCTTCTCTCCATAGGTACACTAAAGACTTGCAGCCTCTTCCGCTGGATGCTCCAGTCCACTCGTTACAGCCGGAGATTCCATGCTCATTCGAACCTGGAAGGATGAGCCCCTCCAAGAGAAGTGGAAAGGACCTCACCCTGTCCTACTAGTTTCCCACACAGCAGCAAAGGTCGATGGACACAAGAACTGGATTCATCACGAGACAGACTTGGCATGATCTTTCTCCTGGCGTACGGAGTGGGCCGGTTAGCCAAGCTATATCATCAACTTTCTACGTTCCTTACAAAATTTGCCAATGACACTTTAGCTATTGAAAAGAGCCTTAACTCCAAGATTTATCAACTTCGTTTATTATCTCTTCAAAACTGTCAGGCCCTAGATTATGTTTTAGCTTCTCAGGGCGGGGTATGTGCTTTAATTGGGAATGAATGTTGTACTTATGTCCCAGAAAATTCCCAAGGTATAAACAAACACATTTTGTCAGCTGAACAGGCTTTTGAGATGTGAAAAAGTCAGGAATGTGAACGCAAAGTCTTTGATTCTCTCTGGAGCTGGTTGCCCAACCTCGGAGGCCTAGGAGCGGGCATCCTTAACCTCCTGATCACCAGTGTTGTGTTGTGTTTAATTACTCTCCTCTTATTTGCGTGCTGTAATGCCCTCCTGCACAAAGTCTGTGCATCCCCCTCCACGAGCGCCTCATTATACCCTTGCATTGCCTCAAACACTCAATCATTTTTTGTCTTCAGAATATGAGAAAACTCAGCCAAAACTTTGTTGAGTATTCTCAAAGGGGGGAGCTGTTGGTGACACTGGGCATAACCCTGGGTAACTCAGAGGGATGGAAGACCACGAGTGTCGAGGAAGTCCTTCTGCTCCAGGCTCAGATGAGCCAAAGCCCCCCCTTGCCCAACCTTTGCAACCCTTTTCTTTGGTGCCTGCAATCTCCTGTCCTTCTGGAAAGCAGGCGAGCTAAAACTGTTATCTGTGGAATGCAAGGGCACCGCTCGGAGAGAGAAGGGAGGAGGGAGAGGGGGGACCAGCTGGTGGAAAATCACTGACAGTGAAACTGACCGGGGTATAAAAATCTCGCTGTTGCAGGGTTAGGTGTGCAGGATTTGAGACAATACAGTCTCCCTGTGCCTTTTACTTGAGCTCAGATAAACTCTGTCTGCTTCTCCCCCAGTGTGTTTATTTGGCGCGACGCACACCGGGCAACGAACCCAATTGTTGCCTCCCTCGGGCACCTTGTGCCGGCAACATCCCTGACAATCTACACCCCAGGGTACTCAAGCAGCTGGCAAGCATCATAGCCCAGCCCCTGGCACGGATCTTTGAGAACTCCTGGAGCTCTGGTGTAGTGCCTGAAGACTGGAAGAAGGCCAAGGTGGTGCCTATCTTCAAGAAAGGGAGGAAAGTGGATCTGGCTAACTATAGGCCCATCAGCCTGACTTATATCCTGGGGAAGATCTTAGAAAAGTTTATTAAAGAGGCCATCCTTAATGGACTGCCCTATGCCAACATCCTAAGGGATAGCCAGCACGGGTTTGTTGTGGGTAGGTCTTGCTTGACCAATCTCATTTCCTTCTATGACCAGGTGACCTATCACTTGGACAAGGGAGAAGAGATTGATGTCATGTATCTTGACTTCAAAAAAAGCCTTCAATCTGGTATCCCATGATCATCTCTTGGTGAAACTGGCCAATTGTGGCCTTAGGTCCACCACAATCTTCTGGCTGGGGAATTGGCTCCGTGGTCGGACCCAGAGGGTTGCAGCTGATGGCAGTCAATCATCCTGGTGTCCTGTGACCAGTGGGGTCTCCCAAGGCTCTGTCCTTGGACCCATATTGTTCAACATCTTCATTAATGATGTGGACATTGGAGTCAGGAGCTGACTGGCCAAGTTTGCTGATGACACCAAACTTTGGGGCAAAGCATCCACGCCAGAAAACAGGTGGGTGATCCAGGCTGACTTGGACAGGCTCAGCAAATGGACGGACGAGAACCTGATGGTGTTTAACACCAAAAAATGCAAGGTTCTCCACCTTGGGAAGAAAAACCTGCAGCATTCTTATAGGCTCGGCAGTGCTACGCTGTCTAGTACTATGGAAGAAACAGACTTGGGGGTCATCATCGACCACAAGATGAACATGAGCCTCCAATGCAATGCTGCGGCTACTAAAGCGACCAAAACGCTGGCTTGCATCCTTAGATGCTTCTCGAGCAAATCTCGGGACGTCATTCTCCCCTTGTACTCGGCCTTGGTGAGGCCGCAGCTGGAGTACTGCGTCCAGTTTTGGGCTCCACAATTCAAAAAGGATGTGGAGAAGCTTGAGAGAGTCCAGTGGAGAGCCACGTGCATGATCAGAGGTCAGGAAAACAGATCTTACGATGAGAGGCTGAGAGCCATGGGACTCTTTAGCCTGGAAAAGCGCAGGCTCAGGGGTGATCTGATGGCCACCTATAAGTTTATTGGGGTGTTTACCGGGATCTGGGGGAACATTTGTTCACCAGAGCGCCCCAAGGGATGACGAGGTCGAACGGTCATAGACTACTGCAAGACCGTTTCAGGCTGGACATAAGGAAGAATTTCTTTACTGTCTGAGCCCTCAAGGTCTGGAACAGCCTGCCATCAGAGGTGGTTCAAGCACCTACATTGAACACCTTCAAGAGCAAATTGGATGCTTATCTTGCTGGGCTCCTATGACTCCAGCTGACTTCCTGCCCTTTGGGTGCGGGGCTGGACTCTCCAAGGTCCCTTCCAGCCCTAATGTCTATGAAATCTATGAAATCCCCCCTTATCCTTTCTCTTCTCTAGACTAAAGAAGCCCAGTTCCCTCAGCCTCTGCTCAGAAGTCATGTGTCCCAGCCCCCTCACCATTTTTGTTGCCCTCCGCTAGACTCTCTCCAATTCAACCACGTCTTTCTATAGTGGGAACCCAAATCTGAACACAGTATCTTCAGATTCGGCTTCACCAGTGCTGAATAGAGGGGAATAATCAGTTCCCTTGACTTACTGGCAACACACTGTCAGTGGAGCCGAGTATGCTGTTAGTCTTCTGAGCAGTGTGCCCCTGTGGCTGACTCATATTCAGCTTCTTGTCCACTGTAATTCCCAGGTCTTTTTCTGCAGAGCTGCTGCCCAGCCAGTCAGCCCCCAGCCTGTACTGGTGCATGGGATTGTTCTATCCATATGCAGAACTCTGTACTTGTCCTTGTTGAACCTCATGAAATTCCTTTTGGCCAATCCTCCAATTTGTCTAGGTCACTTTGAATCTTAGTCCTACCCTCCAGCATATCTACTACTATTCCCAGCTTGGTGTCACTTACTTACAAATTTACTGAAGATGCACTTAATGCCATCTTCCAGGTCATTGATGAAGACACTGAACAAAACCGGCCCCAGGACCAACACCTGGGGTATTCCACTTAATTCACACAAATAAACTTTGGTGCTTATTACACTGAAGTTAATTGCTTCTGGGCACGTATTTATACATGTGCCTGGGAGCACAGCATGTTGACCTGGGTCAGAGTAGCCCCAGCTGGCAGGGAGCCTGGGAGGTCAGCTTGCCAGTTCAGGGCTGCTCCCCCCAGCTCATTGTGCTGTAGAAGAGCTGGATGGGGCATGAGGGTGCTTCAGTGCAGGGCTAGCCAGCAGGCAGCTCCTACACTGAAGCACCTTTATGCCCCAACCAGCTAGGGCAGTGTCTATATGTGCGCTGCTGCAGTTTTTTACTCCACAACAGTGCAAATGACTCGTGCCTCCCGAGGCTGGGGGGGGCATAGTGATCACCTGCAGGTGGCAGTGGTGGTGTCTGCAGTGGGGGCATGGTGGCGGCAAGCGGGGACTGCCTGCAGGTGGCCATGTGGACACTGGCAGCGAGGGCAGGCTGAGCAGGGACTGCCCGCAGGTGGCTGCAGCAGTGTGGACGGTGTGGGGGAGTGGCAAGCGGTTACTGCCTGCAGACACTGGCAGAAGCGGTGGCAGCAGCCAAGCTCGGGGCAGGCATGTGCCCCCCCTGCACCTCCCCTATGCTGCATTGTCTATGCATAGCAGGATAGTACTTATATTTACAAGTTCTATCCTGCTGTGGAGTAAATTGGTTTACTCCAACCTAATTGGGGCACATGTCCTAAATTCAGGGTCATCTTAGATTCAAGTAAATATGGTAGTCTTTCTGTTCTTCTGATAGTTTGTCATTGGTACTGAGGTCCTGGTGCTGCAGTTAACAGAGGAGTGTCAATAGTTGAACTACTAGTAGAGTTCTTGAGTAGAGTTTAGCATGAGTGTAAAGTATTCTGTGAAATAGAATGAATGTTTCTTCAATTTAGAATAAGAATAGAAAAGCTTCCAAACCTATACAAATGTTTACAGGTACACATACATGTGTTACCCAGTATTGTGTAAGCATAATATATAATTACTGACAAACTGTTGTGTTAAGAATAATAAAGCAACAAGGCTTTAATGGCCTTATCTATCAGATCAGGGTACTCTGTTTATTTTCAGCCAGAAACAGGCACGAGATTCCTACTTGAATTCAAGTTTCAGTCCCCCGTCATAAGATAATTTGAATAATCACTTTTCTTTAGCTGTTAGAAAGGGCATAGAATTACAGTCTGCTACAAAGGAGTTATGTATCCTCTTGTTCTCATTGCCCATTTCAGGAAAGTACTAGTGAAACAGATTTGAGCACCAGCAAGTGTTCCTTGATTTCACTTTTCACATCACTGTCCAGTGTTAACTTGTTTTCAACCAAAAAAACTGTCAAGGTTTTGAATGTGTCTAATTTGTTTTCTCTTACTCGAGAAACCCAGAGTTGAAGCTTCTTGATGAAAGCCTCAAAAAAATCTTCCAACAGCTCACTTTCAGACTCCTATTTCATGTATATAAATAAGTTGGCAACACTGGCAACATCTGTAGACTCATCTACCTGCAAAGCAAAGCAAAGCAAAGCATGAGCTGTAGCGGTGTGCAAAGCAGGCCCTATTCGATTCAGATTTGGCTTGAATCAGGGACAGTCCAGGAGGCACCAGTCCCCGAGCTGGAAGAGGAGCGAGGGATCCCCCAGCACACTCTGAAGTGGACCGGAAGTGCTTGTGCTCCACTTCTGGGTCTGCTGCTGAGTAGGCTGGGGAGCCCCCTGTGCTTCTGTGGGATGCTCCATGCGCCCCAGCACTGCAGCATTCACAAGCCCTGTTACCTAGAAGTATGTAGAAAAAACATTTAAAGCTGTCTCTGTGTCCGAATGTTTGAATCTTTCCGAATTGATTTGGAGGGTTCCAATTCGACCTGGAGAGATTAAAGGGTCCTCTGATTTGATTCGGATTCAGAGCTTTAGCCACCGAATTGGGCCAAATCTCTGCCGAATTGAATTGGGGACCGACGCTTCATACAGCGCTAATGAGCTGCTCCTGATTCAGACTTTAAGCTGCTTTTTAACATCTTCAGCCATTTCATGAATTCAGTATTGAATGAGAGAGGGATTAAATGAAGTTGCTTGGCTGTTTTTCACTTGGCATTGCTGTCACTGTATCTTTTGCTGCAGGTAGCAACAGGTCTTCTGTGGTTGTGTGAGGTTTTCCAGCCTTAGTAATTCTCTGACTCGCACAAAGATGCTTCAAGTACTTTCATAGCCACAATGGAGGCAGAATGAACAATTTTCTTTTTTGTTGTCAATTCACTAAAGTTCTACTAGAAGAAATCAATACTTTTGTCTTCAAACTAAATGTGCTTTGTTTCAAGGTGGTGATGAGGCTTGGCTGGTTTCAGATTCTCATTAGAGAAAACTTTGTAACGCAGGACACACTGAGGCCGTTGATCATTAATTGACCCAATCCAAGTTAAGCACATTTGAGTTGTATCATTTTTTCTTTTGATGTTCACTTTGTGATTTCTTACTGGTAATAGGAACTGCAGTATGCTTTCTGGCTTTCTTTGACTGGCACTTGTTAAATTGTTGTTGAATGACACCTGATCTTTCTTTTTTTGCTGAGGCTTCACTATTCTTAAGTCTCAAATCCATTTTCAAGTTCAAAAAGTACAGCGTAACACTTAGTCTTGGACTGAATACAGACTGAACAGAATTAACTATAAATGTAGCATGTACTCAGCATGTCATTTTACACAGCGTGAGAGAGGGTGCTAAACTGTTGTCTGCTATACATATTTTGTAAGGAAATGGATTTCAGACTGTTGTGAACAATCGTAGGTTAAAAATATGGTTCCTGTTATTTTAAAACTCTTAACTAACTTGTGTATACTAGTTGTGCAGACAGCTTATGTAGCTATTACTCATGTTCTCAATTCCATTGTTTCCATGTACTTAGTACTCACACTTGCTACATCTTATATTGAACTATATTACAAATGGATTGAGACAACAACTCATTGTTCAGTACTAAGCACAATGGGACCCTTCCTAATCCTGACAGAACCTCCTGGTGATACTAACACCAGTAGTAACTTTGGTACCCAAAACAGTTTTCTGAGAATTCGTTCACATAGGAACATGGCACCAAAGGGGCCTCTTGGGCCATTAGGTATGCTCCCCTGCATACATGGGTAATCACTCCATCCAAACTGGTATGCCCGTACACTGTCTCTCCCCTCTCTGGCACATGCACATGCACACAAACACATACATGTGCCTGTTCCAGTTTGCAGATTAATATTGCTGCCTGAGCAGAGGGGATGCAGGGCTGCAGCATCACTGAGTCCCACATGAAGCAGTGGTGGTGGCAGCCTTGCCACATCCTGCCTGACCACGCTCTGCCTGCTGGTGCTGACAGCCTGCTACTGGTGCCCAGGCAGCCTCTGGCTGCGAGGGGAGCTGGAGCAGCAGCACTAGTGGCACTTCCCCTTCAGGTGGGGCCACCACTCATAGAGCCATCTTTCATGGACCTCCTAGGCATGCTCTGCAGAAGCCAAGGGGGTCCACAGACCATGGTTTGAAAACCACTGTTCTAACCAAATATGTACGTGATTGGTGATATACAGTTACTATTGTAGCAGATTCACCTTTCAGAGCTTGGCTTGAGGCCCAGGCTTGAGATCCTGCTGTTTTGATTGGTGGAGCCCATGATGCCTTTTGCTCCTGTCTTAGGGTCCCCAATATGGTCAGTAGCATTCTGTTGAAATGCTCAGGTTGGGGATCCCCTTGTGGGTTATAGGGAGTCGTATGGGATTTCCGTATCCCCGCTATGGTCAGTACCTCTCTGAGTATCTTGCTCTCAAAATCCCACCCTGATCAGAATGCAAGCAGGCAAGCAGTCCAAAAACAGAAAAGTAGTTCTCCCATAACACTTTCGCCACCGTTCGGGCGGTCTGGTCATGGGTCACAAAAACCTGGGCATATTGTGTAAAATGATCTGTTATCACCAGGACATTGCTCTTTTGGTTTCCATCTCCCTCTACAGTAAGAAAGTCCATGAAGATGAGTTCGAGTAGCTGTGAGCTCTGAATATTATGTAGGTAAGCAGTATGTGATGGCAGGGTTTTCTGCTTCACACAGCGTTCACAGGTCTGGCATTTGGTTTTAATGACCTCAGCCATACGAGGCCAGAAAAATCTCTCTCGTGCTAAAACCAGACTCCACTCTATCCTCATATGGTCAAAGTCGTCATGAAGGGCCCGCAGTACTAGGGCCTGCTGTTCTCTGGGGAGGACCAGCTGCAGCATCTCTTGTACTACCCTATGCAGCATGCCATCTAGTATTCGCAGCTTTCCCCACTCCCTTAACAGAAGCCGGCCAGTTGAAGTACCCACTTGGTCAGGAGGGTGCATAATGGCCCCTCCTCTTTGAGCCTGCAACAGATCTCAGATATCAGGATCCTGCTCTTGGCTGGCTCACCACACAGCTGCCGTAATTTGGGGTAGCACCGAAGGAATCAACAGGGCTCTGGGCCTGGGGAATTCCTTTGGGAGGTATCCCTAGCATTTCAGCCAACCATGCTCCATTGTGTCCTTCTTCTGATGGGTTTCTCCTGGGGAGATCACAGGGAGCTTGAATGGCCTCTGGCTGCAGCACTTCTGGGGCCTGAGCAGAAATCATCTGGGACAATCAATATTTTTATATCCAGCCCGATAGTGGAGGCTGAATGAAAAGTCTGCTAAAGCAGCACCCCATCGATGCCCAGTGGCATCCAGCCTGGCACCGGTCAGAATGTACATTATTGGCACTGGTCAGAATGTACATTAATGGGTTATCTTCAGTCCACGCTTGAAATGTTGTCCCGTACAAATAGTCCTGGAACTTTTCAGTCACGGCCCATTTAAGGGCCCAAAACTCTAATTTATGAGCTGGATATCGAGTTTCACTGGGCACGAGGCTCTGACTGGCAAATGCCACAGGGCGTCTTTGCCTCTCATATATTTGGTAAAGCACTGCCCCCAGTCCAGATAAGCTGGCATCAGTGTGAAGGACAAAGGGCCTGTTAGGATCTGGATAGGCCAACACAGGGGCATTAGTGAGATGCCTAATAAGCTCTTGGAAAGCTTCCTCACCCTGCTCATCCCATTTGGGTCCAAAAGGCTTGGTAGGACTCTTTGCCTCCCCACTTCTTTTGGAGCGCTCCAATGTCCTTCACTTGCAGGAAGCTTTCCCTGTCTGATATCCCCAGGTAAGGTCATTCAGCAGCCGGGCAATGGTGGCATAGTCCTGCACAAACCTCCTATAAAACCCTGCAAATCCCCAAAATATCTTTAACTCTCAATAGTTTGTGGGTCTGGGCCAAGTGGTCACAGCGCGTATCTTGTTCGGGTCAATACTGATTCCCTGTTGGGATACAATGTGCCCCACATATTTTGCTGAGGCCTGGCAGAACTGGGACTTGTTGATAGCCAGCTTAAGGCCTGCAGCTTTCAAGTGGTCCAGCACTTGGAGCAGCCTCTTGTCATGTTCCTCTAGGGTCCTCCCAAACACGATAAGTTCATTCAGGTATACAAGCACTTGGGTGAGATGCATATCCCTGACCACCTTTTCCATCAATATTTGGAAAGTGGCCGGAGCACCCGAAATGCCTTGGGGCATCCTTTCAAACTGAAAGAAACTCAGTGGGCAAATAAATGTGTTTTTTTTCTTTGCCCACCTCTCTGAGAGGAATCTGGTAATATCTGCTCCTCAGGTCCAACACAGAAAACCATTTACTACCCGCAAGGCAGTACAGTGCCTCTTGTACCCTAAAGACTGTATACTGATCAACAATTGTCTGTGCATTTAACACTCTATAGTTAGTGCACATGCGGATTTTTCCATTGTTCTTCTTTATGATGACAATGGGCGAAATGTAGGGGCTCTTTGACTCGGTAATTATCCCACAGTCAAGCAGTTCTTGCAGGTGGCTCTGGCCCTCTCCCATTTCAGTTAGTGGGATGCGGTGAGAAATGGTCGGGGATCACTGAGGTGAATTTGGTGTTCTACCCCCTCAGCCTCTCACACATCCCAATCATGGAGAAATAAAAACCCAGTGGCATTGCAGCTTCTCCCACAGCTGCTCCTTCTAAGCCTCAGGTACGTGGGAATCCCCAAAATAAAATCGCTTGGCATCTCTTGGGGTGGACCCAGGCTGGTTAGTCGAAGCTACTACCTCTGCTTCCTTAACAGTGGCTAACTTCTGGCCAGGGCAAACCACCACTTCTTGCATCAAGGGGTTCACCACCATGACAGTGACGCACTCTTGGGCCAGTCCTTCAGGCGTAAACAATCCATCGGACACCTCCAATACCCAAGATCCCTCACCAGGACTAAACAAATTTAGATTCCTCACCAGGACTAAACTACAGCAGGCACCAATCTGGACCTGCTGGAGCTGAACGTGATCTGCGTCAGCGGTGGTAAGGGCCCCCTGCTCTACCACCTACTGCAGCACCTGCTCCAACTGCAGCAGGTAAGAGGATGCAGTCTCTCCTTTCTGTTGGAAAGTCCCAAGCAGTTCGTAATAGGCTCCCCCATGGGACATGGGCTGTCTGAACACATCCCTTAGAGTCTGTAGAGACTGTGTGGAGATTCCGGGGTCTTGCTGCTTAGCAGTGCGAATGAGGCCAAAGACTGGCTCTCTCAGCACATCCAGGAGCCAATATCCCTTCTCATCCTCTGGTATCTGCCATGTGAGTAACGTCTCCTGGATATGAGCTTTCCTCCCCAGCAGGGACTGGGAGCTTCCCAGAAAAAGTCTTGAGCCTCTTATACATGGCTCTGTCATTGGAAGTGTCCTTAAGCACCTGCTTAAGGACGTTTACTCAGTCTGCTGGAGCAGTTGCTGCTGCTGTCCCAGAGGTCCCAGCTTCCTCAGAGCCCTGGGCAACATCGAGGCTAGACATGATGCTCTACAGAGAGGCACAGCACCAATAACAATGTTTAACCTGTCACCTGCAATCCCAGGCAAGCCCCCAAAATGTAACCTGGGTACACCCAAGAGTGTGCCCTATTCTCAGTTGGATGGGATGGGTAGGCAGGAGGGGGTGCTGGGAGAGGGATGCCAGAATTTCAAGCAGATCCCTCTTTCCTCTATAGAGTTAACCCAAGCCCAAAGTTCTTAACTATATACAATTTATTAAGTTATAATATACATAAACTTAAAACTAAATATCATACGTAGCAGGCTCACCTTTCAGAGCTTGGGTTGAGTCCCAGGCTTGAGACCCTGCTGTTTTGATTGGTGGAGCCCATCCACCATTCAGGAGGCAGCAGGAGAAATAAAGTCATGCCCCTTTCCTGAGGGGAGGGGGAGAAGAGCTCCCCGGACCTGATTGAAGACTGTAAACTGTCAGGTCCGGAGGACTGCAGGGGCGGAGCCCTGGAGCTGCGTGCCCAGCACGAGGGGCAGATGCAGCGAAGGACTCAAGAAGAGCGCAGCCAAGAAAAGCTGGGAGCTCTCCCCCAGCAGGCAATAGGCCCAAGGCTCCTGAAGCTGCCGCTGGAGGAGCAGCCTCGGGAGTGGTGTGAGACCGCTCGGGCTGTTGACGGTGGACAGGGACGGTGCGCAGAGACTCGGCCCTGGGAGCGGTGTGAGACTGCTCAGGTCCATCACGGTGCACAGTTTGGTGCATGGAGCCCGACGGAGGAAAGAGGGATCTGTTTGAACTTCTGGCATCCCTCTCACAGCACCCCCTCCTGCCTACCAATCCTATTCGATTGAGAATAGGGAACACCCTTGGGTCTACCCAGGTTGCACAATAAACAAAACTAATGTTATTGGAATTCCAACTGTAGTGCTAGAATTAACTTCTGGTATTTTTAAAACATGATTGTACATGAGAACATTTAAAGCACGGATTTTCTGTTAGGATTGTTTGATGGGAGAGAAGGTGGGCTTTTCATAGTTCTGTGGGTAGCTTTTCATAGTTTTGTGACTCTTACTAGTGTAGTGGGACTTGTCCTTTATTTTTCTCTTCAAGAGAAAAGGCATAACAGATATAAAGGCATCGGGTTTCATAGCAATAGAGGACAGAGTAGCAGAGAACTGGAATGTCCTTTATGATCACCACCCTACCCATGGAGCCATGTCATCTGGGTGCTCAACCAATCAGATCCATGGGTCCAGGCTAAGCTAGCGGTGCTCAACCTATCAGGCCCTATGGGCCAAATAAGTGGCACAGGGCCAGTCTGCAGGGCAGCACATGGGAGCACTCTGCAGGTATGTTCTGTGTGGTAGATCTAGCTACAGGATCTAGCATATGGGGTCCACATTTTCTGGTTCGCAGGGCTCCCCAGAGGTCCAGACACTTGGCAATGGCTGCCAGAGCTGCATCAAATTAACACTATGACCACTCCCCCACCATTGAATTTCCAGACCTGTGGGGAGCCCTGTGGATCAGAAAATGTGGGCCCCATGTGCTGGATCACATGCCAGATCCTGTAGCTAGTTCTGCCACACAGATTGCATCTGCAGAATGATCCCACGTGCTGCCCCTGCACCATATCCAGCCTGAGAAACTGTTCCTGTGCCACTCATCTAGCCCATGGGGCCTGATAGGTTGAGCACCACTAGCTTAGCCTCTGTGGTGGGTAGCAGACAATAGTATGCTTGCCTTTAACAGTATGGAAGTGAACAGACACTCAAATTAGTGTAGTTTATACTGATGTCAACTCGATTCCTCCAATTCTATGCCTACCGGTTACCCTGGTTTAGGTATTTATGTAGTCTATCAACCTGTCCTTTATACCCGTATAAAGGCAGACCCTGGTGTCTGTCCAAGTTCCCTTATTCTCTCACCATCATGTCCTGTTAATAAGTACCCTTTTTTGAATTCACAGTATAATGAAAGAGTATATTTGATAGATAGTGGGATTTTTTTGGAATTATAGTGGTTAACTCTTTTCACTCTTGCAATTGAGAAGTTTAAATAAGGCCCCCTTCCACCCTCAAAACAGCGATGCTCTAGCTTTTGGCCTCATGGGCCAGATGAGTGACACAGGCCCAGTGTATGGGCTGGATTGAGCCTTGTGCACTCAGGGTGGGCCCCACAGGGACTTGGCTGGCTTCTACACACTGGAATTGGGCCCTGGGTACTGGCACTGTCCCATCTTGGTCCTGCAGGGCCCTGGGCTCCAGATGGATACAAAAATTTGGTAGCAGGAAAACTGCCACTGTTCCTCTGCCACCAAATTTATGGACCCATGGGTCAGATAACTGGCCAGATCTGGCCCATGGGCAATGGGTTGTGCATCCCTGTGCTTAAACATCAGGGCTATGATGACTTGGACTTCAGGAGACCTGTTCTCTAGGGCAGTTATTTTTCCCAAACTGGGGTACATGTACTCACTGGGGGTATGTGGTGCTTGTCTATAAGTAGTATGTCTAAATTTTAATAATGGTGGTGACTGGTAAAAATGAGTAGATTTCATAGATTTCATAGACATTAGGGCTGGAAGGGACCTCGGGAGATCATCGAGTCCAGCCCCCTGCCCAAAGGGCAGGAAGTCAGCTGGGGTCATAGGATCCCAGCAAGATAAGCATCCAATTTACTCTTGAAGGTGTTCAATGTAGGTGCTTGAACCACCTCCGCTGGCAGACTGTTCCAGACCTTGGGGGCTCGGACAGTAAAGAAATTCTTCCTTATGTCCAGCCTGAAACGGTCTTGCAGGAGTTTATGACCGTTCGACCTCGTCATCCCTTGGGGCGCTCTGGTGAACAAACGTTCCCCCAGATTCTGGTGGTCACCCCTGATAAACTTATAGGTGGCCATCAGATCACCCCGAGCCTACGCTTTTCCAGGCTAAAGAATCCCATGGCTCTCAGCCTGTCATCGTAAGATCTGTTTTCCTGACCTCTGATCATGCGCGTGGCTCTCCTCTGGACTCTCTCAAGCTTCTCCACATCCTTTTTGAATTGTGGAGCCCAAAACTGGACGCAGTGCTCCAGCTGCGGCCTCACCAAGGCCGAGTACAAGGGGAGAATGACGTCCCGGGATTTGCTCGAGAAGCAGCTATGGATGCAAGCCAGCGTTTTGGTCGCTTTACTAGCCGCAGCATTGCATTGGAGGCTCATGTTCATCTTGTGGTCAATGATGACCCCCAAGTCTCTTTCTTCTGTAGTGCTATCCAACGTAGCACTGCCGAGCCTATAAGGAAGCTGCAGGTTTTTCCTCCCAAGGTGGAAAACCTTGCATTTTTCGGTGTTAAACACCATCAGGTTCTCATCTGCCCATTTGCTGAGCTTGTCCAGGTCAGCCTGGATCACCCGCCTATCTTCTGGCGCGGGTGCTTTGCCCCAAAGTTTGGTGTCATCGGCGAACTTGGCCAGTCCACTCCTGACTCCAATGTCCACATCATTAATGAAGATGTTGAACAGTATGGGTCCCAGGACAGAGCCTTGAGGGACCCCACTGGTCACAGGGCACCATGATGAGTGACTGCCATCAATTACAACCCTCTGGGTCCGGCCACAGAGCCAGTTTCCCAGCCAGCAGATTGTGGTGGAGCCAAGGCCACAACTGGCCAGTTTCGCCAAGAGGTGATCATGGGATACCAGATCAAAAGCTTTTTTGAAGTCAAGATATATGACATCAATCTCTTCTCCCTCGTCCAGGTGATAGGTCACCTGGTCATAGAAGGAAATGAGATTGGTCAAACAAGACCTACCTGCAACAAACCCGTGCTGGCTATCCCTTAGGATGTTAGCCTGGGCCAGTCCATCAAGGATGGCCTCCTTAATAAGCTTTTCTAAGATCTTCCCCAGGATAGAAGTCAGGCTAATGGGCCTGTAGTTAGCCGGATCCACTCTCCTCCCTTTCTTGAAGATTGGCACCACATTGGCCTTCTTCCAGTCTTTGGGCACTACACCAGAGTGCCAGGAGTTCTCAAAGATCCGTGCCAGGGGCTGGACTATGACGCTTGCCAGCTCCTTGAGTACCCTGGGGTGCAGATTGTCAGGGCCGGCTGACTTGAAGGTATCCAGCTTCTCAAGGTGTTCCTTCACGAGGTCAGCATTTATGGAGGGTAGGGGATCCCCATCACCTGGATCTCCCTGTCCCTTAGCAGGCATGGGCGTCCCATGGGGCTGATGAAAGACTGAGGCAAAGTACCTATTTAATAGGTTGGCTTTTTCCTGGGCGTCAGTTGTCAGTTGCCCCCTCTGGTTTAGCAGGGGTCCAGTATTGCCCTTGCTTTTCCTCCAGCTCCCCACATAGCTGAAAAAGGACTTTTTGTTGTCCTTGATGCTTGAAGCTAGTTGGAGTTCAGTTGCAGCCTTGGCTTTCCTGGTTTGCTCCCTGCAGGACCGGACCAGTGCAGCATAATCCTCCTTGGAGGTGAATCCCATCCTCCATCCTTTGTAGGCTTTCCTTTTTAGCCGCAGGAGATCCGCTAGGTCCCTAGAGAGCCAGGAGGGCTGCTGTGCCTTCTTGCTGCCTTTCCTCCGTGTTGGAATAGATTTAGCTTGTGCATTGAGGATCGCTTCCTTGAGAAGCAACCACTCTTCTTGAACTCCCATCTCCCTGGGGTCATGGTCCCTGAGGGCCTGACCGACAAGCCTCTTGAGCTTGTCAAAGTTGGCTTTTCTGAAGTCAAGGGCTTCTGTGTTGCTGACTGACTTGCCAGCTTTACGGCGGATGGTGAAGCTGATCAGCTCATGGTCGCTGTCACCCAGCTTCCCATCGATCACTAGGTCGCCGATTAGGTCGTCCCCTGTAGCCAGTACCAGGTCGAGCAGCGCTTTGCCTCTCGTTGGCCCATAGACTTCTTGAGTCAGGTAGAGGTCATCCATGCATGAGAGAAAGCTTTGCGACTGCTCGGATTTTGCTGAGTGATCTTCCCACAAGATGTCCGGGTAATTGAAGTCACCCATGACAACCAAGGTCCTGGAGCAAGCGGCCTCAGTCAGTTCCCGGGCGAACTCCTGGTCAAGCTCAGGACTTTGAGTGGGAGGTCTGTAGTAGACTCCCACCGTTGTGTCCCCTGTGCCGTATTCCCCACGAATTTTTACCCAGAGGGTCTCTAGCTGTCCATGCTAGTCACCAACATCAGCTTGCAGGGACATGTAGCTTTCCTTCACACCCCCTCCCCTTTTGTCAACACGATCCCTCCTGTACAGGGTACAGCCCTCTATACCCGTGGTCCAGTCATGGGTGGAGTCCCACCAGGTCTCCGTTATCCCAATGACGTCATAATTCTTTGCACTGAGCAGGAGGATGAGCTCCTCCTGCTTGTTGCCCAGGCTCCTGGCATTAGTGTACAGGCAGGCGAGTGTCCCCCTGGGGGCTCTTGCCGGGGCTCTTGCCTTGCCCACAGATTGTGCCAGGGCTGGGGCAGGGGTGGACTCCCTTAAGAGTAATGGCACATTGATGCCTGTGCTGACAGAGATGCATCTGGTGTATTAGATATGAGCAGCAATATTTTACAGATAAAGGAGTATGCTGCTAAAAGTTTGAAAACTACTACTTTAGACCATTGGTTTGAATTTGTGTCCTGCCTGTGGTATTTAAAGGGTTTTAAAGTTAATTATTTATCCTATCTTGAGGGTACATAGCTTTAAACAAAACAAAATATAAAAAATAAAACAAAAAATAAAAGTATTGCAGTTGAACCTTGCCATCCCTTGGGGTGCTCTGGTGAACAGGTGTTCCCCCAGATCCTGATGCACACCCCTTATGTACTTATAGGCTACTACCAAGTCACCCCTGAGCCTGAGCTTCTCCAGGCTGAAGAGTCCCATAGTGCACAACCTCTCTTCATATGGCCGGTTCCCTTGCCCTCTGATCATGCATGTGGCTCTCCTCCGGACTCTTTCAAGCTTCTCCATGTCTTTCCTCAATTGGGGAGCCCAGAATTGGATGCAGTACTCCACCTATGGCCTCACCAACACCGAGTACAGCAGGAGGATGACATCCTGGGTCTTGCTCAAGATGCATTGGTAAATGCAAGCCAGAGTTTTGTTTGCTTTGCCAGCTGCAGTATCGCATTGGTGGCTCCTGTTCACCTTGTGGTCAAACATGACCCCCAAGTCTCTTTCGGTTATGGTGCTAGCGAGTATAGCATATAAGTGTAATGTGGGTATTTTTCCTCTAAAGTGGAGCACCTTGCATTTCTCCGTATTGAATGCCATCAGGTTTTCACCTGCCCACCTTACAAGCCTATCTAGGTTGGCCTGGATCACCAGTCTATACTTAAGTATTGACACTCTTCCCCAAAGTTTGGTGTTGTCAGCGAACTTACCCAGTTCGCTCCTGACACCAGAGCCCAGATCGTTTATGAAGACATTAAAAAGTACAGATCTGAGAACAGAGCCCTGTGGGACACCACTAGTCACTGAGTGCCATGTTGATTTGGTTCCATCAACTACCACTCCCTGAGTCCGACCTCGGAGCCTGTTCCCCAGCCACCAGACTGTGGAGTAGTCAAGGCTGCAGTTGTCTAATTTTTCCATGAGGGATCATAGGACACTAGGTCCAAGGCTTTTTCAAAGTCCAAATATATGCTATCAACCTCTTCCCTTTTCTCCAGGTGATATGTCACCTGGTCATAGAAGGAAATGAGATTGGTCAGGCAAGACCTACCTACAACAAACCTGTGCTGGCTATCCTGCAGAATGTTGCCCTCTGTTAGCCCAGGGGCAGGCAATTATTTCAGGTGGAGGGCCGTTTACTCAGTTTTGGCATGCTGTCAAGTGCTGCAGGGGTAGCCCCACACCTTGACAGGTGCCCTGTCCCTTGACAGGTGCCTCATCCCCTGATCACCATCTTGGGACCAATGTCCCAGTGTCTTGGGACAAATGTCTCAGGGCCAGCACTGGTGGGGCCCAGAGTGGGACACAGGCTGGCAGAGGTCTGTTGAGCCAGGCTGGGCTGCACCAGCAAGGAGTGTGGGGAGCTGGCCTGGCTCCCTAGAGGCCCTGCCGGCCAGGACCCTGTACTCCTGATGCCTTGCTCTGGGCCCCGCCAGCGCTGGCCCCAAGACACCGGTGTGGGCTCCATGCACCTGCTCACTCCCAGTGCCTCCCAGCCCCATGGTATAGGCTGGGGGCAGTGTGCAGCCCTGACCCCTTGCTCCCTGGCAGGGAACGAGCTGGTGCTGAGCATGGGGTAAAAGCGGCTCCTCCCCTGCCCCATGGATGGTGCTCCCTGCTGCAGCCACTTGCAGCCCATGCAGGGCTGTCCTGAGCAGGAGCAGGCAGCCCCATGCAGGCTGTGAGCAGCTGCAGCGTGGGGCGCTGGCCATGGGGCGGGTGAGGGGATGCTTTACTCCATGCTCAGCACCAGCATGTAACCCACCCCTGCTGCCAGTCTGGGCACTGCGCCATCTTCAGGCTCGCCATCAGGGCTGCACTGTGGTGGCTGCAGCTGCAGCCCCTCTGCTTGCTGCACCAGGCAGTGTTTGCCACCGCTGCCTTTGGGCTGCCCAGCGCATGAGCTCCAGGTGGGCAGCAGCAGCAAACACTGCCCAGTGTGGCAAGCAGGGGGGCCGCAGCTGCTTCCACTGCAGTGCAGCCTTGACAGGTGAGCCCAGAGCCTTGTGGGGTGGGTTACAAGCTGATGCTGAGCGCAGGGAAAAGCAGACCCTCTCCTGCTCCGTGGCCGGTGCCCTGCACTGCAGCCACTCGCAGCCCATGTGGTACTGCCTGTGCCTACTCAGGACAGCCCCTTGTGGGCTGTAAGTGGCTGCAGCAGGGAGGGCTGGCCATGGGGTGGGCAAGAGGCTGCTTTTCTCTAGGCTCAGCTTTTCTGCAGGGTCCTCCCCTGCCCTTCCCCACAAACCTATATGAAAATTATGGACTTGGGGCCTTTGGTGAGATAGAGGTGAAGGATAAGGACTGCTTTATTTTCCATGGTAATGTTTCAGAGCACCCACTTGTAGGCTAGATCACGGCTGTCCAACCTCAGTGTCCAGAGGCTGCACTAGTGCAAACCATTGGGCTCCTGAGTCACCCTCTACACACTGCTGCACTATGCGTGCAGGCAGTCTGTTCCCCCCAACAGGTTCACTGCACTAGCACCCCCCACCTCAGCCCTCCAGCTGCAGATTCCCCTGATGTGCTTCCTTACCTGCTTGGATAGAAGCAGGAGCAAAAATCAGGGAAGGGAGACCAGAGAACCCAGCTGCAGGAGCAATCGGTGAAAGCAGAGTCAGGGGACAGATGGGAGGCAGTCTCGGAGGTTACACATTAGATGCCAGGTGCATGGCCCTGGTTTAGATTATTTTAATTTTGGATTAATAAAGACAATTTACAAATCATGAAAAAAACAATCTCACCAAAACAAAGCAATGTATGTTTGTCACCCTCTGGGACTATGAACCTCCTAGTCAAATAGCAAGCCAGCTCCTTCCATTTGAAGGTGTAGGGAACAAAGAAGGACTTATGACTGGATGCTTCCTGTTTATGGCACTGACCACATCCCAATCACACTGCTACCCTAATCATATTGGAGGAGCACGTGCAGTGGAAGTGGCATATAGCACTGTGGGTGTCCCTCAGCTATCTGAAATCTTCAGGCCAGCAAGTGTTGCAGCTTTAAAGGCTCCCTGACCCCTCAGCAGTAGTGAAGATCTGACCCATGGTCCAAGCTGACACTGTAGGAGTAACTTTAGTTGGCTTCTGGCCTACCTGACTAGAAAAACAGACAGAGACCAGAAGTGCTGATACTGCTTATTTCAGTTATATGTTTTGAGATAAAAAAAAAAAATCTTTCATGTCTTATTACCCTGTGCACAGATGTCCAATTAAGTAGACTTGTTTTAGTTTCTCCAAGGTCGTATTTTTTTTCTCTTTCTCTGTCTTAAGTATAAAAATGCTTGAAAACTTAGAGAGGGGGAGGATTCCTTTGAAACAGACAAGTGGGTGATTCCCCTTGCTGTATGAAATCCTCCCTGTGATCACAGTATAGCCCTAAATAAAGAAAAGCTGGCTCTGTCAGTTCTGATTCAACCACAACGCGAAGTTTGATTTCTTCCACAATTTGGTGCCGTGATTCGGATAGAGACGCCTGGAGTGATCAGTTGGGACACAGACATCTCTTCACAGAAGCCGTGGCACTAAACCAAGGTAAGAGATCTTTTGAAATTTCTACTAGGGCTTTTCAGTGAGAAGCTGTCTCTATGTCTTCCTGATTCACTGCTTGAGGCTCACCCTATCTGAACTTTTTTTCTGCCAGAACTGTCAGAGCCACTGTGTAAGTAGTAACTGTGAGTAGAAAGAGTTAAGGTTAAGGACTCTGTGTTGCTGTTGTCAATGAAAGTATTTCCCCATGTGGATTAAGTTCTGTAAAGAACTATGAGCTCTCTCTGAGGCCAGGAGTGGAAACCTTGTGCAGCCACTCCAAAGACAAGATTTGTTCTGTGTGCTCTTCGAAAGCAAGGGTGCAAGGTGGAAACTCTTAGAGTGTGAATGTTTTTCCACGATAAGCGTTGACCAAGGCTGAGACTAAAGAGATGCTCTTGTACCTTGTGCCTCAACGCAGAAATTCCCTTGTGTGAATTAAGAGTATGAATTGAGAAATATGAGCCACTGACCAGGTCTGAGACTAAGGTTGGGTTCAGCCACCCCAAGGCTGTCCGAAAGGGCAGTTTTGAATGCAAGGGGGCCCAACTGGAACCTCGTGACCCAGCGGACAGGTTTACCCTTTCCCCGCCCTCATAAATTGGCCGTGTCTAACTGTGAGTAACTGCGTTGTATGCTGTTATTGCAGTGGAGTCTTGTCTTTGGACATTGGCCACAGCATCTCTGTGCCACTAGCAAATATCACAACCTGACCGGACACCCTGAATAAGCCATTCCTGTACGAAAGACCTGTGTGAATTGAGTTTAAAGATATGGGGAGTGGAAAGTCTAAAGACATACCGGCTCTGCCAAAAGGGACTCCTACATTGTACATGTACACACACTATGGCCATAAAAGTTGTAAGTTTCTAGACAAATGGAATTGGTATACCAGAGATGATTTTAGCTGGAAGTTTCCCCTGGAGGGAACACTTGATTTAAGTAAAATTGTTCATCTCCACAGAGACCTTGAGTTAAGAGGTAGTAATATACCACAGACTCAGTGGGACACATTTTTTGATTGGTATGAAAAAGCTTTCAAAAGACATCAAGAATCTTGAGTTCAGAGCCTTAAGGACTCCCAAGAGAAACTGAAATCTCAGATAAAGGAATTAAAACAGAAAAGTGCACCAAAAGGGGGCCCCCCATCAATAGTACCATCAGCACCAAAACAACTTTATCCGCAAATAACTGAGAATAAATCTGCAGAAGATATAATTGATTTTCTTAATGTGCCACCCCCATATCAGTCCCAGGCACACTCTGAACCTGAAGAAATCCAAAGTAACCAAATAGGCTCTTCCAGCAGAATTAGCCCACCTCACCAGGAAACTATCACTCAACAACCATCACCTGCCCCCGGGGCATGCCCATATCCACAGGAGACATGGCATCTGTCTCCTGAAATCTCAACGCCCTCCTCTTGTTTAAGGTCTGGTACCCAGTATGGTCCAGCCCCTTCTTTAAAATCTAAAAAGGCTCAGCTTATGCCTTTACGCCAACTTCCAGGGCAAGGTCCAAATGGGGAAACTACAATCACAGTCCCTGTCCCCTCGAACCCAGGAGATCTCCTAAACCTTGTAAAACAATTTTCCAACATCAGAGAGGAACCCCAAAAATTTAGAAATGAATTAGACACTGTAATCCATTGTTATAATCCAACATGGGCAGATTTGAACCAATTAATGAGAAGTGTTATGCCCTCTGAGGTCCGCAACCGCCTTGTCGCACAGGCTACTTGGCCTACTCAAGACCCCAGAATAGGAGATCACTTAGCAGATGCCTGAGGACGTCTCCTTGAGGCTGTGCTTAAAATTTGGCCCAGGAAAACTAACTGGGCCAAAATACATAACTGTAAACAAAATAAAGGAGAATTCCCAGCAGACTACATGGACCGCTTGAAACTAGTATTTGAAAGACATTCTGGTATTGAAAATGCAGCTGAAACTGCCCCAGAAGCAGTTGCTTCTACTTTTGTCCACGGACTTCTTTCTAAAGTCCAAGAACAGTTGTACACAATTGCTGTAGGTTGGCAGAGTAAGCTACTTGCAGAACTAGTCACCATTGCAAATCATTGTACAACCTGCCAGGAAAAGAAAAAGGAATCCATAGAAATTAAGCTAATGTCATTACAATTACAGACTTTAGGCAGGGGCAGAAGACGAGGTTTCCATCAAGGACAGTTCAGAGGCAGGGGATGTGGTTGTGGGATGGGACGAGGAGGATTTCAGTCCCAAAACAATGACAGTTGTCATTATTGTGGCCAAACAGGACACTGAAAGGCTCAAGGTTCTCACCGGCCCGGCCAGCTGGAGGTGGCATTTAACCCGCCACCACCTCCTCTCACTCAATTCTCTGTCCCGAATCAGGGAGTCTCCTGTTAGGCCAGCCTGAGGACTAGTAACATCATCACAGCCCCGCTTCTCCCACTTAATCAAAATTATCCCTTCGTTTTCTGGTGATAAATGGCATCTCTACAAAATGTTTAGTAGACACCGGTGCAAGCCACTCTACTCTTCGAGCTGAAAAATTTTCCACAACTCTCCTCTACTGTTGTAAATGCTGTAGGAATTTCAAATCAAATAGTCCCTTATCCTGCTTCCCAACCATTACACGTTTCTCTTGGTCCTGTTTCTGATCAACATGCCTTTCTCCTTAGTCCTTGTTCTCCTGTTAATTTATTAAGCAGAGATTTGCTTTGTAAACTTGGTTGTACTATCTATTGCTCTCCTAACGGTGTTTATTTAGATGTCCCCTGTGATAATGAGAGAGCTGTACTTGCTGCTTTAGCTAGCTCACCTCCTGAGCCTGAGTTTCCTGATCTTTCTGTGTTGCAAGAAGAAATCATAAACGCTGTCCCTCTGTTTCTCTGGTCCCAGCATGTTAATGAAGTAGGACAAATCCATACTGCCCAGCCTGTAAAAATTAGATTAAACCAGCTAAGCCTTTACCCAAAGTTGCTCAATACCCTTTACGTCCAGAAGCTGAAGAAGGGATACACCGTGTTATAACTGCCCTTTTAAAGCAAGGTATCATTGTCCCAACTAAGAGCCTTTGTAAAATGTCTATTCTTCCTGTAAAAAAACCTGGAAAGAATACCTATCACTTTGTACAAGACCTCCGTGCAGTAAATTCTTCAGTTTTACCTACTTTTTCGTTGTACCAAATCCTGCTACTATCTTGGCCTGTATTCCTCCTAATGCTTGTTATTTTACTGTTGTTGACTTGTGTTCTGCATTTTTCTCTATTCCTATATACCCTGATAGCCAGTTCCTCTTTGCATTTACCTATCAAGGACTTCAGTATACCTGGATGCGATTGCCCCAGAGCTATACTGAATCCCCTTCTCTTTTTTCTCAAATTCTGAAGAAAGATCTAGATGACATAATATTTAAAGAAAATTCTGTGCTTGTGCAATATGTTAAGAATTTGCTCTTGGCATCTACCTCCCTTGAAGCCTGTAAAACTGATTCTTTAACTCTCCTCACTTCTCTTGCCCTAAAAGGCCATAAAGCATCTAAAGAAAAGCTACAACTTTGTCTTTCTCGTGTCCACTATTTACATCATGATATTTGTGCTGGAGAATGACTGCTTTCTTCTTCCAGAATAGAAGCAATTCTTAAAATCCTAGACCAACTACTGTGTCCCAAATGCATACCTTCCTAGGCATGGCTGGCTACTGCCATCAGTGGATACTCGACTATGCCTCTATAGTCAAGCCGTTGCAAAATCTGACTCTTGTTAATACCCCTGAGCCTTTACCCTGGACTTCAGAGATCGAAGCCGCTTTTGCCTCTATTAAACAAGCTCTGTCACAAGCTCCTGCCTTAGGTCTTCCTGAGTATACTAAACCTTTTATTCTTTTTTTGTCATGAAAAGGACAGATTTGCACTTGCAATACTTACTCAGACACATGGAGACAAGCACCATCCCATTGCTTATTTATAGCTCTGCTCTTGACCCAGTTGCAGCCAAATTTCCCCCATGTCTCCATGCTGTAGCTGCAGCCGCCATCACTGTTGAACTTTCCTCCACCCTTGTATTAGGTTCTCCCCTTACTGTTGCTGTCCCACATGCTGTAGCAGCCCTTTTACTAAAAACAAAAACCCTACACCTTTCAAATGCTAAATTAACTTAAGTATGATATCTTGCTTCCCTCTGATGGAAATGTCACCCTAACTAGGTGCCCTGTTTAAACCCTGCTTCCCTGTTATCAACCCCTTCAGACGGTGAACCCCATGATTGCATTTTTGTTACTGCTCACCTAACAATGCCCCGCACTGATCTAAAGGACAAACCCTTGCAAAACCCAGATCTAGTATTCTATGTTGATGGATCATGTCAAAGAAACTCAAAAGGTTCCCTTGTTGCAGGATATGCAGTATGTTCCCAATATTAAGTTATAGAAAGCCATCACTTACCTAATGTGTATTCAGCTCAAGTTGCCAAGCTTGTGGTTCTCACCAGGGCTTACACCCTAGCCTCTGGTGCCTCTGTTAATATTTATACTAATTCTCGCTATGTTTTTGGTATTGTACATGATTATAGTCAACTTTGGAAACAAAGAGGCTTCCTCACTTCAGGAGTTGCCAAGATTAGTAATGGTTCATACGTAAATGCCTTGTTGCATGCTTTACAATTACCTTCTGCTATTGTTGTTATTAAATGCCAAGCTCACCAGAAACCTTATGATGATGTTACACGTGGGAATGCTCTGGTAGATTCCACTGCCAAAGCTGCGGCTATTTCCACTCCTCAGGCTATGCCTATGTTTTTGTCTATTCTAACTGACCAGTCTCCATTGGCAAGTCTTCATGATATTGCCCTCCTCCAAGATCAGGCTCCAGAACTAGAGGAACATACATGGAGACTGGCTGGGTGTTCGTTATACCCTGACCATTTGTGGTGCTCCTCGGACGGCCGCCTGGTAGCCCCAATGGCCCTTCTTTCTCATCTTGCTCGTATACACCATGGCATGGCACATGTCAGCAAAGGAGAGATGAAAGAAGCTGTTAAGCTTGATTGGTTTGCTCCAACTTTTCCATCTGTTGCTCAACAGTACTGCCACACCTGTCCTATTTGCCAAGCCCATAATGTGAGACAGCCTGTAAAAACTAAGACGGCAGCACGTCCCCCACCTTGTGGACCATTTGTAAATTTACAATTAGATTTTATTCAAATGCAGAAATGTTGTTCTTATGAATATGTTCTTGTTATTGTATGTATGTTTTCTGGATGGGTAGAAGCCTACCCACATGCAAAAGCTGACACCATCACTGTAAGCAAAAAGTTGCTCAGAGACTTTATTCCAAAGTTTGGTATTCCTTTATCCCTAAACTCTGAGAGAGGAACTCATTTTACTGGACAGATAATAAAAAAAGTCTGTGAAGTCCTGCAGATCCAACAGAACTTTCATTGCCCATACCATCCACAGGCCTCGGGCCAAGCGGAACACCAAAATGGCATTCTGAAAAATAAACTGGCCAAATTTGTGCTGAGACTCACCTAAAATGGCCAGATGCACTTCCCATAGCCCTTATGAGTATGAAATCTACTGCCAACCAAAAGACTGGGCTTAGCCCACAATAAATTCTAATGGGAAGACCCATGAGGCTCCCTGCCTCGCCACCTGTTGCCTCCCACTTTTGTTATATACATTCACTTGATGATATTATTCTGGACTATTGTAAAGCACTAATGAAGCGTGTTAAGGCTTTTCATTCACGGGTACAAGCAGCTGTCCCCAAAGAACCAGATGAGCTGTGCCATTCTATGCTGCCTGGTGACTGGGTCCATGTAAAAGTCCATCAACGAAAGTCATCACTGAAACCTCGCTGGAAAGGCCCATTCCAGGTTCTCCTGACCACCAACACTGCAATAAAGTGTCAAGGACTCCAGACATGGATCCACGCTTCACACAGTAAGAAAACATCAGCCCCATTAGACTCAAAGTCTCCTCCATATCAATCTTGTAATCAGCCTCCACAGACTGGTAGTGAGCCTAGCGCCTGCCAGCAGAAGACCTCAAGACCAGTAGTGAGCCAAGCGCCTACTCGTGTAGAGGATTTGCCACTACAGAGCAAAGAGGGTGTGTCCCAACAACAACACTATGCCTTTCGGGACAGGAAAAAGGCTTCTACCTAGTACCTGGTTCCTGAGGTGGAGTTGCTTAGTCGTGATTTGGGTTGTTCTCAGTATTTCCTTTTGTGCCATCTTGTATGAACTTGACTCATCAGTTATAAGAAACTTGGTAAACCAAACTACACTTCCACACCAACAAAGAAGATCATTTCATGAAAATATATTCTTGTCTTTAGCTAATCAATATGAGATAGATTTAAATGTCTCTCATTGTTGGATATGTAGTCATGTCCCTATCTATTCTACCAGAGGAATACCTATGCTACCAGTACCCTTGAATGCAACTCAGATGTTAGCCCCTTACTATTCATATTTTCATGGAAACGAAACTTGGCAGAATATAAGTTGCAACTGGTCTGACTATGCACCATTAGCATATGCCACCCCTGGAAAGTTCTGTTGGACCTGTAATGGATCTGGTGTTGTAGTCGGAGTCAGTAAGTGCGAAGTAGAATTTAAGATAAATGGTGTTTGGTTTTCTAATGGTTCCTGGATATCTAACTACTCCCCTGCAAGTCAATTTTCAGGCTATTATTCACAATGGATCATGTCCCCATGCTGTAATACAGGAGGATATACTGTACTAACTGGTCATTATTTTGTGTGTGGAGATAAGGCCTATAAAAATCTTCCCTTCAATTGGGGAGAAACATGCTATGTCTCCGCAGCGTATCCTGCCTTTACTATTAAATCTCACTTACCTAAAAGAAGAATTCACAATGTTTGCGAAATTACAGAAAATCAAAGGTTTTGGGGTATAATGTTCCCCAGCTATGGCGCAGGCTTAGCTATGTCTGAGATAAAGAAAGTTGCAGCATCTCTGGAAAACATTGCTAATGTTACTGCTGATAGTTTTGATAAAATAAATACAGAAATGAAAGAAACAAGGCAAATGACATTGTAAAACCGACTTGCGTTAGATTATATACTAGCCAGCAAAAGAGGAGTCTGTGCTTTAATAGGTAAAGAATGTTGTATTTATTTTCCTGATAATTCAGAAGAAATCCAGGATTTAAGTAAACGTTCAAAAAAAAGCAGCTAAATTGCATGAGTCAGATAGTTGGAATTTGAATTCTTAGTTTATCTCTGTTTTTAGTTCCTTAGGCTCTATCATCATGCATAGTTTGTTGATGTTGTTTGTTGTTTTTATTGGAGTATGCCTAGTGCTTATGATAATTCAATGTTGCTTAAACTGTGCTGTTAAGCAAATGAGGAATAGCCTGTGGCAGAAAGCCACTTTGGTTTCTCCTCAAAATCTCTGCCCTGTGACAATGTGATAAAATCTCTGTGCTGTGACCATTTGAGTAGGGTGGGCCCAGCAGAGGAGACCACACCCTTACCCTGTCTCTTTAGGTAACTTGAGCTGGCTGCATTCCTGAGGGACGGGGGAAACCTGCTTCCTCTGCCTACATGACTGGTACCTGGGTGAGGGGCATCTACCTGGTGGGCTGGAATCTGCCCGGTAACAGGTGATGTATTTCAAATTGGTTGGCTGACAGCCAACTGGGGCTGGCCCCTACTGGACCAGGTGAATGAGGTCACAGGGGCTATATAAGTTAGGACAGGCGAGGAGGCGGTCTCTTTGGCCATGAGGTGAGGCAGCCGCCATGCAGGGGACACAGAGAAGCTTTACCATCTAAAATTGGTTCTCTCCTCCCAAACTCATGAGCTAGAAACCGCCTGCCTCCAGAGGGGAAACTGCACCAGCCTCTGGAAGATGCTTGTGAGTAAGCTACTCAAGATCTGATTAGATATCTAGCTAGCAGTAACTTAGATGCGTGATCAAAAGGCTACCTCAGCCAGACTGTTTGCTCTTTAGGATTTCTAGGATATTGCTCAATCTTGTACCCTATTTTCACCCTACTTCTGTAATCAATAAAGTCCTCCTTTGTGACTGGTGTGGGAGACTTATTGAGGGGTGGGTCTAAATTATGCCTAAGAGACCCCTTAGGTCTGTGGACTAAGGGAGACTGTACTTTTTGCCCCCGGACTTGGGGAAGTGCCCCAAGTGCCTGTACTGGGTCGAGTACCCGTAGGACATTAGGCCTGTGTTTCCCCAAGGACACAGGGCCGGGAGTGAGTCCATTCTTGGGGTGGTGGGAGCGACGTTACCCCCAGGCTAGCGTATGTGCTCCAGGAAGGGGTCGGGCCGGGCATAAGGCGCCCCTAGGGAGGCATTCGGAGCCTGGCAGGTGGTCGGGCGCAGGGAGGTGGGTGGCTCAACGCAGGAGCACCCCCTACTGGCCCGCCACATAGCCCATCAACCAGAAACAAAGTATATAATTTGTGTGTTGAAATAACAGAAAGGAAAGAGAAAGAAAAACTAGAAGTTGAAAGGCTAATGGCTATAAATATCTAACTTGTTGAAAAGAAAAATATGGGAATGTAAGAGTGAATTTAGTCAAGCTTCTGGCCTCTGACTAGAAAAAAACAGACAGAGACCAGAAGTGCTGATACTGCTTATTTCAGTTATGTATTTTGAGATAAAAAAAAAAATCCTTTATGTCTTATTACCCTGTGCACAGCTGTCCAATTAAGTAAACTTATTTTAGTTTCTCCAAGGTCGTATTTTTTTTCTCTTTACCCATTTCTTTTCTTTTGTTTTTCCTTTAGTCTATACCTATACCTATGGCAAAAAAGTTGCCATAGACAAGATTCATTCTCTCTCTTTCTCTCAAGATGTAGGTTGTACAGTGAATCTCTTGTTTTTACTCACTGTATCAAAAGAAGCTATATTGGGAAAATATTTATGTTGGTGATTTTTAAAAAATGTCATTTCTTTGAGCACCCTAGCTAAGGGGTTGAAATAAGCAAATTAAAATTAAAGTACAATGGCTCCAATGCACAGTTATCCTGTAATTAACTGCTTGGAACTAAGAGACTTCCATGCTCCAAGTCAGTGTCTCCTACCAATTGTAATTTTAAAAAATAATGGGTGGGCCTGGTAGGTTCCTGGAGAGTCTTATTAAGAAATTCTGATTGCACTTTCTCTCTCTTTCTTTTTCCCTTGTCTTATTTTGCCAATATTTAACTGTTTGGGTTGAATGTCCTAGACGTGTCATTTAATTACAGGATAACTAAGAGTTGTCAAGGTGTTGCAACTGTGGAAAAAAACCCAAACATGGTCCTAGGATACTTCACTAAAGCTGCTTACACTAGGGACAGCAAAGTGTTAATGTCATTGTACAAGCCCCTGGTGAAGTGCTGGTCATCCATATAGAAATAAATTTAAATTGAAGCACGTACAGAGAAGAGGTAATAGGATGATATGAGGAATATGGAGTCTATCCTATGAGAGAAGACAAAGAGATTGGCTTGATTTGTCTGGTAAAATGGAGGCTGTGATGGCATTTACAGTAAAATAAGGTTAATTTGTCACTCCAAGGGGATTGGTAATAGTGACAAATTATCTATGAGTGGCTAATTATCAATAGTTAGTCATGTTAGTCATTTCCAATTTTGTGAACTGTATTTTGCATGTCATAGAGACATAGTGAGGAATGCTTTTTGACATTTGTAAAGATAAACTCTGATTATATAGATAAATGATTAATGTACAATTTTGTTTATATAAAAAGAGTGTTCTCTATGTAAAAATTACATGAATTTGAGGGAGTAAAATAATCAGCAATTGTTGCCTTGAACCAATGTGCACTCATCAAAAAAGGATAATTCTTCAAAATGGAATGGTTGATTATCTGTCATGCTGAGCCAAGAAAAATCTAAAAACAATTGAATACTTTGTGTGCATCAGGTGGCCTGACAGATACTATGGGTGGCGCAGATCAGTACCTTTTTAAGCTTATTAACTGTCAAGAACAAATTCCATTATGATTTAGTATGTGCATGCATTGGGTTTTGTGTACAAATCAATGAGAGTCTAGGAGGGATTCAGTACATTGATTAATAAGACCATAGTGATGTTATCCCAGCAACCAGGAAGCCATATTTCACTGTAATTGCTATTTATAAATTCATAAAGGAGGTCAACACCTGGGAGTAAGGAGACCTAGTCAAGCTAAAGTACAAAGTCAGTACACAGAGAAATGAGAATCGAATATACTGCAGCTGGAAATTAAACAAATGTTTCTAATAGTCACACCAGGGAGGTTCTGCCACAGCCTCCCAATGTGGGGGGGGGAAGGGGGCAAACAGGTAACCATTTTTAAAATTAACTTTATAACTTACATAAGAGATTGTATAGGCACCAGCAGCAGTTTGAGACTGGACTTGATGTCTGCCATTTGCAGCATAGATGTGGATTTAATGAACACTTGTGCCAGTTTCTCCCTGTACTCCCTTTGGGACAGTGTTACTTAGGACTGCGTGGCCACACCTACACAAGATGCTGACTGAACAGCCTGATACTACTGTGCAGCAGTGCCACGTGGCAAAAACTGTGACACAACGCTACTGTGCAGTAGTATCACCAAAAAAGTATTAGTTGGTGCTACTGCACAGTCATTTTGTACTTGCTTATACAAGCAGAGTTCAAAATATGGGGTGGACTTGGGAGGCTGAGCCCCCCATAGGAGACGAAAGTCCTCGGCCTGCCCCACAGCTTTCTAAGTAGCTCAGGAGGTGGCTCAGGAGGTGGAAGCTCTAAGTAGCTTCCAGCTGCCACTGCTGCAGACCGCCTCCAGGAGTCAGAGTGTAATTCAAACACTGTATACAAGTACCAAATAACTGCACAATAATGACTGTGCAGTCAGTGTCTTGTGTAGATGTGGCCTATGTGTCACAAACAATTCAGCCTTTAACTTTCCCAGCCAAAAGTATATGCAGAACAAAATAACATGAACATCATTTGAAATAACAGCCCTGGCCAGTTGTTATAATTGTGTTAGGGTTAATGAAAAGGGTGAAACAATCTATAAAAAAAATTGTTTTTATTGTTTTATTGTTCATTTCAAATACCAAATAAGCACATGTAAAAGTTCATTCTGGACTACTTATTTTCCTCTATATTGGAAGTGGTGGGGGTGCCAAGGTACACAGTTCACCTAGGGCACCAATTACCCTTGGACCAGCCCTGGACAGAAATAACATTTATTAGTCTTGGAGACAAGGCTACATATGCAATAGTCAAATAAGACAATAACATAATCTGCTTTCTACAAGTACATATGCAATAGCAATGTATATACGTAGAGAAACAGGGAATTAAACACAAGGAGAAAAAAGTCAAAGGTGTAGTCTCCATCTGCCTCATCTAAAAGTTGATTGTCTATTATTTTATAAATAAAATGCAGGGGATCAATCCAACACAACTCAGTTAGTGGATTGATTAGGACTGTAATGACATATCTACCCTGTGGTAGCAGTATGTTCTGGCTAAGACGCTACCGAGCATGCTCTGCCTCACCATCTCTTGCTCAAGTGCACTAAATGCAGAAATACCCTAGTGAAGCTGCTCTAGTGTTGTTTCTGTTGGCTGTTGTCAAGTGTGCCAGACACTGAGGTCTCAAGATCAGACACTTTAGCAACTGTTTGCATGAATGGGAGCCGATGGTTGGGATGTGCTTAGTTGCTTCCTGGCTTGGACACACTCCGGCTGTGGTGTAGACATATTCGATATGACTATGAGCAGTTGCTGAGGTGATGAATGTCCTTACAATTATTTTGTGGTGCTGCAAAAATTCAAATGGAGCAAGCTCAGCATGACTTTACGGAATGTTTTTAGAGGATAATGTGTATATGGCATGTATTCTTATAGAATCAGCTCAGTCACGCATGCATATCATGAAAAGAGAAGTATGCTGGAAATACCACAATCCAATGGGGGTAGGACAAGAAGTAATGAATTTAAATTGCAACAAAGGAGATTTCAGTTAGGCATCAGGAAAAACCCCCCTATCCAATAAGAATAGTTGAGTATTAAAAAATAGTGAGATTATGGAATCTGTCACCAGAGTTTTTAAAGAACAGATGACATAAGTGTCTGTCAGGACTAGTGTAAGGACAGTTCATCCTGCCCTGGGTGAGAGATGGATTAGATAATTTATTAATGATACTTTCAGCCCTGTTTTCTTTGATTCAATAGATTGGGGTTTTCAGCATTTTTTAACTAATGTACCCCTTCTCCCTCAAAGTTTCAGCTTATGTACCCCTTTATATTTTTTTCTTGTTTTCAAGCTGGGTGGGGGGGGGGGGCAGATTGAGGCCCCTGTGGTGAGGGAGGGAGTAGGGCTAGGGCTGGGAGTGAGGCAAGGGCAGGAGTAGGCGCTGCACAGCTGGGGCAGTGTGGGACAAAGCTGCAAGAGCGGTTCATCTCCAGGCACTCTGGTCAGTCTACCCCACATCCACCACCGGGGGTGGGACCCGTGTAGGCAGGGCATGTGGCCAAGCAGTTGGGATGGGGCAATGGGCTGGTGGGGTGTGGCATTTGGGAGCAAAATGGACAGGTGGGGCTGGGGAGACTGCAGGAACTTGGGGCGGTAACAGTGCAGGCCCAGGGAAGAGCTGTGATCCACTGTCTGCACACTCCTGCAACAAGCGCAGGTTCCATGGCTAGTGGCATGTGGGCAGTGGATTGCGGTTGTGCCTCAGGTCCTTGCCCTACCCCTGACCCCCCACTGTCACTGCCCCATGACCCTGTCCCATGATCTTGGCCTTGCCCACCCATCCCATTCCTGAAAGCTGCTCACTCCCCACCTGCCTATGGCCCCATCCTACTCAGGGAGTTTCGGTGAGCTGTTGCATGGGGCTGTGGGGGGAGGCTGACTCGGCCTGTGACAGCTCAGCAAACTCCCCATGTGGCCCACCCCTGCCCTAAAACATGGCCTCCTGCAGTTGACCCTCTCTGCGCATGCTGCTTCCCAGGCCAAAGCGGTTTCTGCCTTTCTCATGCTCTGTCCCCTTGGGCTGCTGCAGGCACCAGAGCCCTGCAGGGACAGAGGGTACAAGTACTACTGCACTCTCCCTTTGTACCATGTAAAAGATTCCTGCAAGGAGCTCTAGGAACAACCAAGTGAGTCAAAGGGCTAGCAAACGGCAGAGAAACTGGGGAGCAAGCATGATAGGAGTGCAGAGGAATAGAATGTGCCTGAAATGGAAAGGAGAGATTCTGTAGGTGGGAGAGCGCTCCAGAGAGAGTGAAGAGCCTGAGAGCTGGAGCTTAGGCTAGGTTGTGTGGGAAGAAAGCAAAGTGATATTGAGCGGAAAGAAGAATGAGAATGGCAGAGGGGAAGAGATACAATACACAGTGGAGCTGAGGTGGACCTGAACTGTGGAGCTCCTGGAAGGCCAGATTGGACCCTTCTTCAGTGGTGAGGTGAGTGGCATCAGTTACCCATAGGGGTTAACTCAGACATCCCTTGCCCTGCTGCCTCTGAAACATGTTCCCAGTGGGACTTAGTGGGCCCCACACCTAAATTCCCAACCCCCTCAGGAGTTCTGCAGGCCAGATGAAGTAGCTTTGCAGGCCATATGTTTGACACCCTATAGTAGAGGAAAGGATTATATACAATGAAGTGGAAAAAAATACGAAGAAGACAGGACATGACAAAATGTGCATGTGGCGCATGATACTGTAAACAAACACACCTAAAAAAAAAAAAAGAAAGGAATGCTACAAAACAAGTTGTACAGTCAGAAGGGAGCCTGGGCTGCTATTGCTGGCTATTCTGTTTCTCTCCAAATTGTATCTCCGAACAACATTTTCTTCTGTATTTTTCTTCCTTTCTCACAAAAGACTTTTAACCCACTGGCTGCACCCACAAGCGTTTGATTTTTGTTTTTCAATTATTATTATATTTTAAACATGGTCACTTCCCAAGAGAAGAGATCCTGTTCTTTGTGCTCTGGTTACCTTGTTCATGCATACAGACCAGCTCTAATGGCCTGTCACTGGGGATTACTCTCCTCTCCATCACACCTCTCTGGATCTGAATGCAATTCCAGTAGCAGAAATAAATCAGTAAGTAAGTACAAAAAAGAAGGAACTTGAAAAGTTTGTTCTGATTTTCATAGCTCGAAAAGGTGACCCAGTGAACTCATGCTTAAGAATGGAAAGGCAATCACTACTGCTTGTTTCTTAGTTGCACTGTGTTCTGGTCAGTCATAGGTGAGGATCTGACCACTCCTGTCTAAAGGCCTAGGTGCCTTTTGGGGTTGGGAGAAGAGGAGAAGCTTTTATATAACTCTTTCTAGTTCACAGGAAACTAAAATAAACAGCAATAGGGCTGTGACAGGAGTATCACTATTGGAGCTTTTCCAGGAGTGGCTCCACCCTCCTGTAATGGGCCAACTGCCTGCTTACTCTCCTGCCATGCTTTGATCTTATTTGAGTAATAGATTGTTGTAATCCTGGGAGGCTGCCCATTTTCCGTGCCCCGGTGATGGGGTGGGGGGCGCTACCTGCAGCTCCTTTTCCTCCTCTACACTGTAGCCCAAGCCTCACAGGTGGTTTGACCTGGGCCCTGTTGTGTCTTGGCCCTCCTCTTTACTCCTGGGGGGGGCTTTTCACTGCCCCCCCTCCTGCTCAGGGGCTGGGACCAATGTAACCCACAAATGCGGCGCCCTCTCTGGCACCAGGAACCCCCACGCTACTGGGGAGTCCCTATGAGGCCTCCTCCAACCCCTAATAGACTCACCTGGTCCTCCAGTCAAAACAGCGAACATTAGAACCCAAACCCCCGGGGCTACAACAAAAACTAGACCGTCTGGTCAAACTAGATTCACTCCCTACTAGAGTGAAAGAGAGAGGGAGGGAGAGCTCCCCAACCCCAGCAGCAACCGGGGGATGCTCACACCGCCAGAGTTCTCCCCTCCGTCTGTCCTAGCCGAGTTCCTACTCCCACAGCTGCCAGAGAGGAACTGCTCTCCTGGCCTCCTGCCTGGGCTTAAGAAAGGCTAAGCCCCGCCCCTTCCTGTCAGCTGGTTTTACTGGTTGCCCCGGCAACCAGCACCTGTGCAGCCCTGGTGACTGGCAGCTGAGCCTCCCCCTTCCCGCAACTAGGGGTCTCTCCCGAGCCATCTCTGCTTTCAGGTGCAGGGCACCTGAGTGCACTGCGACAAGGGCATTCAGCTATAAATATAAAAAATGGAAAGAAGTGGGGTTGCCATGTAGTTTGGACTGGGGTGGAGCTTCAGTATACTTGAATGTGACTGCAAAAAATAGATCAATAACGTGTAAAATTTTTCATCAGAGTGGTGTTAAAGATGTGGGCAAAAGCAGGATGGCTAATACGAGTCAGAATATGGAAATTGCCATATCTGAGATGGAAGCAAACCTCAAAGAGCAAAATGTGCTCTGGCTGAGGAGTCTAGATGATCTCCACCTAACTGGAACATTAAATTGCAGGCCCAGTTGCAAGGCACTAGTGCTGCAGCAAGGGGGAGGAGGAGAGGGTGAATGGGGTGTCTGTCCCCAACACTAAACTAAAGGGGCACCAGCAGGCACTGCCCAGATGTGGTGGAGTATGGGACGGAGCTGCGGTGGAGCATGGGACAGAGCTTGTTTGGTGGGGTGCAGGGATGAGGAAAGGGCAGCTTCTGCTGCTCTGTGCACTCCCAGATGTAGGCAGTGGAAGGCTGGGGCTAACAGGGCTTAGCCTCCCTGCCACAATATGGTGCAGCGATGGCAGCACAGAGGACCACAGGGCACCCTGGGTGCGGGCTCTGGGTGGCTGCAGCAGGGGGAAGGGTGCATACAGACACAGATGAGCAGCTGGAGTCTGCAGGCGGCCGGGAACTCAGCCCAGCCCTGCCATGTGTGGAGCAGCACCCAGCAAGTAAGTGTGTAGGAGAAAAGGGGGAGGGAAGGGTCATGGGGGGCAGATTGAGGCCCCCATGGTGAGGGAGGGAGTGGGACAGGGGCTGGGGTGAATGTGGCTCTACGGTGGGTTGTGGGAGAGTCAGAGCCTGGGCAGCTTGTCCAGGGGTGCAGAGGATTCCTACCATTGTGTACACCCCTGGGACAGGCATGGGGGGCACGTGCCCCCTGGATCTGTGTGTAGGGCAGCGGTAGGTTGCTGCTGCGGGCTGGCAGCAGGATGCAGAGGCAGCAGGGTGAAGAGCCCCTGCTCACAGCAGCAGCCTTCCTCTGCCCTGCACACAGATTGTGCCCCCCATGCCTTTCCCGGAAGTGCACATAGAAGCAGGAGCCCCCCCCCCCCATGCCTGTGAACAAGCTGCCTGGGCTCTGATGCTCTCACAACCTGCCCCAGGGCCTCATTCACCCAAGCCTATGCCCCTGCCCCACTTCCTTCTTCACTACGGGGGCCTTGATCTCCTCCCCCATGATCCGTCCTTCCCCCCTCTTCCCCTACAGACTTATCTGCTGGGTAGTGTCTGTGTGTATAGAAATATATTTTAAGTTTAAGTTTTAATCAACCCCGCCAAATAAGATTTTCTCCCTCTGCCTATGCTCATGTTTAAGGTCTGAAGTTGCTCTTGAGACCTTAGTCTCCAATGTGATGGAGACCTGCTCTTTGAGACCTACATGTGTTGATGCCTGCAGGAGGAGGTAGCTGGGGCTCCATCTTGGTTCAGCAGTGACACTATCACTAGAAAAGGGCATTCTGTAGGGCCAAATCTGCTTGGCAAACAGCCTCTTCCCACTTCTTCCTTGGGCATCCCATCTGCTCCCTACCCCAGGGCTTGGCCATGCACTGCCACCTGTGTGTCTCCCTCCTAGCCCTCTAGGTCTATGTAGCCAGGTACACCATTTCCCTGGCCTTTTCTGATTACCACAGCTCTCCCTAAATGTGTGCTAATCTCCATAAGCCCTCTGTAATCCCTACTCATCTAACCTTCTCCCTATCTCACCAAGCTTGTCAACCTTCTCTAGTTCTACCTCACTACTCCACCTGCTATCCTCTGAAGTCACTGCTCTCACTTTATCTGGCACAATCTAGCTCAAAACAGTGCCTATAATGGGTCCACATTTGCTTTTAAATGGGAGATGGCAGGGGCAGAGAGGTTTATTGCAACATAGAGGTACCTGCAGTAAATAGTAAAGTCCTCCTGAGTGTGTTCCTATTGCAGCTAGTGTTCTCTGTCATTCTCAAGTGTGTTGAGGACATTAGCCATGCCCAGAATAGGATTATGGTACTGGGTTGTAGGTGGGTCTTGTGTACCGATGTGCATGTATTGAATTTGTGTGTGTTCCTCAGGCCGTGTGTACACTAGAAGGAATTTACTTGCTTGAAAATACTGTCAAGCTATAGTATTGTGGCAAAATACTTGTGCGGGGACACATAGCGGCATAGCACCTCCTCCCTTTCCCTCCCAAGTGAAACAAGATATGTCTATAACTGCAATTTGGCTATTTGGGATCAGATCTCATCATACCCTTGACCCATGCAGCTATGCTGCAGGTAATGCAGACACAGCCTCAGTAAGTGTAAAATTCATTGGCCACCATTGTTTGGGCAGGACTGAAATCCAATGCAAGATCTTGTTTCTACGTACTGGTTGAAAAATCCATGCTGGAGGAAAAACTTCTCATGTCTTTGTGTGTCTTAATGACTGACACTGATACAAAATTGAACAAAAACTTGAGAAAGTGTTATTAGTTTAAGAGAGGTTTGTAAGATTGTCTTGGTTAGATGACTTTTCATTGTACTGTTAGCTCTGGCTGACTTACCAGTACATGGCTAGAGTTATACTCTGATTAACAATTTCATCTCCTAGGGCTGCCTAAATAAAGTACTATTACAGCACTGAACCCAGGCAGTCATAAAGCAAAGTTGAATTGGCAGTTAAAATAGCCAAGGATCAATTAAAGAAAGCCACAAACAATAAAGAAAATACATGGCAGGACATCTATAAATGCAGAAACAGAAGGCATTAGTAGTCAGCCTAGTACAACACTTGATGTCAAGATACACTGACACTGCTGCTGTTGGATGGTAATATTTGATGAGATTTGATAGGCAGTACACAGAAAGGATAGGGATGATTTTCAGAAAAATGCAGCAGCAGATGAACCAGGCATAGGGCCTATCATCTCAGGAAAGCCTCAGTCTTCCTCTGATGCCAATAATCTGCTAGGTATATACAGTCTTTTGTATAACATTAAAGCATGAAATGACAGCCCTCTCAAACGAAGAGGAAAATATCCTATTTGACAGGAACATCATGCATCAGTCAATTAAAAATGAACTGGTATTAAACTGTGTGGCTAATTATACAGATTTGAAGGGAGTGCCTTTGAACACAAAGCAGGTGATTGTCATTTTGAATGTTGTTCTCTCAAATTAGATGAAAGGGATGTTATAAAGACCTTCCTTATATGGGGCACTACAGTCTAATTATATATGAATCTCAGGTATGTCTACCAGTAACAATGCAGTGGTATCTGGAGACACGCCAGCTAGTTCAGATACTAGAAGCAGTATAGCTGTGCTGTTTCTGTGCTCCATCTGGGCAAATAAACTTCACTTTCTCATGTTGCTAGTTAGCTGGGATAAACAGTTCCTACAGGAGAAATTTGAAAGATTCTCACTCCAGAATACATAATAGGCACTCATGTGGAGTGGCAAAGAGAAGAGTTAAAGTCCCTTCTCCAAACAGTAGGGTAGGGATTTCAAAACATGTCTCATCTCCCAGTGAGAG